>NC_140992.1:146663642-147012171 GCF_052327205.1 Somniosus microcephalus | reverse complement strand
GGAATGGGGCTCGGGGGAGAGGGAGTGATACTGGGGAATGGGGCTTGGGGGAGAGATTGATACTGGGGAATGGGGGCTCAGGGGAGAGAGAGTGATACTGGGGAATGGGGCTTGGGGGAAAGAGAGTGATACTGGGGAATGGGGCTCGAGGGAGAGAGAGTGATACTGGGGAATGGGGGCTCGGGGGGAGAGAGAGTGATACTGGGGAATGGGGCTTGGGGGAGAGAGAGTGACACTGGGGAATGGGGCTTGGGGGAGAGAGTGATACTGGGGAATGGGGCTCGGGGGAGAGAGAGTGATACCGGGGAATGGGGCTTGGGGGAGAGAGTGATACTGGGGAATGGGGCTCGGGGGAGAGAGAGTGATACTGGGGACTGGGGCTCGAGGGAGAGAGAGTGATACTGGGGAATGGGGGCTCGGGGGAGAGAGAGTGATGCTCGGGAATGGGGCTTGGGGGAGAGAGAGTGATACTGGGGAATGGGGCTTGGGGGAGAGAGAGTGATACTGGGGAATGGGGCTTGGGGGAGAGAGAGTGATACTGGGGAATGGGGGCTCGGGGGAGAGAGAGTGATACAGGGGAATGGGGGCTCCAGGGAGAGAGAGTGAAACTGGGGAATGGGGCTCGGGGGAGAGAGTGATACTGGGGAATGGGGCTCGGGGGAGAGGGAGTGATACTGGGGAATGGGGCTTGGGGGAGAGATTGATACTGGGGAATGGGGGCTCGGGGGAGAGAGAGTGATACTGGGGAATGGGGCTCGAGGGAGAGAGAGTGATACTGGGGAATGCGGGCTTGGGGGAGAGAGAGTGATACTGGGGAATGGGGCTCGGGGGAGAGAGAGTGATACTGGGGAATGGGGCTCGAGGGAGAGAGAGTGATACTGGGGAATGCGGCTTGGGGGAGAGAGAGTGATACTGGGGAATGGGGCTTGGGGGAGAGAGTGATACTGGGGAATGGGGCTCGGGGGAGAGAGAGTGATACTGGGGAATGGGGCTCGGGGGAGAGAGAGTGATACTGGGGACTGGGGCTCGAGGGAGAGAGAGTGATACTGGGGAATGGGGGCTCGGGGGAGAGAGAGTGATGCTGGGGAATGGGGCTTGGGGGAGAGAGAGTGATACTGGGGAATGGGGCTTGGGGGAGAGAGAGTGATACTGGGGAATGGGGCATGGGGAAGAGAGAGTGACACTGGGGAATTGGGCTAGGGGGAGAGAGAGTGATACTGGTGAATGGGGCTTGGGGGAGACAGAGTGATAATGGGGAATGGGGCTCGAGGGAGAGAGTGATACTGGGGAATGGGGGCTTGGGGGAGAGAGAGTGATAATGGGGAATGTGGGCTCGGGGGAGAGAGAGTGATACAGGGGAATGGGGGCTCCAGGGAGAGAGAGTGATACAGGGGAATGGGGCTCGGGGGAGAGAGTGATACTGGGGAATGGGGCTCGGGGGAGAGGGAGTGATACTGGGGAATGGGGCTTGGGGGAGAGAGTGATACTGGGGAATGGGGGCTCGGGGGAGAGAGAGTGATACTGGGGAATGGGGCTTGGGGGAAAGAGAGTGATACTGGGGAATGGGGCTCGGGGGAGAGAGAGTGATACTGGGGAATGGGGCTCGAGGGAGAGAGAGTGATAATGGGGAATGGGGGCTCGGGGGAGAGAGTGTGATAATGGGGAATGTGGGCTCGGGGGAGAGAGAGTGATACAGGGGAATGGGGGCTCCAGGGAGAGAGAGTGATACAGGGGAATGGGGCTCGGGGGAGAGAGTGATACTGGGGAATGGGGCTCGGGGGAGAGGGAGTGATACTGGGGAATGGGGCTTGGGGGAGAGAGTGATACTGGGGAATGAGGGCTCGGGGGAGAGAGAGTGATACTGGGGAATGGGGGCTCGGGGGAGAGAGAGTGATGCTGGGGAATGGGGCTTGGGGGAGAGAGAGTGATACTGGGGAATGGGGCTTGGGGAAGAGAGAGTGACACTGGGGAATTGGGCTAGCGGGAGAGAGAGTGATACTGGTGAATGGGGCTTGGGGGAGAGAGAGTGAAACTGGGGAATGGGGCTTGGGGGAGAGAGTGTGATACTGGGGAATGGGGCTTGGGGGAGAGAGAGTGATACTGGGGAATGGGGCTTGGGGGAGAGAGAGTGATACTGGGGAATGGGGCTCGGGGGAGAGAGAGTGATACTGGGGAATGGGGCTTGGGGGAGAGAGAGTGATACTGAGGAATGGGGCTCGAGGGAGAGAGAGTGATACTGGGGAATGGGGTCTTGGGCGAGAGAGAGTGATACTGGGGAATGGGGCTTGGGGGAGAGGGAGTGATACTGGGGAATGGGGCTCGGGGGAGGGAGAGTGATACTGGGGAATGGGGCTCGGGGGAGCGAGAGTGATACTGGGGAATGGGGCTCGGGGGAGAGAGAGTGATACTGGGGAATGGGGCTTGTGGGAGAGAGAGTGATACTGGGGAATGGGGGCTCGGGGGAGAGAGAGTGATACTGGGGAATGGGGCTTGGGGGAGAGAGAGTGAGACTGGGGAATGGGGCTTGGGGGAGAGAGAGTGATACTGGGGAATGGGGGCTCGGGGGAGAGAGAGTGATACAGGGGAAAGGGGGCTCCAGGGAGAGAGAGTGATACTGGGGAATGGGGCTTGCGGGAGAGAGAGTGATACTGGGGAATGGGGCTCCGGGGAGAGAGAGTCATACTGGGGAATGGGGCTTCGGGGAGAGAGTGATACTGGGGAATGGGGCTTGGGGGAGAGAGAGTGACACTGGGGAATGGGGGCTCGGGGGAGAGAGAGTGATACAGGGGAATGGGGGCTCCAGGGAGAGAGAGTGATACTGGGGAATGGGGCTCGGGGGAGAGAGTGATACTGGGGAATGGGGCTTGGGGGAGAGAGAGTGATACTGGGGAATGGGGCTCGGGGGAGAGGGAGTGATACTGGGGAATGGGGCTTGGGGGAGAGAGAGTGATACTGGGGAATGGGGCTTGGGGGAGAGAGAGTGATACTGGGGAATGGGGCTTGGGGGAGAGAGAGTGATACTGGGGAATGGGGCTTGGGGGAGAGAGAGTGATACTGGTGAATGGGGCTTGGGGGAGAGAGAGTGATACTGGGGAATGGGGCTCGGGGGAGAGAGAGTGATACTGGGGAATGGGGCTCGGGGGAGAGAGAGTGATACTGGGGAATGGGGCTTGGGGGAGAGAGAGTGATACTGGGGAATGGGGCTCGGGGGAGAGAGTGATACTGGGGAATGGGGGCTCGGGGGAGAGAGAGTGATACTGGGGAATGGGGGCTAGGGGGAAAGAGAGTGATACTGGGGAATGGGGCTTGGGGAGAGAGAGTGATACTGGGGAATGGGAGCTCGAGGAGAGGGAGTGATACAGGGAATGGGGGCTCGGGGGAGAGAGAGTGATGCAGTGGAAGGGGGCCTCCAGGGAGAGAGAGTGATACTGGGGAATGGGGCTCGGGGGAGAGAGTGATACTGGGGAATGGGGGCTCGGGGTAGAGAGAGTGATACTGGGGAATGGGGCTCGAGGGAGAGAGAGTGATAATGGGGAATGGGGGCTCGGGGGAGAGAGTGTGATACTGGGGAATCAGGGCTCGGGGGAGAGAGATTCAAACTGGGGAATGTGGCTTGGGGGAGAGAGTATGATACTGGGGAATGGGGCTTGGGGAGAGAGAGTGATACTGGGGAATGGGAGCTCGAGGAGAGGGAGTGATACTGGGGAATGGGGGCTCGGGGGAGAGAGAGTGATGCAGGGGAATGGGGCCTCCAGGGAGAGAGAGTGATACTGTGGAATGGGGCTCGGGGGAGAGAGTGATACTGGGGAATGGGGGCTCGGGGGAGAGAGAATGATACTGGGGAATGGGGCTCGAGGGAGAGAGAGTGATACTGGGGAATGGGGGCTCGGGGGAGAGGGAGTGATACTGGGGAATGGGGCTCGAGGGAGAGAGAGTGATACTGGGGAATGGGGCTTGGGGGAGAGAGAGTGATACAGGGGAATGGGGGCTCCAGGGAGAGAGAGTGATACAGGGGAATGAGGCTCGGGGGAGAGAGTGATACTGCGGAATGGGGCTTGGGGGAGAGAGAGTGATACTGGGGAATGGGGCTCGGGGGAGAGGGAGTGATACTGGGGAATGGGGCTTGGGGGAGAGAGAGTGATACTGGGGAATGGGGGCTCGGGGGAGAGAGAGTGATACAGGGGAATGGGGGCTCCAGGGAGAGAGAGTGATACAGGGGAATGGGGCTCGGGGGAGAGAGTGATACTGCGGAATGGGGCTTGGGGGAGAGAGAGTGATACTGGGGAATGGGGCTCGGGGGAGAGGGAGTGATACTGGGGAATGGGGCTTGGGGGATAGAGTGATACTGGGGAATGGGGGCTCGGGGGAGAGAGAGTGATACTGGGGAATGGGGCTTGGGGGAAAGAGAGTGTTACTGGGGAATGGGGCTCGGGGGAGAGAGAGTGATACTGGGGAATGGGGGCTCGGGGGAGAGAGAGTGATACTGGGGAATGGGGCTCGAGGGAGAGAGAGTGATACTGGGGAATGGGGGCTCGGGGGAGAGAGAGTGATACTGGGGAATGGGGCTTGGGGGAGAGAGAGTGATACTGGGGAATGAGGCTTGGGGGAGAGCGAGTGATACTGGGGAATGGGGCTTGGGGGAGAGAGAGTGTTACTGGGGAATTGGGCTAGGGGGAGAGAGAGTGATACTGGTGAATGGGGCTTGGGGGAGAGAGAGTGACACTGGGGAATGGGGCTTGGGGGAGAGAGAGTGATACTGGGGAATGGGGCTTGGGGGAGAGAGAGTGATACTGGGGAATGGGGCTCGGGGGAGAGAGTGATACTGGGGAATGGGGGCTCGGGGGAGAGAGAGTGATACTGGGGAATGGGGGCTCGGGGGAAAGAGAGTGATACTGGGGAATGGGGCTTGGGGAGAGAGAGTGATACTGGGGAATGGGAGCTCGAGGAGAGGGAGTGATACTGGGGAATGGGGGCTCGGGGGAGAGAGAGTGATGCAGGGGAAGGGGGCCTCCAGGGAGAGAGAGTGATACTGGGGAATGGGGCTCGGGGGAGAGAGTGATACTGGGGAATGGGGGCTCGGGGTAGAGAGAGTGATACTGGGGAATGGGGCTTGGGGGAGAGAGAGTGATACTGGGGAATGGGGCTTGGGGGAGAGCGAGTGATACTGGGGAATGGGTCTCGAGGGAGAGAGAGTGATAATGGGGAATGGGGGCTCGAGGGAGAGAGAGTGATACTGGGGAATCAGGGCTCGGGGGAGAGAGAGTCATACTGGGGAATGGGGCTTGGGGGAGAGAGAGTGATACTGGGGAATGGGGCTTGGGGGAGAGAGAGTGATACTGGGGAATGGGGCTTGGGGAGAGAGAGTGATACTGGGGAATGGGAGCTCGAGGAGATGGAGTGATACTGGGGAATGGGGGCTAGGGGGAGAGAGAGTGATGCAGTGGAAGGGGGCCTCCAGGGAGAGAGAGTGATACTGGGGAATGGGGCTCGGGGGAGAGAGTGAGACTGGGGAATGGGGGCTCGGGGTAGAGAGAGTGATACTGGGGAATGGGGCTCGAGGGAGAGAGAGTGATAATGGGGAATGGGGGCTCGGGGGAGAGAGTGTGATACTGGGGAATCAGGGCTCGGGGGAGAGAGATTCAAACTGGGGAATGTGGCTTGGGGGAGAGAGTATGATACTGGGGAATGGGGCTTGGGGAGAGAGAGTGATACTGGGGAATGGGAGCTCGAGGAGAGGGAGTGATACTGGGGAATGGGGGCTCGGGGGAGAGAGAGTGATGCAGGGGAATGGGGCCTCCAGGGAGAGAGAGTGATACTGTGGAATGGGGCTCGGGGGAGAGAGTGATACTGGGGAATGGGGGCTCGGGGGAGAGAGAGTGATACTGGGGAATGGGGCTCGAGGGAGAGAGAGTGATACTGGGGAATGGGGGCTCGGGGGAGAGGGAGTGATACTGGGGAATGGGGCTCGAGGGAGAGAGAGTGATACTGGGGAATGGGGCTTGGGGGAGAGAGAGTGATACAGGGGAATGGGGGCTCCAGGGAGAGAGAGTGATACAGGGGAATGAGGCTCGGGGGAGAGAGTGATACTGCGGAATGGGGCTTGGGGGAGAGAGAGTGATACTGGGGAATGGGGCTCGGGGGAGAGGGAGTGATACTGGGGAATGGGGCTTGCGGGAGAGAGAGTGATACTGGGGAATGGGGGCTCGGGGGAGAGAGAGTGATACAGGGGAATGGGGGCTCCAGGGAGAGAGAGTGATACAGGGGAATGGGGCTCGGGGGAGAGAGTGATACTGCGGAATGGGGCTTGGGGGAGAGAGAGTGATACTGGGGAATGGGAGCTCGAGGAGAGGGAGTGATACTGGGGAATGGGGGCTCAGGGGAGAGAGAGTGATGCAGGGGAAGGGGGCCTCCAGGGAGAGAGAGTGATACTGGGGAATGGGGCTCGGGGGAGAGAGTGATACTGGGGAATGGGGGCTCGGGGTAGAGAGAGTGATACTGGGGAATGGGGCTTGGGGGAGAGAGAGTGATACTGGGGAATGGGGCTTGGGGGAGAGAGAGTGATACTGGGGAATGGGGCTCGAGGGAGAGAGAGTGATAATGGGGAATGGGGGCTCGAGGGAGAGAGAGTGATACTGGGGAATCAGGGCTCGGGGGAGAGAGAGTCATACTGGGGAATGGGGCTTGGGGGAGAGAGAGTGATACTGGGGAATGGGGCTTGGGGGAGAGAGAGTGACACTGGGGAATGGGGGCTCGGGGGAGAGAGAGTGATACAGGGGAATGGGGGCTCCAGGGAGAGAGAGTGATACTGGGGAATGGGGCTCGGGGGAGAGAGTGATACTGGGGAATGGGGCTTGGGGGAGAGAGAGTGATACTGGGGAATGGGGCTCGGGGGAGAGGGAGTGATACTGGGGAATGGGGCTTGGGGGAGAGAGAGTGATACTGGGGAATGGGGCTTGGGGGAGAGAGAGTGATACTGGGGAATGGGGCTTGGGGGAGAGAGAGTGATACTGGGGAATGGGGCTTGGGGAGAGAGAGTGATACTGGGGAATGGGGCTCGGGGGAGAGAGTGATACTGGGGAATGGGGCTTGGGGGAGAGAGAGTGATACTGGGGAATGGGGCTCGGGGGAGAGGGAGTGATACTGGGGAATGGGGCTTGGGGGAGAGAGAGTGATACTGGGGAATGGGGCTTGGGGGAGAGAGAGTGATACTGGGGAATGGGGCTTGGGGGAGAGAGAGTGATACTGGGGAATGGGGCTTGGGGGAGAGAGAGTGATACTGGTGAATGGGGCTTGGGGGAGAGAGAGTGATACTGGGGAATGGGGCTCGGGGGAGAGAGAGTGATACTGGGGAATGGGGCTCGGGGGAGAGAGAGTGATACTGGGGAATGGGGCTTGGGGGAGAGAGAGTGATACTGGGGAATGGGGCTCGGGGGAGAGAGTGATACTGGGGAATGGGGGCTCGGGGGAGAGAGAGTGATACTGGGGAATGGGGGCTAGGGGGAAAGAGAGTGATACTGGGGAATGGGGCTTGGGGAGAGAGAGTGATACTGGGGAATGGGAGCTCGAGGAGAGGGAGTGATACTGGGGAATGGGGGCTCGGGGGAGAGAGAGTGATGCAGTGGAAGGGGGCCTCCAGGGAGAGAGAGTGATACTGGGGAATGGGGCTCGGGGGACAGAGTGATACTGGGGAATGGGGGCTCGGGGTAGAGAGAGTGATACTGGGGAATGGGGCTCGAGGGAGAGAGAGTGATAATGGGGAATGGGGGCTCGGGGGAGAGAGTGTGATACTGGGGAATCAGGGCTCGGGGGAGAGAGATTCATACTGGGGAATGGGGCTTGGGGGAGAGAGTATGATACTGGGGAATGGGGCTTGGGGAGAGAGAGTGATACTGGGGAAGGGGAGCTCGAGGAGAGGGAGTGATACTGGGGAATGGGGGCACCAGGGAGAGAGAGTGATACTGGGGAATGGGGCTTGGGGGAGAGAGTGATACTGGGGAATGGGGCTTGGGGGAGAGAGAGTGATACTGGGGAATGGGGGCTCGGGGGAGATAGAGTGATACAGGGGAATGGGGGCTCCAGGGAGAGAGAGTGATACTGGGGAATGGGGCTTGGGGGAGAGAGTGATACTGGGGAATGGGGCTTGGGGGAGAGAGAGTGATACTGGGGAATGGGGGCTCGGGGGAGAGAGAGAGATACTGGGGAATGGGGCTTGGGGAGAGAGAGTGATACTGGGGAATGGGAGCTCGAGGAGAGGGAGTGATACTGGGGAATGGGGGCTCGGGGGAGAGAGAGTGATGCAGGGGAATGGGGCCTCCAGGGAGAGAGAGTGATACTGGGGAATGGGGCTCGAGGGAGAGAGAGTGATACTGGGGAATGGGGGCTTGGGGGAAAGAGAGTGATACTGGGGAATGGGGCTCGGGGGAGAGAGAGTGATAATGGGGAATGGGGCTTGGGGGAGAGAGAGTGATACTGGGGAATGGGGCTTGGGGAGAGAGAGTGATACTGGGGAATGGGGCTCGGGGGAGAGAGTGATACTGGGGAATGGGGCTTGGGGGAGAGAGAGTGATACTGGGGAATGGGGCTCGGGGGAGAGGGAGTGATACTGGGGAATGGGGCTTGGGGGAGAGAGAGTGATACTGGGGAATGGGGCTTGGGGGAGAGAGAGTGATACTGGGGAATGGGGCTTGGGGGAGAGAGAGTGATACTGGGGAATGGGGCTTGGGGGAGAGAGAGTGATACTGGTGAATGGGGCTTGGGGGAGAGAGAGTGATACTGGGGAATGGGGCTCGGGGGAGAGAGAGTGATACTGGGGAATGGGGCTCGGGGGAGAGAGAGTGATACTGGGGAATGGGGCTTGGGGGAGAGAGAGTGATACTGGGGAATGGGGCTCGGGGGAGAGAGTGATACTGGGGAATGGGGGCTCGGGGGAGAGAGAGTGATACTGGGGAATGGGGGCTAGGGGGAAAGAGAGTGATACTGGGGAATGGGGCTTGGGGAGAGAGAGTGATACTGGGGAATGGGAGCTCGAGGAGAGGGAGTGATACTGGGGAATGGGGGCTCGGGGGAGAGAGAGTGATGCAGTGGAAGGGGGCCTCCAGGGAGAGAGAGTGATACTGGGGAACGGGGCTCGGGGGACAGAGTGATACTGGGGAATGGGGGCTCGGGGTAGAGAGAGTGATACTGGGGAATGGGGCTCGAGGGAGAGAGAGTGATAATGGGGAATGGGGGCTCGGGGGAGAGAGTGTGATACTGGGGAATCAGGGCTCGGGGGAGAGAGATTCATACTGGGGAATGGGGCTTGGGGGAGAGAGTATGATACTGGGGAATGGGGCTTGGGGAGAGAGAGTGATACTGGGGAAGGGGAGCTCGAGGAGAGGGAGTGATACTGGGGAATGGGGGCACCAGGGAGAGAGAGTGATACTGGGGAATGGGGCTTGGGGGAGAGAGTGATACTGGGGAATGGGGCTTGGGGGAGAGAGAGTGATACTGGGGAATGGGGGCTCGGGGGAGATAGAGTGATACAGGGGAATGGGGGCTCCAGGGAGAGAGAGTGATACTGGGGAATGGGGCTTGGGGGAGAGAGTGATACTGGGGAATGGGGCTTGGGGGAGAGAGAGTGATACTGGGGAATGGGGGCTCGGGGGAGAGAGAGAGATACTGGGGAATGGGGCTTGGGGAGAGAGAGTGATACTGGGGAATGGGAGCTCGAGGAGAGGGAGTGATACTGGGGAATGGGGGCTCGGGGGAGAGAGAGTGATGCAGGGGAATGGGGCCTCCAGGGAGAGAGAGTGATACTGGGGAATGGGGCTCGAGGGAGAGAGAGTGATACTGGGGAATGGGGGCTTGGGGGAAAGAGAGTGATACTGGGGAATGGGGCTCGGGGGAGAGAGAGTGATAATGGGGAATGGGGCTCGAGGGAGAGAGAGTGATACTGGGGAATGGGGCTCGGGGGAGAGGGAGTGATACTGGGGAATGGGGCTCGAGGGAGAGAGAGTGATACTGGGGAATGGGGGCTCGGGGGAGAGAGAGTTATACTGGGGAATGGGGCTCGGGGGAGAGCGAGTGATACTGGGGAATGGGGCTCGAGGGAGAGAGAGTGATACTGGGGAATGGGGCTCGGGGGAGAGGGAGTGATACTGGGGAATGGGGCTCGAGGGAGAGAGAGTGATACTGGGGAATGGGGCTCGAGGGAGAGAGAGTGATACTGGGGAATGGGGGCTTGGGGGAAAGAGAGTGATACTGGGGAATGGGGCTCGGGGGAGAGAGAGTGATAATGGGGAATGGGGCTCGAGGGAGAGAGAGTGATACTGGGGAATGGGGCTCGGGGGAGAGGGAGTGATACTGGGGAATGGGGCTCGAGGGAGAGAGAGTGATACTGGGGAATGGGGGCTCGGGGGAGAGAGAGTTATACTGGGGAATGGGGCTCGGGGGAGAGCGAGTGATACTGGGGAATGGGGCTCGAGGGAGAGAGAGTGATACTGGGGAATGGGGCTCGGGGGAGAGGGAGTGATACTGGGGAATGGGGCTCGAGGGAGAGAGAGTGATACTGGGGAATGGGGACTCGGGGGAGAGAGAGTGATACTGGGGAATGGGGCTTGGGGAGAGAGAGTAATACTGGGGAATAGCAGCTCGAGGAGAGGGAGTGATACTGGGGAATGGGGGCTCGGGGGAGAGAGTGTGATGCAGGGGAATGGGGCCTCCAGGGAGAGAGAGTGATACTGGGGAATGGGGCTCGGGGGAGAGAGTGATACTGGGGAATGGGGGCTCGAGGGAGAGAGAGTGATACTGGGGAATGGGGGCTCGGGGGAGAGGGAGTGATACTGGGGAATGGGGCTCGAGGGAGAGAGAGTGATACTGGGGAATGGGGCTTGGGGGAGAGAGAGTGATACAGGGGAATGGGGGCTCCAGGGAGAGAGAGTGATACAGGGGAATGGGGCTCGGGGGAGAGAGTGATACTGCGGAATGGGGCTTGGGGGAGAGAGAGTGATACTGGGGAATGGGGCTCGGGGGAGAGGGAGTGATACTGGGGAATGGGGCTTGGGGGAGAGAGAGTGATACTGGGGAATGGGGGATCGGGGGAGAGAGAGTGATACAGGGGAATGGGGGCTCCAGGGAGAGAGAGTGATAAAGGGGAATGGGGCTCGGGGGAGAGAGTGATACTGCGGAATGGGGCTTGGGGGAGAGAGAGTGATACTGGGGAATGGGGGATCGGGGGAGAGGGAGTGATACTGGGGAATGGGGCTTGGGGGAAAGAGAGTGATACTGGGGAATGGGGCTCGGGGGAGAGAGAGTGATACTGGGGAATAGGGCTCGAGGGAGAGAGAGTGATACTGGGGAATGGGGGCTCGGGGGAGAGAGAGTGATACTGGGGAATGGGGGCTCGGGGGAGAGAGAGTGATACTGCGGAATGGGGCTCGGGGGAGAGAGTGATACTGGGGAATGGGGGCTCGGGGGAGAGAGAGTGATACTGGGGAATGGGGGCTCGAGGGAAAGAGAGTGATACTGGGGAATGGGGCTCGGGGAGAGAGAGTGATACTGGGGAATGGGAGCTCGAGGAGAGGGAGTGATACTGGGGAATGGGGGCTCGGGGGAGAGAGAGTGATGCAGGGGAAGGGGGCCTCCAGGGAGAGAGAGTGATACTGGGGAATGAGGCTTGGGGGAGAGAGAGTGATACTGGGGAATGGGGCTCGAGGGAGAGAGAGTGATACTGGGGAATGGGGGCTCGGGGGAGAGAGAGTGATACAGGGGAATGGGGGCTCCAGGGAGAGAGAGTGATACTGGGGAATGGGGCTTGCGGGAGAGAGAGTGATACTGGGGAATGGGGCTCCGGGGAGAGGGAGTGATACTGGGGAATGGGGCTTGGGGGTGAGAGTGATACTGGGGAATGGTGGCTCGGGGGAGAGAGAGTGATACTGGGGAATGGGGCTTGGGGGAGAGAGAGTGATACTGGGGAATGGGAGCTCGAGGAGAGAGAGTGTTACTGGGGAATTGGGCTCGGGGGAGAGAGTGATACTGGGGAATGGGGGCTCGGGGTAGAGAGAGTAATACTGGGGAATGGGGCTTGGGGGAGAGAGAGTGATACTGGGGAATGGGGCTTGGGGGAGAGAGAGTGATACTGGGGAATGGTGCTCGAGGGAGAGAGAGTGATAATGGGGAATGGGGGCTCGAGGGAGAGAGAGTGATACTGGGGAATCAGGGCTCGGGGGAGAGAGAGTCATACTGGGGAATGGGGCTTGGGGGAGAGAGAGTGATACTGGGGAATGGGGCTTGGGGGAGAGAGAGTGATACTGGGGAATGGGGGCTCGGGGGAGAGAGAGTGATACAGGGGAATGGGGGCTCCAGGGAGAGAGAGTGATACTGGGGAATGGGGCTCGGGGGAGAGAGTGATACTGGGGAATGGGGCTTGGGGGAGAGAGAGTGATACTGGGGAATGGGGCTCGGGGGAGAGGGAGTGATACTGGGGAATGGGGCTTGGGGGAGAGAGTGATACTGTGGAATGGGGGCTCGGGGGAGAGAGAGTGATACTGGGGAATGGGGCTCGGGGGAGAGGTAGTGATACTGGGGAATGGGGCTTGGGGGAGAGAGTGATACTGGGGAATGGGGGCTCAGGGGAAAGAGAGTGATACTGGGGAATGGGGCTCGGGGGAGAGAGAGTGATACTGGGGAATGGGGCTCGAGGGAGAGAGAGTGATACTGGGGAATGGGGCTCGAGGGAGAGAGAGTGATACTGGGGAATGGAGCTCGGGGGAGAGAGAGTGATAATGGGGAATGGGGCTCGAGGGAGAGAGAGTGATACTGGGGAATGGGGCTCGGGGGAGAGGGAGTGATACTGGGGAATGGGGCTCGAGGGAGAGAGAGTGATACTGGGGAATGGGGGCTCGGGGGAGAGAGAGTTATACTGGGGAATGGGGCTCGGGGGAGAGCGAGTGATACTGGGGAATGGGGCTCGAGGGAGAGAGAGTGATACTGGGGAATGGGGCTCGGGGGAGAGGGAGTGATACTGGGGAATGGGGCTCGAGGGAGAGAGAGTGATACTGGGGAATGGGGACTCGGGGGAGAGAGAGTGATACTGGGGAATGGGGCTTGGGGAGGGAGAGTAATACTGGGGAATAGCAGCTCGAGGAGAGGGAGTGATACTGGGGAATGGGGGCTTGGGGGAGAGAGTGTGATGCAGGGGAATGGGGCCTCCAGGGAGAGAGAGTGATACTGGGGAATGGGGATCGGGGGAGAGAGTGATACTGGGGAATGGGGGCTCGAGGGAGAGAGAGTGATACTGGGGAATGGGGGCTCGGGGGAGAGGGAGTGATACTGGGGAATGGGGCTCGAGGGAGAGAGAGTGATACTGGGGAATGGGGCTTGGGGGAGAGAGAGTGATACAGGGGAATGTGGGCTCCAGGGAGAGAGAGTGATACAGGGGAATGGGGCTCGGGGGAGAGAGTGATACTGCGGAATGGGGCTTGGGGGAGAGAGAGTGATACTGGGGAATGGGGCTCGGGGGAGAGGGAGTGATACTGGGGAATGGGGCTTGGGGGAGAGAGAGTGATACTGGGGAATGGGGGATCGGGGGAGAGAGAGTGATACAGGGGAATGGGGGCTCCAGGGAGAGAGAGTGATACAGGGCAATGGGGCTCGGGGGAGAGAGTGAAACTGCGGAATGGGGCTTGGGGGAGAGAGAGTGATACTGGGGAATGGGGCTCGGGGGAGAGGGAGTGATACTGGGGAATGAGGCTTGGGGGAGAGAGTGATACTGGGGAATGGGGCTCGGGGGAGAGAGAGTGATACTGGGGAATGGGGCTTGGGGGAAAGAGAGTGATACTGGGGAATGGGGCTCGGGGGAGAGAGAGTGATACTGGGGAATAGGGCTCGAGGGAGAGAGAGTGATACTGGGGAATGGGGGCTCGGGGGAGAGAGAGTGATACTGGGGAATGGGGCTTGGGGGAGAGAGAGTGATACTGGGGAATGGGGCTCGGGGGAGAGAGTGATACTGGGGAATGGGGGCTCGGGGGACAGAGAGTGATACTGGGGAATGGGGGCTCGGGGGAAAGAGAGTGATACAGGGGAATGGGGCTTGGGGAGAGAGAGTGAAACTGGGGAATGGGAGCTCGAGGAGAGGGAGTGATACTGGGGAATGGGGGCTCGGGGGAGAGAGAGTGATGCAGGGGAAGGGGGCCTCCAGGGAGAGAGAGTGATACTGGGGAATGGGGCTCGGGGGAGAGAGTGATACTGGGGAATGGGGGCTCGGGGTAGAGAGAGTAATACTGGGGAATGGGGCTTGGGGGAGAGAGAGTGATACTGGGGAATGGGGCTTGGGGGAGAGAGAGTGATACTGGGGAATGGTGCTCGAGGGAGAGAGAGTGATAATGGGGAATGGGGGCTCGAGGGAGAGAGAGTGATACTGGGGAATCAGGGCTCGGGGGAGAGAGAGTCATACTGGGGAATGGGGCTTGGGGGAGAGAGAGTGATACTGGGGAATGGGGCTTGGGGGAGAGAGAGTGATACTGGGGAATGGGGGCTCGGGGGAGAGAGAGTGATACAGGGGAATGGGGGCTCCAGGGAGAGAGAGTGATACTGGGGAATGGGGCTCGGGGGAGAGAGTGATACTGGGGAATGGGGCTTGGGGGAGAGAGAGTGATACTGGGGAATGGGGCTCGGGGGAGAGGGAGTGATACTGGGGAATGGGGCTTGGGGGAGAGAGTGATACTGTGGAATGGGGGCTCGGGGGAGAGAGAGTGATACTGGGGAATGGGGCTCGGGGGAGAGGTAGTGATACTGGGGAATGGGGCTTGGGGGAGAGAGTGATACTGGGGAATGGGGGCTCGGGGGAAAGAGAGTGATACTGGGGAATGGGGCTCGGGGGAGAGAGAGTGATACTGGGGAATGGGGCTCGAGGGAGAGAGAGTGATACTGGGGAATGGGGCTCGAGGGAGAGAGAGTGATACTGGGGAATGGGGGCTTGGGGGAAAGAGAGTGATACTGGGGAATGGGGCTCGGGGGAGAGAGAGTGATAATGGGGAATGAGGCTCGAGGGAGAGAGAGTGATACTGGGGAATGGGGCTCGGGGGAGAGAGTGATACTGGGGAATGGGGGCTCGGGGGAGAGAGAGTTATACTGGGGAATGGGGCTCGGGGGAGAGCGAGTCATACTGGGGAATGGGGCTCGAGGGAGAGAGAGTGATACTGGGGAATGGGGCTCGGGGGAGAGAGAGTGATACTGGGGAATGGGGCTCGAGGGAGAGAGAGTGATACTGGGGAATGGGGCTCGAGGGAGAGAGAGTGATACTGGGGAATGGGGGCTTGGGGGAAAGAGAGTGATACTGGGGAATGGAGCTCGGGGGAGAGAGAGTGATAATGGGGAATGGGGCTTGAGGGAGAGAGAGTGATACTGGGGAATGGGGCTCGGGGGAGAGGGAGTGATACTGGGGAATGGGGCTCGAGGGAGAGAGAGTGATACTGGGGAATGGGGGCTCGGGGGAGAGAGAGTTATACTGGGGAATGGGGCTCGGGGGAGAGCGAGTGATACTGGGGAATGGGGCTCGAGGGAGAGAGAGTGATACTGGGGAATGGGGCTCGGGGGAGAGGGAGTGATACTGGGGAATGGGGCTCGAGGGAGAGAGAGTGATACTGGGGAATGGGGACTCGGGGGAGAGAGAGTGATACTGGGGAATGGGGCTTGGGGAGAGAGAGTAATACTGGGGAATAGCAGCTCGAGGAGAGGGAGTGATACTGGGGAATGGGGGCTTGGGGGAGAGAGTGTGATGCAGGGGAATGGGGCCTCCAGGGAGAGAGAGTGATACTGGGGAATGGGGCTCGGGGGAGAGAGTGATACTGGGGAATGGGGGCTCGAGGGAGAGAGAGTGATACTGGGGAATGGGGGCTCGGGGGAGAGGGAGTGATACTGGGGAATGGGGCTCGAGGGAGAGAGAGTGATACTGGGGAATGGGGCTTGGGGGAGAGAGAGTGATACAGGGGAATGTGGGCTCCAGGGAGAGAGAGTGATACAGGGGAATGGGGCTCGGGGGAGAGAGTGATACTGCGGAATGGGGCTTGGGGGAGAGAGAGTGATACTGGGGAATGGGGCTCGGGGGAGAGGGAGTGATACTGGGGAATGGGGCTCGGGGGAGAGCGAGTCATACTGGGGAATGGGGCTCGAGGGAGAGAGAGTGATACTGGGGAATGGGGCTCGGGGGAGAGAGAGTGATACTGGGGAATGGGGCTCGAGGGAGAGAGAGTGATACTGGGGAATGGGGCTCGAGGGAGAGAGAGTGATACTGGGGAATGGGGGCTTGGGGGAAAGAGAGTGATACTGGGGAATGGAGCTCGGGGGAGAGAGAGTGATAATGGGGAATGGGGCTCGAGGGAGAGAGAGTGATACTGGGGAATGGGGCTCGGGGGAGAGGGAGTGATACTGGGGAATGAGGCTTGGGGGAGAGAGTGATACTGGGGAATGGGGGCTCGGGGGAGAGAGAGTGATACTGGGGAATGGGGCTTGGGGGAAAGAGAGTGATACTGGGGAATGGGGCTCGGGGGAGAGAGAGTGATACTGGGGAATAGGGCTCGAGGGAGAGAGAGTGATACTGGGGAATGGGGGCTCGGGGGAGAGAGAGTGATACTGGGGAATGGGGCTTGGGGGAGAGAGAGTGATACTGGGGAATGGGGCTCGGGGGAGAGAGTGATACTGGGGAATGGGGGCTCGGGGGAGAGAGAGTGATACTGGGGAATGGGGGCTCGGGGGAAAGAGAGTGATACTGGGGAATGGGGCTTGGGGAGAGAGAGTGATACTGGGGAATGGGAGCTCGAGGAGAGGGAGTGATACTGGGGAATGGGGGCTCGGGGGAGAGAGAGTGATACAGGGGAATGGGGGCTCCAGGGAGAGAGAGTGATACTGGGGAATGAGGCTCGGGGGAGAGAGTGATACTGGGGAATGGGGCTTGGGGGAGAGAGAGTGATACTGGGGAATGGGGCTCGGGGGAGAGGGAGTGATACTGGGGAATGGGGCTTGGGGGAGAGAGTGATACTGTGGAATGGGGGCTCGGGGGAGAGAGAGTGATACTGGGGAATGGGGCTCGGGGGAGAGGTAGTGATACTGGGGAATGGGGCTTGGGGGAGAGAGTGATACTGGGGAATGGGGGCTCGGGGGAAAGAGAGTGATACTGGGGAATGGGGCTCGGGGGAGAGAGAGTGATACTGGGGAATGGGGCTCGAGGGAGAGAGAGTGATACTGGGGAATGGGGCTCGAGGGAGAGAGAGTGATACTGGGGAATGGGGGCTTGGGGAAAGAGAGTGATACTGGGGAATGGGGCTCGGGGGAGAGAGAGTGATAATGGGGAATGGGGCTCGAGGGAGAGAGAGTGATACTGGGGAATGGGGCTCGGGGGAGAGAGTGATACTGGGGAATGGGGGCTCGGGGGAGAGAGAGTTATACTGGGGAATGGGGCTCGGGGGAGAGCGAGTCATACTGGGGAATGGGGCTCGAGGGAGAGAGAGTGATACTGGGGAATGGGGCTCGGGGGAGAGAGAGTGATACTGGGGAATGGGGCTCGAGGGAGAGGGAGTGATACTGGGGAATGAGGCTTGGGGGAGAGAGTGATACTGGGGAATGGGGGCTCGGGGGAGAGAGAGTGATACTGGGGAATGTGGCTTGGGGGAAAGAGAGTGATACTGGGGAATGGGGCTCGGGGGAGAGAGAGTGATACTGGGGAATAGTGCTCGAGGGAGAGAGAGTGATACTGGGGAATGGGGGCTCGGGGGAGAGAGAGTGATACTGGGGAATGGGGCTTGGGGGAGAGAGAGTGATACTGGGGAATGGGGCTCGGGGGAGAGAGTGATACTGGGGAATGGGGGCTCGGGGGAGAGAGAGTGATACTGGGGAATGGGGGCTCGGGGGAAAGAGAGTGATACTGGGGAATGGGGCTTGGGGAGAGAGAGTGATACTGGGGAATGGGAGCTCGAGGAGAGGGAGTGATACTGGGGAATGGGGGCTCGGGGGAGAGAGAGTGATACAGGGGAATGGGGGCTCCAGGGAGAGAGAGTGATACTGGGGAATGGGGCTCGGGAGAGAGAGTGATACTGGGGAATGGGGCTTGGGGGAGAGAGAGTGATACTGGGGAATGGGGCTCGGGGGAGAGGGAGTGATACTGGGGAATGGGGCTTGGGGGAGAGAGTGATACTGTGGAATGGGGGCTCGGGGGAGAGAGAGTGATACTGGGGAATGGGGCTCGGGGGAGAGGTAGTGATACTGGGGAATGGGGCTTGGGGGAGAGAGTGATACTGGGGAATGGGGGCTCGGGGGAAAGAGAGTGATACTGGGGAATGGGGCTCGGGGGAGAGAGAGTGATACTGGGGAATGGGGCTCGAGGGAGAGAGAGTGATACTGGGGAATGGGGCTCGAGGGAGAGAGAGTGATACTGGGGAATGGGGGCTTGGGGGAAAGAGAGTGATACTGGGGAATGGGGCTCGGGGGAGAGAGAGTGATAATGGGGAATGGGGCTCGAGGGAGAGAGAGTGATACTGGGGAATGGGGCTCGGGGGAGAGAGTGATACTGGGGAATGGGGGCTCGGGGGAGAGAGAGTTATACTGGGGAATGGGGCTCGGGGGAGAGCGAGTCATACTGGGGAATGGGGCTCGAGGGAGAGAGAGTGATACTGGGGAATGGGGCTCGGGGGAGAGAGAGTGATACTGGGGAATGGGGCTCGGGGGAGAGAGTGATACTGGGGAATGGGGGCTCGGGGGAGAGAGAGTTATACTGGGGAATGGGGCTCGGGGGAGAGCGAGTCATACTGGGGAATGGGGCTCGAGGGAGAGAGAGTGATACTGGGGAATGGGGCTCGGGGGAGAGAGAGTGATACTGGGGAATGGGGCTCGAGGGAGAGAGAGTGATACTGGGGAATGGGGCTCGAGGGAGAGAGAGTGATACTGGGGAATGGGGGCTTGGGGGAAAGAGAGTGATACTGGGGAATGGAGCTCGGGGGAGAGAGAGTGATAATGGGGAATGGGGCTCGAGGGAGAGAGAGTGATACTGGGGAATGGGGCTCGGGGGAGAGGGAGTGATACTGGGGAATGGGGCTCGAGGGAGAGAGAGTGATACTGGGGAATGGGGGCTCGGGGGAGAGAGAGTTATACTGGGGAATGGGGCTCGGGGGAGAGAGTGATACTGGGGAATGGGGGCTCGAGGGAGAGAGAGTGATACTGGGGAATGGGGGCTCGGGGGAGAGGGAGTGATACTGGGGAATGGGGCTCGAGGGAGAGAGAGTGATACTGGGGAATGGGGCTTGGGGAGAGAGAGTGATACAGGGGAATGTGGGCTCCAGGGAGAGAGAGTGATACAGGGGAATGGGGCTCGGGGGAGAGAGTGATACTGGGGAATGGGGCTCGGGGGATAGGGAGTGATACTGGGGAATGGGGCTCGAGGGAGAGAGAGTGATACTGGGGAATGGGGGCTCGGGGGAGAGAGAGTTATACTGGGGAATGGGGCTCGGGGGAGAGAGTGATACTGGGGAATGGGGGCTCGAGGGAGAGAGAGTGATACTGGGGAATGGGGGCTCGGGGGAGAGGGAGTGATACTGGGGAATGGGTCTCGAGGGAGAGAGAGTGATACTGGGGAATGGGGCTTGGGGGAGAGAGAGTGATACAGGGGAATGTGGGCTCCAGGGAGAGAGAGTGATACAGGGGAATGGGGCTCGGGGGAGAGAGTGATACTGCGGAATGGGGCTTGGGGGAGAGAGAGTGATACTGGGGAATGGGGCTCGGGGGAGAGGGAGTGATACTGGGGAATGGGGCTTGGGGGAGAGAGAGTGATACTGGGGAATGGGGGATCGGGGGAGAGAGAGTGATACAGGGGAATGGGGGCTCCAGGGAGAGAGAGTGATACAGGGCAATGGGGCTCGGGGGAGAGAGTGATACTGCGGAATGGGGCTTGGGGGAGAGAGAGTGATACTGGGGAATGGGGCTCGGGGGAGAGGGAGTGATACTGGGGAATGAGGCTTGGGGGAGAGAGTGATACTGGGGAATGGGGGCTCGGGGGAGAGAGAGTGATACTGGGGAATGGGGCTTGGGGGAAAGAGAGTGATACTGGGGAATGGGGCTCGGGGGAGAGAGAGTGATACTGGGGAATAGGGCTCGAGGGAGAGAGAGTGATACTGGGGAATGGGGGCTCGGGGGAGAGAGAGTGATACTGGGGAATGGGGCTTGGGGGAGAGAGAGTGATACTGGGGAATGGGGCTCGGGGGAGAGAGTGATACTGGGGAATGGGGGCTCGGGGGAGAGAGAGTGATACTGGGGAATGGGGGCTCGGGGGAAAGAGAGTGATACTGGGGAATGGGGCTTGGGGAGAGAGAGTGATACTGGGGAATGGGAGCTCGAGGAGAGGGAGTGATACTGGGGAATGGGGGCTCGGGGGAGAGAGAGTGATACAGGGGAATGGGGGCTCCAGGGAGAGAGAGTGATACTGGGGAATGGGGCTCGGGGGAGAGAGTGATACTGGGGAATGGGGCTTGGGGGAGAGAGAGTGATACTGGGGAATGGGGCTCGGGGGAGAGGGAGTGATACTGGGGAATGGGGCTTGGGGGAGAGAGTGATACTGTGGAATGGGGGCTCGGGGGAGAGAGAGTGATACTGGGGAATGGGGCTCGGGGGAGAGGTAGTGATACTGGGGAATGGGGCTTGGGGGAGAGAGTGATACTGGGGAATGGGGGCTCGGGGGAAAGAGAGTGGTACTGGGGAATGGGGCTCGGGGGAGAGAGAGTGATACTGGGGAATGGGGCTCGAGGGAGAGAGAGTGATACTGGGGAATGGGGCTCGAGGGAGAGAGAGTGATACTGGGGAATGGGGGCTTGGGGGAAAGAGAGTGATACTGGGGAATGGGGCTCGGGGGAGAGAGAGTGATAATGGGGAATGGGGCTCGAGGGAGAGAGAGTGATACTGGGGAATGGGGCTCGGGGGAGAGAGTGATACTGGGGAATGGGGGCTCGGGGGAGAGAGAGTTATACTGGGGAATGGGGCTCGGGGGAGAGCGAGTCATACTGGGGAATGGGGCTCGAGGGAGAGAGAGTGATACTGGGGAATGGGGCTCGGGGGAGAGAGAGTGATACTGGTGAATGGGGCTCGAGGGAGAGAGAGTGATACTGGGGAATGGGGCTCGAGGGAGAGAGAGTGATACTGGGGAATGGGGGCTTGGGGGAAAGAGAGTGATACTGGGGAATGGAGCTCGGGGGAGAGAGAGTGATAATGGGGAATGGGGCTCGAGGGAGAGAGAGTGATACTGGGGAATGGGGCTCGGGGGAGAGGGAGTGATACTGGGGAATGGGGCTCGAGGGAGAGAGAGTGATACTGGGGAATGGGGGCTCGGGGGAGAGAGAGTTATACTGGGGAATGGGGCTCGGGGGAGAGCGAGTGATACTGGGGAATGGGGCTCGAGGGAGAGAGAGTGATACTGGGGAATGGGGCTCGGGGGAGAGGGAGTGATACTGGGGAATGGGGCTCGAGGGAGAGAGAGTGATACTGGGGAATGGGGACTCGGGGGAGAGAGAGTGATAATGGGGAATGGGGCTTGGGGAGAGAGAGTAATACTGGGGAATAGCAGCTCGAGGAGAGGGAGTGATACTGGGGAATGGGGGCTCGGGGGAGAGAGTGTGATGCAGGGGAATGGGGCCTCCAGGGAGAGAGAGTGATACTGGGGAATGGGGCTCGGGGGAGAGAGTGATACTGGGGAATGGGGGCTCGAGGGAGAGAGAGTGATACTGGGGAATGGGGGCTCGGGGGAGAGGGAGTGATACTGGGGAATGGGGCTCGAGGGAGAGAGAGTGATACTGGGGAATGGGGCTTGGGGGAGAGAGAGTGATACAGGGGAATGTGGGCTCCAGGGAGAGAGAGTGATACAGGGGAATGGGGCTCGGGGGAGAGAGTGATACTGCGGAATGGGGCTTGGGGGAGAGAGAGTGATACTGGGGAATGGGGCTCGGGGGAGAGGGAGTGATACTGGGGAATGGGGCTTGGGGGAGAGAGAGTGATACTGGGGAATGGGGGATCGGGGGAGAGAGAGTGATACAGGGGAATGGGGGCTCCAGGGAGAGAGAGTGATACTGGGGAATGGGGGCTCGGGGGAGAGAGAGTGATACTGGGGAATGGGGCTTGGGGGAGAGAGAGTGATACTGGGGAATGGGGCTCGGGGGAGAGAGTGATACTGGGGAATGGGGGCTCGGGGGAGAGAGTGTGATACTGGGGAATGGGGGCTCGGGGGAAAGAGAGTGATACTGGGGAATGGGGCTTGGGGAGAGAGAGTGATACTGGGGAATGGGAGCTCGAGGAGAGGGAGTGATACTGGGGAATGGGGGCTCGGGGGAGAGAGAGTGATGCAGGGGAAGGGGGCCTCCAGGGAGAGAGAGTGATACTGGGGAATGGGGCTCGGGGGAGAGAGTGATACTGGGGAATGGGGGCTCGGGGTAGAGAGAGTAATACTGGGGAATGGGGCTTGGGGGAGAGAGAGTGATACTGGGGAATGGGGCTTGGGGGAGAGAGAGTGATACTGGGGAATGGTGCTCGAGGGCGAGAGAGTGATAATGGGGAATGGGGGCTCGAGGGAGAGAGAGTGATACTGGGGAATCAGGGCTCGGGGGAGAGAGAGTCATACTGGGGAATGGGGCTTGGGGGAGAGAGAGTGATACTGGGGAATGGGGCTTGGGGGAGAGAGAGTGATACTGGGGAATGGGGGCTCGGGGGAGAGAGAGTGATACAGGGGAATGGGGGCTCCAGGGAGAGAGAGTGATACTGGGGAATGGGGCTCGGGGGAGAGAGTGATACTGGGGAATGGGGCTTGGGGGAGAGAGAGTGATACTGGGGAATGGGGCTCGGGGGAGAGGGAGTGATACGGGGAATGGGGCTTGGGGGAGAGAGTGATACTGTGGAATGGGGGCTCGGGGGAGAGAGAGTGATACTGGGGAATGGGGCTCGGGGGAGAGGTAGTGATACTGGGGAATGGGGCTTGGGGGAGAGAGTGATACTGGGGAATGGGGGCTCGGGGGAAAGAGAGTGATACTGGGGAATGGGGCTCGGGGGAGAGAGAGTGATACTGGGGAATGGGGCTCGAGGGAGAGAGAGTGATACTGGGGAATGGGGCTCGAGGGAGAGAGAGTGATACTGGGGAATGGGGGCTTGGGGGAAAGAGAGTGATACTGGGGAATGGGGCTCGGGGGAGAGAGAGTGATAATGGGGAATGGGGCTCGAGGGAGAGAGAGTGATACTGGGGAATGGGGCTCGGGCGAGAGGGAGTCATACTGGGGAATGGGGCTCGAGGGAGAGAGAGTGATACTGGGGAATGGGGGCTCGGGGGAGAGAGAGTTATACTGGGGAATGGGGTTCGGGGGAGAGCGAGTGATACTGGGGAATGGGGCTCGAGGGAGAGAGAGTGATACTGGGGAATGGGGCTCGGGGGAGAGGGAGTGATACTGGGGAATGGGGCTCGAGGGAGAGAGAGTGATACTGGGGAATGGGGACTCGGGGGAGAGAGAGTGATACTGGGGAATGGGGCTTGGGGAGAGAGAGTAATACTGGGGAATAGCAGCTCGAGCAGAGGGAGTGATACTGGGGAATGGGGGCTCGGGGGAGAGAGTGTGATGCAGAGGAATGGGGCCTCCAGGGAGAGAGAGTGATACTGGGGAATGGGGCTCGGGGGAGAGAGTGATACTGGGGAATGGGGGCTCGGGGGAGAGCGAGTGATACTGGGGAATGGGGGCTCGGGGGAGAGAGAGTGATACTGGGGAATGGGGCTCGAGGGAGAGAGAGTGATACTGGGGAATGGGGGCTCGGGGGAGAGAGAGTGATACTGGGGAATGGGGCTTGAGGGAGAGAGAGTGATACTGGGGAATGGGGCTTGGGGGAGAGAGAGTGATACTGGGGAAAGGGGGCTCGGGGGAGAGAGAGTGATACAGGGGAATGGGGGCTCCAGGGAGACAGAGTGATACTGGGGAATGGGGCTCGGGGGAGAGAGTGATACTGGGGAATGGGGCTCGAGGGAGAGAGAGTGATACTGGGGAATGGGGCTTGGGGGAGAGAGAGTGATACTGGGGAATGGGGGCTCGGGGGAGAGAGAGTGATACAGGGGAATGGGGGCTCCAGGGAGAGAGAGTGATACTGGGGAAAGGGGCTCCAGGGAGAGAGTGATACTGGGGAATGGGGCTCGGGGGAGAGGGAGTGATACTGGGGAATGGGGCTTGGGGGAGAGATTGATACTGGGGAATGTGGGCTCGGGGGAGAGAGAGTGATACTGGGGAATGGGGCTTGGGGGAAAGAGAGTGATACTGGGGAATGGGGCTCGGGGGAGAGGGAGTGATACTGGGGAATGGGGCTTGGGGGAGAGAGTGATACTGTGGAATGGGGGCTCGGGGGAGAGAGAGTGATACTGGGGAATGGGGCTCGGGGGAGAGGTAGTGATACTGGGGAATGGGGCTTGGGGGAGAGAGTGATACTGGGGAATGGGGGCTCGGGGGAAAGAGAGTGATACTGGGGAATGGGGCTCGGGGGAGAGAGTGATACTGGGGAATGGGGCTCGGGGGAGAGGGAGTGATACTGGGGAATGGGGCTCGAGGGAGAGAGAGTGATACTGGGGAATGGGGGCTCGGGGGAGAGAGAGTTATACTGGGGAATGGGGCTCGGGGGAGAGAGTGATACTGGGGAATGGGGGCTCGAGGGAGAGAGAGTGATACTGGGGAATGGGGGCTCGGGGGAGAGGGAGTGATACTGGGGAATGGGGCTCGAGGGAGAGAGAGTGATACTGGGGAATGGGGCTTGGGGGAGAGAGAGTGATACAGGGGAATGTGGGCTCCAGGGAGAGAGAGTGATACAGGGGAATGGGGCTCGGGGGAGAGAGTGATACTGCGGAATGGGGCTTGGGGGAGAGAGAGTGATACTGGGGAATGGGGCTCGGGGGAGAGGGAGTGATACTGGGGAATGGGGCTTGGGGGAGAGAGAGTGATACTGGGGAATGGGGGATCGGGGGAGAGAGAGTGATACAGGGGAATGGGGGCTCCAGGGAGAGAGAGTGATACAGGGCAATGGGGCTCGGGGGAGAGAGTGATACTGCGGAATGGGGCTTGGGGGAGAGAGAGTGATACTGGGGAATGGGGCTCGGGGGAGAGGGAGTGATACTGGGGAATGAGGCTTGGGGGAGAGAGTGATACTGGGGAATGGGGGCTCGGGGGAGAGAGAGTGATACTGGGGAATGGGGCTTGGGGGAAAGAGAGTGATACTGGGGAATGGGGCTCGGGGGAGAGAGAGTGATACTGGGGAATAGGGCTCGAGGGAGAGAGAGTGATACTGGGGAATGGGGGCTCGGGGGAGAGAGAGTGATACTGGGGAATGGGGCTTGGGGGAGAGAGAGTGATACTGGGGAATGGGGCTCGGGGGAGAGAGTGATACTGGGGAATGGGGGCTCGGGGGAGAGAGAGTGATACTGGGGAATGGGGGCTCGGGGGAAAGAGAGTGATACTGGGGAATGGGGCTTGGGGAGAGAGAGTGATACTGGGGAATGGGAGCTCGAGGAGAGGGAGTGATACTGGGGAATGGGGGCTCGGGGGAGAGAGAGTGATACAGGGGAATGGGGGCTCCAGGGAGAGAGAGTGATACTGGGGAATGGGGCTCGGGGGAGAGAGTGATACTGGGGAATGGGGCTTGGGGGAGAGAGAGTGATACTGGGGAATGGGGCTCGGGGGAGAGGGAGTGATACTGGGGAATGGGGCTTGGGGGAGAGAGTGATACTGTGGAATGGGGGCTCGGGGGAGAGAGAGTGATACTGGGGAATGGGGCTCGGGGGAGAGGTAGTGATACTGGGGAATGGGGCTTGGGGGAGAGAGTGATACTGGGGAATGGGGGCTCGGGGGAAAGAGAGTGATACTGGGGAATGGGGCTCGAGGGAGAGAGTGATACTGGGGAATGGGGCTCGGGGGAGAGGGAGTGATACTGGGGAATGGGGCTTGGGGGAGAGAGTGATACTGGGGAATGGGGGCTCGGGGGAAAGAGAGTGATACTGGGGAATGGGGCTCGGGGGAGAGAGTGATACTGGGGAATGGGGCTCGGGGGAGAGGGAGTGATACTGGGGAATGGGGCTCGAGGGAGAGAGAGTGATACTGGGGAATGGGGGCTCGGGGGAGAGAGAGTTATACTGGGGAATGGGGCTCGGGGGAGAGAGTGATACTGGGGAATGGGGGCTCGAGGGAGAGAGAGTGATACTGGGGAATGGGGGCTCGGGGGAGAGGGAGTGATACTGGGGAATGGGGCTCGAGGGAGAGAGAGTGATACTGGGGAATGGGGCTTGGGGGAGAGAGAGTGATACAGGGGAATGTGGGCTCCAGGGAGAGAGAGTGATACAGGGGAATGGGGCTCGGGGGAGAGAGTGATACTGCGGAATGGGGCTTGGGGGAGAGAGAGTGATACTGGGGAATGGGGCTCGGGGGAGAGGGAGTGATACTGGGGAATGGGGCTTGGGGGAGAGAGAGTGATACTGGGGAATGGGGGATCGGGGGAGAGAGAGTGATACAGGGGAATGGGGGCTCCAGGGAGAGAGAGTGATACAGGGCAATGGGGCTCGGGGGAGAGAGTGATACTGCGGAATGGGGCTTGGGGGAGAGAGAGTGATACTGGGGAATGGGGCTCGGGGGAGAGGGAGTGATACTGGGGAATGAGGCTTGGGGGAGAGAGTGATACTGGGGAATGGGGGCTCGGGGGAGAGAGAGTGATACTGGGGAATGGGGCTTGGGGGAAAGAGAGTGATACTGGGGAATGGGGCTCGGGGGAGAGAGAGTGATACTGGGGAATAGGGCTCGAGGGAGAGAGAGTGATACTGGGGAATGGGGGCTCGGGGGAGAGAGAGTGATACTGGGGAATGGGGCTTGGGGGAGAGAGAGTGATACTGGGGAATGGGGCTCGGGGGAGAGAGTGATACTGGGGAATGGGGGCTCGGGGGAGAGAGAGTGATACTGGGGAATGGGGGCTCGGGGGAAAGAGAGTGATACTGGGGAATGGGGCTTGGGGAGAGAGAGTGATACTGGGGAATGGGAGCTCGAGGAGAGGGAGTGATACTGGGGAATGGGGGCTCGGGGGAGAGAGAGTGATACAGGGGAATGGGGGCTCCAGGGAGAGCGAGTGATACTGGGGAATGGGGCTCGGGGGAGAGAGTGATACTGGGGAATGGGGCTTGGGGGAGAGAGAGTGATACTGGGGAATGGGGCTCGGGGGAGAGGGAGTGATACTGGGGAATGGGGCTTGGGGGAGAGAGTGATACTGTGGAATGGGGGCTCGGGGGAGAGAGAGTGATACTGGGGAATGGGGCTCGGGGGAGAGGTAGTGATACTGGGGAATGGGGCTTGGGGGAGAGAGTGATACTGGGGAATGGGGGCTCGGGGGAAAGAGAGTGATACTGGGGAATGGGGCTCGAGGGAGAGAGAGTGATACTGGGGAATGGGGCTCGAGGGAGAGAGAGTGATACTGCGGAATGGGGGCTTGGGGGAAAGAGAGTGATACTGGGGAATGGGGCTCGGGGGAGAGAGAGTGATAATGGGGAATGGGGCTCGAGGGAGAGAGAGTGATACTGGGGAATGGGGCTCGGGGGAGAGAGTGATACTGGGGAATGGGGGCTCGGGGGAGAGAGAGTTATACTGGGGAATGGGGCTCGGGGGAGAGCGAGTCATACTGGGGAATGGGGCTCGAGGGAGAGAGAGTGATACTGGGGAATGGGGCTCGGGGGAGAGAGAGTGATACTGGGGAATGGGGCTCGAGGGAGAGAGAGTGATACTGGAGAATGGGGCTCGAGGGAGAGAGAGTGATACTGGGGAATGGGGGCTTGGGGGAAAGAGATTGATACTGGGGAATGGAGCTCGGGGGAGAGAGAGTGATAATGGGGAATGGGGCTCGAGGGAGAGAGAGTGATACTGGGGAATGGGGCTCGAGGGAGAGAGAGTGATACTGGGGAATGGGGCTCGAGGGAGAGAGAGTGATACTGGGGAATGGGGGCTCGGGGGAGAGAGAGTTATACTGGGGAATGGGGCTCGGGGGAGAGCGAGTGATACTGGGGAATGGGGCTCGAGGGAGAGAGAGTGATACTGGGGAATGGGGCTCGGGGGAGAGGGAGTGATACTGGGGAATGGGGCTCGAGGGAGAGAGAGTGATACTGGGGAATGGGGACTCGGGGGAGAGAGAGTGATACTGGGGAATGGGGCTTGGGGAGAGAGAGTAATACTGGGGAATAGCAGCTCGAGGAGTGGGAGTGATACTGGGGAATGGGGGCTCGGGGGAGAGAATGTGATGCAGGGGAATGGGGCCTCCAGGGAGAGAGAGTGATACTGGGGAATGGGGCTCGGGGGAGAGAGTGATACTGGGGAATGGGGGCTCGAGGGAGAGAGAGTGATACTGGGGAATGGGGGCTCGGGGGAGAGGGAGTGATACTGGGGAATGGGGCTCGAGGGAGAGAGAGTGATACTGGGGAATGGGGCTTGGGGGAGAGAGAGTGATACAGGGGAATGTGGGCTCCAGGGAGAGAGAGTGATACAGGGGAATGGGGCTCGGGGGAGAGAGTGATACTGCGGAATGGGGCTTGGGGGAGAGAGAGTGATACTGGGGAATGGGGCTCGGGGGAGAGGGAGTGATACTGGGGAATGGGGCTTGGGGGAGAGAGAGTGATACTGGGGAATGGGGGATCGGGGGAGAGAGAGTGATACAGGGGAATGGGGGCTCCAGGGAGAGAGAGTGATGCTGGGGAATGGGGGCTCGGGGGAGAGAGAGTGATACTGGGGAATGGGGCTTGGGGGAGAGAGAGTGATACTGGGGAATGGGGCTCGGGGGAGAGAGTGATACTGGGGAATGGGGGCTCGGGGGAGAGAGAGTGATACTGGGGAATGGGGGCTCGGGGGAAAGAGAGTGATACTGGGGAATGGGGCTTGGGGAGAGAGAGTGATACTGGGGAATGGGAGCTCGAGGAGAGGGAGTGATACTGGGGAATGGGGGCTCGGGGGAGAGAGAGTGATGCAGGGGAAGGGGGCCTCCAGGGAGAGAGAGTGATACTGGGGAATGGGGCTCGGGGGAGAGAGTGATACTGGGGAATGGGGGCTCGGGGTAGAGAGAGTAATACTGGGGAATGGGGCTTGGGGGAGAGAGAGTGATACTGGGGAATGGGGCTTGGGGGAGAGAGAGTGATACTGGGGAATGGTGCTCGAGGGCGAGAGAGTGATAATGGGGAATGGGGGCTCGAGGGAGAGAGAGTGATACTGGGGAATCAGGGCTCGGGGGAGAGAGAGTCATACTGGGGAATGGGGCTTGGGGGAGAGAGAGTGATACTGGGGAATGGGGCTTGGGGGAGAGAGAGTGATACTGGGGAATGGGGGCTCGGGGGAGAGAGAGTGATACAGGGGAATGGGGGCTCCAGGGAGAGAGAGTGATACTGGGGAATGGGGCTCGGGGGAGAGAGTGATACTGGGGAATGGGGCTTGGGGGAGAGAGAGTGATACTGGGGAATGGGGCTCGGGGGAGAGGGAGTGATACGGGGAATGGGGCTTGGGGGAGAGAGTGATACTGTGGAATGGGGGCTCGGGGGAGAGAGAGTGATACTGGGGAATGGGGCTCGGGGGAGAGGTAGTGATACTGGGGAATGGGGCTTGGGGGAGAGAGTGATACTGGGGAATGGGGGCTCGGGGGAAAGAGAGTGATACTGGGGAATGGGGCTCGGGGGAGAGAGAGTGATACTGGGGAATGGGGCTCGAGGGAGAGAGAGTGATACTGGGGAATGGGGCTCGAGGGAGAGAGAGTGATACTGGGGAATGGGGGCTTGGGGGAAAGAGAGTGATACTGGGGAATGGGGCTCGGGGGAGAGAGAGTGATAATGGGGAATGGGGCTCGAGGGAGAGAGAGTGATACTGGGGAATGGGGCTCGGGGGAGAGGGAGTCATACTGGGGAATGGGGCTCGAGGGAGAGAGAGTGATACTGGGGAATGGGGGCTCGGGGGAGAGAGAGTTATACTGGGGAATGGGGTTCGGGGGAGAGCGAGTGATACTGGGGAATGGGGCTCGAGGGAGAGAGAGTGATACTGGGGAATGGGGCTCGGGGGAGAGGGAGTGATACTGGGGAATGGGGCTCGAGGGAGAGAGAGTGATACTGGGGAATGGGGACTCGGGGGAGAGAGAGTGATACTGGGGAATGGGGCTTGGGGAGAGAGAGTAATACTGGGGAATAGCAGCTCGAGCAGAGGGAGTGATACTGGGGAATGGGGGCTCGGGGGAGAGAGTGTGATGCAGAGGAATGGGGCCTCCAGGGAGAGAGAGTGATACTGGGGAATGGGGCTCGGGGGAGAGAGTGATACTGGGGAATGGGGGCTCGGGGGAGAGCGAGTGATACTGGGGAATGGGGGCTCGGGGGAGAGAGAGTGATACTGGGGAATGGGGCTCGAGGGAGAGAGAGTGATACTGGGGAATGGGGGCTCGGGGGAGAGAGAGTGATACTGGGGAATGGGGCTTGAGGGAGAGAGAGTGATACTGGGGAATGGGGCTTGGGGGAGAGAGAGTGATACTGGGGAAAGGGGGCTCGGGGGAGAGAGAGTGATACAGGGGAATGGGGGCTCCAGGGAGACAGAGTGATACTGGGGAATGGGGCTCGGGGGAGAGAGTGATACTGGGGAATGGGGCTCGAGGGAGAGAGAGTGATACTGGGGAATGGGGCTTGGGGGAGAGAGAGTGATACTGGGGAATGGGGGCTCGGGGGAGAGAGAGTGATACAGGGGAATGGGGGCTCCAGGGAGAGAGAGTGATACTGGGGAAAGGGGCTCCGGGGAGAGAGTGATACTGGGGAATGGGGCTCGGGGGAGAGGGAGTGATACTGGGGAATGGGGCTTGGGGGAGAGATTGATACTGGGGAATGTGGGCTCGGGGGAGAGAGAGTGATACTGGGGAATGGGGCTTGGGGGAAAGAGAGTGATACTGGGGAATGGGGCTCGGGGGAGAGGGAGTGATACTGGGGAATGGGGCTTGGGGGAGAGAGTGATACTGTGGAATGGGGGCTCGGGGGAGAGAGAGTGATACTGGGGAATGGGGCTCGGGGGAGAGGTAGTGATACTGGGGAATGGGGCTTGGGGGAGAGAGTGATACTGGGGAATGGGGGCTCGGGGGAAAGAGAGTGATACTGGGGAATGGGGCTCGGGGGAGAGAGTGATACTGGGGAATGGGGCTCGGGGGAGAGGGAGTGATACTGGGGAATGGGGCTCGAGGGAGAGAGAGTGATACTGGGGAATGGGGGCTCGGGGGAGAGAGAGTTATACTGGGGAATGGGGCTCGGGGGAGAGAGTGATACTGGGGAATGGGGGCTCGAGGGAGAGAGAGTGATACTGGGGAATGGGGGCTCGGGGGAGAGGGAGTGATACTGGGGAATGGGGCTCGAGGGAGAGAGAGTGATACTGGGGAATGGGGCTTGGGGGAGAGAGAGTGATACAGGGGAATGTGGGCTCCAGGGAGAGAGAGTGATACAGGGGAATGGGGCTCGGGGGAGAGAGTGATACTGCGGAATGGGGCTTGGGGGAGAGAGAGTGATACTGGGGAATGGGGCTCGGGGGAGAGGGAGTGATACTGGGGAATGGGGCTTGGGGGAGAGAGAGTGATACTGGGGAATGGGGGATCGGGGGAGAGAGAGTGATACAGGGGAATGGGGGCTCCAGGGAGAGAGAGTGATACAGGGCAATGGGGCTCGGGGGAGAGAGTGATACTGCGGAATGGGGCTTGGGGGAGAGAGAGTGATACTGGGGAATGGGGCTCGGGGGAGAGGGAGTGATACTGGGGAATGAGGCTTGGGGGAGAGAGTGATACTGGGGAATGGGGGCTCGGGGGAGAGAGAGTGATACTGGGGAATGGGGCTTGGGGGAAAGAGAGTGATACTGGGGAATGGGGCTCGGGGGAGAGAGAGTGATACTGGGGAATAGGGCTCGAGGGAGAGAGAGTGATACTGGGGAATGGGGGCTCGGGGGAGAGAGAGTGATACTGGGGAATGGGGCTTGGGGAGAGAGAGTGATACTGGGGAATGGGGCTCGGGGGAGAGAGTGATACTGGGGAATGGGGGCTCGGGGGAGAGAGAGTGATACTGGGGAATGGGGGCTCGGGGGAAAGAGAGTGATACTGGGGAATGGGGCTTGGGGAGAGAGAGTGATACTGGGGAATGGGAGCTCGAGGAGAGGGAGTGATACTGGGGAATGGGGGCTCGGGGGAGAGAGAGTGATACAGGGGAATGGGGGCTCCAGGGAGAGAGAGTGATACTGGGGAATGGGGCTCGGGGGAGAGAGTGATACTGGGGAATGGGGCTTGGGGGAGAGAGAGTGATACTGGGGAATGGGGCTCGGGGGAGAGGGAGTGATACTGGGGAATGGGGCTTGGGGGAGAGAGTGATACTGTGGAATGGGGGCTCGGGGGAGAGAGAGAGATACTGGGGAATGGGGCTCGGGGGAGAGGTAGTGATACTGGGGAATGGGGCTTGGGGGAGAGAGTGATACTGGGGAATGGGGGCTCGGGGGAAAGAGAGTGATACTGGGGAATGGGGCTCGAGGGAGAGAGAGTGATACTGGGGAATGGGGCTCGAGGGAGAGAGAGTGATACTGCGGAATGGGGGCTTGGGGGAAAGAGAGTGATACTGGGGAATGGGGCTCGGGGGAGAGAGAGTGATAATGGGGAATGGGGCTCGAGGGAGAGAGAGTGATACTGGGGAATGGGGCTCGGGGGAGAGAGTGATACTGGGGAATGGGGGCTCGGGGGAGAGAGAGTTATACTGGGGAATGGGGCTCGGGGGAGAGCGAGTCATACTGGGGAATGGGGCTCGAGGGAGAGAGAGTGATACTGGGGAATGGGGCTCGGGGGAGAGAGAGTGATACTGGGGAATGGGGCTCGAGGGAGAGAGAGTGATACTGGAGAATGGGGCTCGAGGGAGAGAGAGTGATACTGGGGAATGGGGGCTTGGGGGAAAGAGAGTGATACTGGGGAATGGAGCTCGGGGGAGAGAGAGTGATAATGGGGAATGGGGCTCGAGGGAGAGAGAGTGATACTGGGGAATGGGGCTCGGGGGAGAGGGAGTGATACTGGGGAATGGGGCTCGAGGGAGAGAGAGTGATACTGGGGAATGGGGGCTCGGGGGAGAGAGAGTTATACTGGGGAATGGGGCTCGGGGGAGAGCGAGTGATACTGGGGAATGGGGCTCGAGGGAGAGAGAGTGATACTGGGGAATGGGGCTCGGGGGAGAGGGAGTGATACTGGGGAATGGGGCTCGAGGGAGAGAGAGTGATACTGGGGAATGGGGACTCGGGGGAGAGAGAGTGATACTGGGGAATGGGGCTTGGGGAGAGAGAGTAATACTGGGGAATAGCAGCTCGAGGAGAGGGAGTGATACTGGGGAATGGGGGCTCGGGGGAGAGAATGTGATGCAGGGGAATGGGGCCTCCAGGGAGAGAGAGTGATACTGGGGAATGGGGCTCGGGGGAGAGAGTGATACTGGGGAATGGGGGCTCGAGGGAGAGAGAGTGATACTGGGGAATGGGGGCTCGGGGGAGAGGGAGTGATACTGGGGAATGGGGCTCGAGGGAGAGAGAGTGATACTGGGGAATGGGGCTTGGGGGAGAGAGAGTGATACAGGGGAATGTGGGCTCCAGGGAGAGAGAGTGATACAGGGGAATGGGGCTCGGGGGAGAGAGTGATACTGCGGAATGGGGCTTGGGGGAGAGAGAGTGATACTGGGGAATGGGGCTCGGGGGAGAGGGAGTGATACTGGGGAATGGGGCTTGGGGGAGAGAGAGTGATACTGGGGAATGGGGGATCGGGGGAGAGAGAGTGATACAGGGGAATGGGGGCTCCAGGGAGAGAGAGTGATACAGGGCAATGGGGCTCGGGGGAGAGAGTGATACTGCGGAATGGGGCTTGGGGGAGAGAGAGTGATACTGGGGAATGGGGCTCGGGGGAGAGGGAGTGATACTGGGGAATGAGGCTTGGGGGAGAGAGTGATACTGGGGAATGGGGGCTCGGGGGAGAGAGAGTGATACTGGGGAATGGGGCTTGGGGGAAAGAGAGTGATACTGGGGAATGGGGCTCGGGGGAGAGAGAGTGATACTGGGGAATAGGGCTCGAGGGAGAGAGAGTGATACTGGGGAATGGGGGCTCGGGGGAGAGAGAGTGATACTGGGGAATGGGGCTTGGGGAGAGAGAGTGATACTGGGGAATGGGGCTCGGGGGAGAGAGTGATACTGGGGAATGGGGGCTCGGGGGAGAGAGAGTGATACTGGGGAATGGGGGCTCGGGGGAAAGAGAGTGATACTGGGGAATGGGGCTTGGGGAGAGAGAGTGATACTGGGGAATGGGAGCTCGAGGAGAGGGAGTGATACTGGGGAATGGGGGCTCGGGGGAGAGAGAGTGATGCAGGGGAAGGGGGCCTCCAGGGAGAGAGAGTGATACTGGGGAATGGGGCTCGGGGGAGAGAGTGATACTGGGGAATGGGGGCTCGGGGTAGAGAGAGTAATACTGGGGAATGGGGCTTGGGGGAGAGAGAGTGATACTGGGGAATGGGGCTTGGGGGAGAGAGAGTGATACTGGGGAATGGTGCTCGAGGGAGAGAGAGTGATAATGGGGAATGGGGGCTCGAGGGAGAGAGAGTGATACTGGGGAATCAGGGCTCGGGGGAGAGAGAGTCATACTGGGGAATGGGGCTTGGGGGAGAGAGAGTGATACTGGGGAATGGGGCTTGGGGGAGAGAGAGTGATACTGGGGAATGGGGGCTCGGGGGAGAGAGAGTGATACAGGGGAATGGGGGCTCCAGGGAGAGAGAGTGATACTGGGGAATGGGGCTCGGGGGAGAGAGTGATACTGGGGAATGGGGCTTGGGGGAGAGAGAGTGATACTGGGGAATGGGGCTCGGGGGAGAGGGAGTGATACTGGGGAATGGGGCTTGGGGGAGAGAGTGATACTGTGGAATGGGGGCTCGGGGGAGAGAGAGTGATACTGGGGAATGGGGCTCGGGGGAGAGGTAGTGATACTGGGGAATGGGGCTTGGGGGAGAGAGTGATACTGGGGAATGGGGGCTCGGGGGAAAGAGAGTGATACTGGGGAATGGGGCTCGGGGGAGAGAGAGTGATACTGGGGAATGGGGCTCGAGGGAGAGAGAGTGATACTGGGGAATGGGGCTCGAGGGAGAGAGAGTGATACTGGGGAATGGGGGCTTGGGGGAAAGAGAGTGATACTGGGGAATGGGGCTCGGGGGAGAGAGAGTGATAATGGGGAATGGGGCTCGAGGGAGAGAGAGTGATACTGGGGAATGGGGCTCGGGGGAGAGGGAGTCATACTGGGGAATGGGGCTCGAGGGAGAGAGAGTGATACTGGGGAATGGGGGCTCGGGGGAGAGAGAGTTATACTGGGGAATGGGGTTCGGGGGAGAGCGAGTGATACTGGGGAATGGGGCTCGAGGGAGAGAGAGTGATACTGGGGAATGGGGCTCGGGGGAGAGGGAGTGATACTGGGGAATGGGGCTCGAGGGAGAGAGAGTGATACTGGGGAATGGGGACTCGGGGGAGAGAGAGTGATACTGGGGATTGGGGCTTGGGGAGAGAGAGTAATACTGGGGAATAGCAGCTCGAGCAGAGGGAGTGATACTGGGGAATGGGGGCTCGGGGGAGAGAGTGTGATGCAGAGGAATGGGGCCTCCAGGGAGAGAGAGTGATACTGGGGAATGGGGCTCGGGGGAGAGAGTGATACTGGGGAATGGGGGCTCGGGGGAGAGCGAGTGATACTGGGGAATGAGGGCTCGGGGGAGAGAGAGTGATACTGGGGAATGGGGCTCGAGGGAGAGAGAGTGATACTGGGGAATGGGGGCTCGGGGGAGAGAGAGTGATACTGGGGAATGGGGCTTGAGGGAGAGAGAGTGATACTGGGGAATGGGGCTTGGGGGAGAGAGAGTGATACTGGGGAAAGGGGGCTCGGGGGAGAGAGAGTGATACAGGGGAATGGGGGCTCCAGGGAGAGAGAGTGATACTGGGGAATGGGGCTCGGGGGAGAGAGTGATACTGGGGAATGGGGCTCGAGGGAGAGAGAGTGATACTGGGGAATGGGGCTTGGGGGAGAGAGAGTGATACTGGGGAATGGGGGCTCGAGGGAGAGAGAGTGATACAGGGGAATGGGGGCTCCAGGGAGAGAGAGTGATACTGGGGAAAGGGGCTCCGGGGAGAGAGTGATACTGGGGAATGGGGCTCGGGGGAGAGGGAGTGATACTGGGGAATGGGGCTTGGGGGAGAGATTGATACTGGGGAATGTGGGCTCGGGGGAGAGAGAGTGATACTGGGGAATGGGGCTTGGGGGAAAGAGAGTGATACTGGGGAATGGGGCTCGGGGGAGAGAGAGTGATACTGGGGAATGGGGCTCGAGGGAGAGAGAGTGATACTGGGGAATGGGGGCTTGGGGGAGAGAGAGTGATACTGGGGAATGGGGCTTGGGGGAGAGAGAGTGATACTGGGGAATGGGGCTCGGGGGGAGAGAGTGATACTGGGGAATGGGGCTCCAGGGAGAGAGAGTGATACAGGGGAATGGGGGCTCGGGGGAGAGAGAGTGATACTGGGGAATGGGGCTTGGGGGAAAGAGAGTGATACTGGGGAATGGGGCTTGGGGGAGAGAGTGATACTGGGGAATGGGGCTCGGGGGAGAGAGAGTGATACTGGGGATTGGGGCTTGGGGGAGAGAGTGATACTGGGGAATGGGGCTCGGGGGAGAGAGAGTGATACTGGGGACTGGGGCTCGAGGGAGAGAGAGTGATACTGGGGAATGGGGGCTCGGGGGAGAGAGAGTGATGCTGGGGAATGGGGCTTGGGGGAGAGAGAGTGATACTGGGGAATGGGGCTTGGGGAAGAGAGAGTGATAATGGGGAATGGGGCTCGAGGGAGAGAGAGTGATACTGGGGAATGGGGCTCGGGGGAGAGGGAGTGATACTGGGGAATGGGGCTCGAGGGAGAGAGAGTGATACTGGGGAATGGGGGCTCGGGGGAGAGAGAGTTATACTGGGGAATGGGGCTCGGGGGAGAGCGAGTGATACTGGGGAATGGGGCTCGAGGGAGAGAGAGTGATACTGGGGAATGGGGCTCGGGGGAGAGGGAGTGATACTGGGGAATGGGGCTCGAGGGAGAGAGAGTGATACTGGGGAATGGGGACTCGGGGGAGAGAGAGTGATACTGGGGAATGGGGCTTGGGGAGAGAGAGTAATACTGGGGAATAGCAGCTCGAGGAGAGGGAGTGATACTGGGGAATGGGGGCTCGGGGGAGAGAATGTGATGCAGGGGAATGGGGCCTCCAGGGAGAGAGAGTGATACTGGGGAATGGGGCTCGGGGGAGAGAGTGATACTGGGGAATGGGGGCTCGAGGGAGAGAGAGTGATACTGGGGAATGGGGGCTCGGGGGAGAGGGAGTGATACTGGGGAATGGGGCTCGAGGGAGAGAGAGTGATACTGGGGAATGGGGCTTGGGGGAGAGAGAGTGATACAGGGGAATGTGGGCTCCAGGGAGAGAGAGTGATACAGGGGAATGGGGCTCGGGGGAGAGAGTGATACTGCGGAATGGGGCTTGGGGGAGAGAGAGTGATACTGGGGAATGGGGCTCGGGGGAGAGGGAGTGATACTGGGGAATGGGGCTTGGGGGAGAGAGAGTGATACTGGGGAATGAGGGATCGGGGGAGAGAGAGTGATACAGGGGAATGGGGGCTCCAGGGAGAGAGAGTGATACAGGGCAATGGGGCTCGGGGGAGAGAGTGATACTGCGGAATGGGGCTTGGGGGAGAGAGAGTGATACTGGGGAATGGGGCTCGGGGGAGAGGGAGTGATACTGGGGAATGAGGCTTGGGGGAGAGAGTGATACTGGGGAATGGGGGCTCGGGGGAGAGAGAGTGATACTGGGGAATGGGGCTTGGGGGAAAGAGAGTGATACTGGGGAATGGGGCTCGGGGGAGAGAGAGTGATACTGGGGAATAGGGCTCGAGGGAGAGAGAGTGATACTGGGGAATGGGGGCTCGGGGGAGAGAGAGTGATACTGGGGAATGGGGCTTGGGGAGAGAGAGTGATACTGGGGAATGGGGCTCGGGGGAGAGAGTGATACTGGGGAATGGGGGCTCGGGGGAGAGAGAGTGATACTGGGGAATGGGGGCTCGGGGGAAAGAGAGTGATACTGGGGAATGGGGCTTGGGGAGAGAGAGTGATACTGGGGAATGGGAGCTCGAGGAGAGGGAGTGATACTGGGGAATGGGGGCTCGGGGGAGAGAGAGTGATGCAGGGGAAGGGGGCCTCCAGGGAGAGAGAGTGATACTGGGGAATGGGGCTCGGGGGAGAGAGTGATACTGGGGAATGGGGGCTCGGGGTAGAGAGAGTAATACTGGGGAATGGGGCTTGGGGGAGAGAGAGTGATACTGGGGAATGGGGCTTGGGGGAGAGAGAGTGATACTGGGGAATGGTGCTCGAGGGAGAGAGAGTGATAATGGGGAATGGGGGCTCGAGGGAGAGAGAGTGATACTGGGGAATCAGGGCTCGGGGGAGAGAGAGTCATACTGGGGAATGGGGCTTGGGGGAGAGAGAGTGATACTGGGGAATGGGGCTTGGGGGAGAGAGAGTGATACTGGGGAATGGGGGCTCGGGGGAGAGAGAGTGATACAGGGGAATGGGGGCTCCAGGGAGAGAGAGTGATACTGGGGAATGGGGCTCGGGGGAGAGAGTGATACTGGGGAATGGGGCTTGGGGGAGAGAGAGTGATACTGGGGAATGGGGCTCGGGGGAGAGGGAGTGATACTGGGGAATGGGGCTTGGGGGAGAGAGTGATACTGTGGAATGGGGGCTCGGGGGAGAGAGAGTGATACTGGGGAATGGGGCTCGGGGGAGAGGTAGTGATACTGGGGAATGGGGCTTGGGGGAGAGAGTGATACTGGGGAATGGGGGCTCGGGGGAAAGAGAGTGATACTGGGGAATGGGGCTCGGGGGAGAGAGAGTGATACTGGGGAATGGGGCTCGAGGGAGAGAGAGTGATACTGGGGAATGGGGCTCGAGGGAGAGAGAGTGATACTGGGGAATGGGGGCTTGGGGGAAAGAGAGTGATACTGGGGAATGGGGCTCGGGGGAGAGAGAGTGATAATGGGGAATGGGGCTCGAGGGAGAGAGAGTGATACTGGGGAATGGGGCTCGGGGGAGAGGGAGTCATACTGGGGAATGGGGCTCGAGGGAGAGAGAGTGATACTGGGGAATGGGGGCTCGGGGGAGAGAGAGTTATACTGGGGAATGGGGTTCGGGGGAGAGCGAGTGATACTGGGGAATGGGGCTCGAGGGAGAGAGAGTGATACTGGGGAATGGGGCTCGGGGGAGAGGGAGTGATACTGGGGAATGGGGCTCGAGGGAGAGAGAGTGATACTGGGGAATGGGGACTCGGGGGAGAGAGAGTGATACTGGGGATTGGGGCTTGGGGAGAGAGAGTAATACTGGGGAATAGCAGCTCGAGCAGAGGGAGTGATACTGGGGAATGGGGGCTCGGGGGAGAGAGTGTGATGCAGAGGAATGGGGCCTCCAGGGAGAGAGAGTGATACTGGGGAATGGGGCTCGGGGGAGAGAGTGATACTGGGGAATGGGGGCTCGGGGGAGAGCGAGTGATACTGGGGAATGAGGGCTCGGGGGAGAGAGAGTGATACTGGGGAATGGGGCTCGAGGGAGAGAGAGTGATACTGGGGAATGGGGGCTCGGGGGAGAGAGAGTGATACTGGGGAATGGGGCTTGAGGGAGAGAGAGTGATACTGGGGAATGGGGCTTGGGGGAGAGAGAGTGATACTGGGGAAAGGGGGCTCGGGGGAGAGAGAGTGATACAGGGGAATGGGGGCTCCAGGGAGAGAGAGTGATACTGGGGAATGGGGCTCGGGGGAGAGAGTGATACTGGGGAATGGGGCTCGAGGGAGAGAGAGTGATACTGGGGAATGGGGCTTGGGGGAGAGAGAGTGATACTGGGGAATGGGGGCTCGAGGGAGAGAGAGTGATACAGGGGAATGGGGGCTCCAGGGAGAGAGAGTGATACTGGGGAAAGGGGCTCCGGGGAGAGAGTGATACTGGGGAATGGGGCTCGGGGGAGAGGGAGTGATACTGGGGAATGGGGCTTGGGGGAGAGATTGATACTGGGGAATGTGGGCTCGGGGGAGAGAGAGTGATACTGGGGAATGGGGCTTGGGGGAAAGAGAGTGATACTGGGGAATGGGGCTCGGGGGAGAGAGAGTGATACTGGGGAATGGGGCTCGAGGGAGAGAGAGTGATACTGGGGAATGGGGGCTTGGGGGAGAGAGAGTGATACTGGGGAATGGGGCTTGGGGGAGAGAGAGTGATACTGGGGAATGGGGCTCGGGGGAGAGAGAGTGATACTGGGGAATGGGGCTCCAGGGAGAGAGAGTGATACAGGGGAATGGGGGCTCGGGGGAGAGAGAGTGATACTGGGGAATGGGGCTTGGGGGAAAGAGAGTGATACTGGGGAATGGGGCTTGGGGGAGAGAGTGATACTGGGGAATGGGGCTCGGGGGAGAGAGAGTGATACTGGGGATTGGGGCTTGGGGGAGAGAGTGATACTGGGGAATGGGGCTCGGGGGAGAGAGAGTGATACTGGGGACTGGGGCTCGAGGGAGAGAGAGTGATACTGGGGAATGGGGGCTCGGGGGAGAGAGAGTGATGCTGGGGAATGGGGCTTGGGGGAGAGAGAGTGATACTGGGGAATGGGGCTTGGGGAAGAGAGAGTGACACTGGGGAATTGGGCTAGCGGGAGAGAGAGTGATACTGGTGAATGGGGCTTGGGGGAGAGAGAGTGATACTGGGGAATGGGGCTTGGGGGAGAGAGAGTGATACTGGGGAATGGGGCTTGGGGGAGAGAGAGTGATACTGGGGAATGGGGCTTGGGGGAGAGAGAGTGATACTGGGGAATGGGGCTCGGGGGAGAGAGAGTGATACTGGGGAATGGGGCTTGGGGGAGATAGAGTGATACTGAGGAATGGGGCTCGAGGGAGAGAGAGTGATAATGGGGAATGGGGCTTGGGGGAGCGAGAGTGATACTGGGGAATGGGGCTTTGGGGAGAGAGAGTGATAATGGGGAATGGGGCTTGGGGGAGCGAGAGTGATACTGGGGAATGGGGCTTTGGGGAGAGAGAGTGATACTGGGGAATGGGTCTTGGGCGAGAGAGAGTGATACTGGGGAATGGGGCTCGGGGGAGGGAGAGTGATACTGGGGAATGGGGCTCGGGGGAGCGAGAGTGATACTGGGGAATGGGGCTCGGGGGAGGGAGAGTGATACTGGGGAATGGGGCTCGGGGGAGCGAGAGTGATACTGGGGAATGGGGCTCGGGGGAGAGAGAGTGATACTGGGGAATGGGGCTTGTGGGAGAGAGAGTGATACTGGGGAATGGGGGCTCGGGGGAGAGAGAGTGATACTGGGGAATGGGGCTTGGGGGAGAGAGAGTGATACTGGGGAATGGGGCTCCAGGGAGAGAGAGTGATACTGGGGAATGGGGGCTCGGGGGAGAGAGAGTGATACAGGGGAAAGGGGGCTCCAGGGAGAGAGAGTGATACTGGGGAATGGGGCTTGCGGGAGAGAGAGTGATACTGGGGAATGGGGCTCCGGGGAGAGGGAGTGATACTGGGGAATGGGGCTTGGGGGAGAGAGTGATACTGGGGAATGGTGGCTCGGGGGAGAGAGAGTGATACTGGGGAATGGGGCTTGGGGAGAGAGAGTAATACTGGGGAATAGCAGCTCGAGGAGAGGGAGTGATACTGGGGAATGGGGGCTCGGGGGAGAGAGTGTGATGCAGGGGAATGGGGCCTCCAGGGAGAGAGAGTGATACTGGGGAATGGGGCTCGGGGGAGAGAGTGATACTGGGGAATGGGGGCTCGGGGGAGAGCGAGTGATACTGGGGAATGGGGGCTCGGGGGAGAGAGAGTGATACTGGGGAATGGGGCTCGAGGGAGAGAGAGTGATACTGGGGAATGGGGGCTCGGGGGAGAGAGAGTGTTACTGGGGAATGGGGCTTGAGGGAGAGAGAGTGATACTGGGGAATGGGGCTTGGGGGAGAGAGAGTGATACTGGGGAAAGGGGGCTCGGGGGAGAGAGAGTGATACAGGGGAATGGGGGCTCCAGGGAGAGAGAGTGATACTGGGGAATGGGGCTCGGGGGAGAGAGTGATACTGGGGAATGGGGCTCGAGGGAGAGAGAGTGATACTGGGGAATGGGGCTTGGGGGAGAGAGAGTGATACTGGGGAATGGGGGTTCGGGGGAGAGAGAGTGATACAGGGGAATGGGGGCTCCAGGGAGAGAGAGTGATACTGGGGAATGGGGCTCCGGGGAGAGAGTGATACTGGGGAATGGGGCTCGGGGGAGAGGGAGTGATACTGGGGAATGGGGCTTGGGGGAGAGATTGATACTGGGGAATGGGGGCTCGGGGGAGAGAGAGTGATACTGGGGAATGGGGCTTGGGGGAAAGTGAGTGATACTGGGGAATGGGGCTCGGGGGAGAGAGAGTGATACTGGGGAATGGGGCTCGAGGGAGAGAGAGTGATACTGGGGAATGGGGGCTTGGGGGAGAGAGAGTGATACTGGGGAATGGGGCTTGGGGGAGAGAGAGTGATACTGGGGAATGGGGCTCGGGGGAGAGAGAGTGATACTGGGGAATGGGGCTCCAGGGAGAGAGAGTGATACTGGGGAATGGGGGCTCGGGGGAGAGAGAGTGATACTGGGGAATGGGGCTTGGATGAAAGAGAGTGATACTGGGGAATGGGGCTTGGGGGAGAGAGTGATACTGGGGAATGGGGCTCGGGGGAGAGAGAGTGATACTGGGGATTGGGGCTGGGGGAGAGAGTGATATTGGGGAATGGGGCTCGGGGGAGAGAGAGTGATACTGGGGACTGGGGCTCGAGGGAGAGAGAGTGATACTGGGGAATGGGGGCTCGGGGGAGAGAGAGTGATGCTGGGGAATGGGGCTTGGGGGAGAGAGAGTGATACTGGGGAATGGGGCTTGGGGAAGAGAGAGTGACACTGGGGAATTGGGCTAGCGGGAGAGAGAGTGATACTGGTGAATGGGGCTTGGGGGAGAGAGAGTGATACTGGGGAATGGGGCTTGGGGGAGAGAGAGTGATACTGGGGCATGGGGCTTGGGGGAGAGAGAGTGATACTGGGGAATGGGGCTTGGGGGAGAGAGAGTGATACTGGGGAATGGGGCTCGGGGGAGAGAGAGTGATACTGGGGAATGGGGCTTGGGGGAGAGAGAGTGATACTGAGGAATGGGGCTCGAGGGAGAGAGAGTGAGAATGGGGAATGGGGCTTGGGGGAGCGAGAGTGATACTGGGGAATGGGGCTTTGGGGAGAGAGAGTGATAATGGGGAATGGGGCTTGGGGGAGCGAGAGTGATACTGGGGAATGGGGGCTCGGGGGAGAGAGAGTTATACTGGGGAATGGGGCTCGGGGGAGAGCGAGTGATACTGGGGAATGGGGCTCGAGGGAGAGAGAGTGATACTGGGGAATGGGGCTCGGGGGAGAGGGAGTGATACTGGGGAATGGGGCTCGAGGGAGAGAGAGTGATACTGGGGAATGGGGACTCGGGGGAGAGAGAGTGATACTGGGGAATGGGGCTTGGGGAGAGAGAGTAATACTGGGGAATAGCAGCTCGAGGAGAGGGAGTGATACTGGGGAATGGGGGCTCGGGGGAGAGAGTGTGATGCAGGGGAATGGGGCCTCCAGGGAGAGAGAGTGATACTGGGGAATGGGGCTCGGGGGAGAGAGTGATACTGGGGAATGGGGGCTCGAGGGAGAGAGAGTGATACTGGGGAATGGGGGCTCGGGGGAGAGGGAGTGATACTGGGGAATGGGGCTCGAGGGAGAGAGAGTGATACTGGGGAATGGGGCTTGGGGGAGAGAGAGTGATACAGGGGAATGTGGGCTCCAGGGAGAGAGAGTGATACAGGGGAATGGGGCTCGGGGTAGAGAGTGATACTGCGGAATGGGGCTTGGGGGAGAGAGAGTGATACTGGGGAATGGGGCTCGGGGGAGAGGGAGTGATACTGGGGAATGGGGCTTGGGGGAGAGAGAGTGATACTGGGGAATGGGGGATCGGGGGAGAGAGAGTGATACAGGGGAATGGGGGCTCCAGGGAGAGAGAGTGATACAGGGCAATGGGGCTCGGGGGAGAGAGTGATACTGCGGAATGGGGCTTGGGGGAGAGAGAGTGATACTGGGGAATGGGGCTCGGGGGAGAGGGAGTGATACTGGGGAATGAGGCTTGGGGGAGAGAGTGATACTGGGGAATGGGGGCTCGGGGGAGAGAGAGTGATACTGGGGAATGGGGCTTGGGGGAAAGAGAGTGATACTGGGGAATGGGGCTCGGGGGAGAGAGAGTGATACTGGGGAATAGGGCTCGAGGGAGAGAGAGTGATACTGGGGAATGGGGGCTCGGGGGAGAGAGAGTGATACTGGGGAATAGGGCTTGGGGGAGAGAGAGTGATACTGGGGAATGGGGCTCGGGGGAGAGAGTGATACTGGGGAATGGGGGCTCGGGGGAGAGAGAGTGATACTGGGGAATGGGGGCTCGGGGGAAAGAGAGTGATACTGGGGAATGGGGCTTGGGGAGAGAGAGTGATACTGGGGAATGGGAGCTCGAGGAGAGGGAGTGATACTGGGGAATGGGGGCTCGGGGGAGAGAGAGTGATGCAGGGGAAGGGGGCCTCCAGGGAGAGAGAGTGATACTGGGGAATGGGGCTCGGGGGAGAGAGTGATACTGGGGAATGGGGGCTCGGGGTAGAGAGAGTAATACTGGGGAATGGGGCTTGGGGGAGAGAGAGTGATACTGGGGAATGGGGATTGGGGGAGAGAGAGTGATACTGGGGAATGGTGCTCGAGGGAGAGAGAGTGATAATGGGGAATGGGGGCTCGAGGGAGAGAGAGTGATACTGGGGAATCAGGGCTCGGGGGAGAGAGAGTCATACTGGGGAATGGGGCTTGGGGGAGAGAGAGTGATACTGGGGAATGGGGCTTGGGGGAGAGAGAGTGAGACTGGGGAATGGGGGCTCGGGGGAGAGAGAGTGATACAGGGGAATGGGGGCTCCAGGGAGAGAGAGTGATACTGGGGAATGGGGCTCGGGGGAGAGAGTGATACTGGGGAATGGGGCTTGGGGGAGAGAGAGTGATACTGGGGAATGGGGCTCGGGGGAGAGGGAGTGATACTGGGGAATGGGGCTTGGGGGAGAGAGTGATACTGTGGAATGGGGGCTCGGGGGAGAGAGAGTGATACTGGGGAATGGGGCTCGGGGGAGAGGTAGTGATACTGGGGAATGGGGCTTGGGGGAGAGAGTGATACTGGGGAATGGGGGCTCGGGGGAAAGAGAGTGATACTGGGGAATGGGGCTCGGGGGAGAGAGAGTGATACTGGGGAATGGGGCTCGAGGGAGAGAGAGTGATACTGGGGAATGGGGCTCGAGGGAGAGAGAGTGATACTGGGGAATGGGGGCTTGGGGGAAAGAGAGTGATACTGGGGAATGGGGCTCGGGGGAGAGAGAGTGATAATGGGGAATGGGGCTCGAGGGAGAGAGAGTGATACTGGGGAATGGGGCTCGGGGGAGAGGGTGTCATACTGGGGAATGGGGCTCGAGGGAGAGAGAGTGATACTGGGGAATGGGGGCTCGGGGGAGAGAGAGTTATACTGGGGAATGGGGCTCGGGGGAGAGCGAGTGATACTGGGGAATGGGGCTCGAGGGAGAGAGAGTGATACTGGGGAATGGGGCTCGGGGGAGAGGGAGTGATACTGGGGAATGGGGCTCGAGGGAGAGAGAGTGATACTGGGGAATGGGGACTCGGGGGAGAGAGAGTGATACTGGGGAATGGGGCTTGGGGAGAGAGAGTAATACTGGGGAATAGCAGCTCGAGCAGAGGGAGTGATACTGGGGAATGGGGGCTCGGGGGAGAGAGTGTGATGCAGGGGAATGGGGCCTCCAGGGAGAGAGAGTGATACTGGGGAATGAGGCTCGGGGGAGAGAGTGATACTGGGGAATGGGGGCTCGGGGGAGAGCGAGTGATACTGGGGAATGGGGGCTCGGGGGAGAGAGAGTGATACTGGGGAATGGGGCTCGAGGGAGAGAGAGTGATACTGGGGAATGGGGGCTCGGGGGAGAGAGAGTGATACTGGGGAATGGGGCTTGAGGGAGAGAGAGTGATACTGGGGAATGGGGCTTGGGGGAGAGAGAGTGATACTGGGGAAAGGGGGCTCGGGGGAGAGAGAGTGATACAGGGGAATGGGGGCTCCAGGGAGAGAGAGTGATACTGGGGAATGGGGCTCGGGGGAGAGAGTGATACTGGGGAATGGGGCTCGAGGGAGAGAGAGTGATACTGGGGAATGGGGCTTGGGGGAGAGAGAGTGATACTGGGGAATGGGGGCTCGGGGGAGAGAGAGTGATACAGGGGAATGGGGGCTCCAGGGAGAGAGAGTGATACTGGGGAAAGGGGCTCCGGGGAGAGAGTGATACTGGGGAATGGGGCTCGGGGGACAGGGAGTGATACTGGGGAATGGGGCTTGGGGGAGAGATTGATACTGGGGAATGTGGGCTCGGGGGAGAGAGAGTGATACTGGGGAATGGGGCTTGGGGGAAAGAGAGTGATACTGGGGAATGGGGCTCGGGGGAGAGAGAGTGATACTGGGGAATGGGGCTCGAGGGAGAGAGAGTGATACTGGGGAATGGGGGCTTGGGGGAGAGAGAGTGATACTGGGGAATGGGGCTTGGGGGAGAGAGAGTGATACTGGGGAATGGGGCTCGGGGGAGAGAGAGTGATACTGGGGAATGGGGCTCCAGGGAGAGAGAGTGATACTGGGGAATGGGGGCTCGGGGGAGAGAGAGTGATACTGGGGAATGGGGCTTGGGGGAAAGAGAGTGATACTGGGGAATGGGGCTTGGGGTAGAGAGTGATACTGGGGAATGGGGCTCGGGGGAGAGAGAATGATACTGGGGATTGGGGCTTGGGGGAGAGAGTGATACTGGGGAATGGGGCTCGGGGGAGAGAGAGTGATACTGGGGACTGGGGCTCGAGGGAGAGAGAGTGATACTGGGGAATGGGGGCTCGGGGGAGAGAGAGTGATGCTGGGGAATGGGGCTTGGGGGAGAGAGAGTGATACTGGGGAATGGGGCTTGGGGAAGAGAGAGTGACACTGGGGAATTGGGCTAGCGGGAGAGAGAGTGATACTGGTGAATGGGGCTTGGGGGAGAGAGAGTGATACTGGGGAATGGGGCTTGGGGGAGAGAGAGTGATACTGGGGAATGGGGCTTGGGGGAGAGAGAGTGATACTGGGGAATGGGGCTTGGGGGATAGAGAGTGATACTGGGGAATGGGGCTCGGGGGAGAGAGAGTGATACTGGGGAATGGGGCTTGGGGGAGATAGAGTGATACTGAGGAATGGGGCTCGAGGGAGAGAGAGTGATAATGGGGAATGGGGCTTGGGGGAGCGAGAGTGATACTGGGGAATGGGGCTTTGGGGAGAGAGAGTGATAATGGGGAAAGGGGCTTGGGGGAGCGAGAGTGACACTGGGGAATGGGGCTTTGGGGAGAGAGAGTGATACTGGGGAATGGGTCTTGGGCGAGAGAGAGTGATACTGGGGAATGGGGCTCGGGGGAGGGAGAGTGATACTGGGGAATGGGGCTCGGGGGAGCGAGAGTGATACTGGGGAATGGGGCTCGGGGGAGGGAGAGTGATACTGGGGAATGGGGCTCGGGGGAGCGAGAGTGATACTGGGGAATGGGGCTCGGGGGAGAGAGAGTGATACTGGGGAATGGGGCTTGTGGGAGAGAGAGTGATACTGGGGAATGGGGGCTCGGGGGAGAGAGAGTGATACTGGGGAATGGGGCTTGGGGGAGAGAGAGTGATACTGGGGAATGGGGCTTGGGGGAGAGAGAGTGATACTGGGGAATGGGGGCTCGGGGGAGAGAGAGTGATACAGGGGAAAGGGGGCTCCAGGGAGAGAGAGTGATACTGGGGAATGGGGCTTGCGGGAGAGAGAGTGATACTGGGGAATGGGGCTCCGGGGAGAGGGAGTGATACTGGGGAATGGGACTTGGGGGAGAGAGTGATACTGGGGAATGGTGGCTCGGGGGAGAGAGAGTGATACTGGGGAATGGGGCTTGGGGAGAGAGAGTAATACTGGGGAATAGCAGCTCGAGGAGAGGGAGTGATACTGGGGAATGGGGGCTCGGGGGAGAGAGTGTGATGCAGGGGAATGGGGCCTCCAGGGAGAGAGAGTGATACTGGGGAATGGGGCTCGGGGGAGAGAGTGATACTGGGGAATGGGGGCTCGGGGGAGAGCGAGTGATACTGGGGAATGGGGGCTCGGGGGAGAGAGAGTGATACTGGGGAATGGGGCTCGAGGGAGAGAGAGTGATACTGGGGAATGGGGGCTTGGGGGAGAGAGAGTGTTACTGGGGAATGGGGCTTGAGGGAGAGAGAGTGATACTGGGGAATGGGGCTTGGGGGAGAGAGAGTGATACTGGGGAAAGGGGGCTCGGGGGAGAGAGAGTGATACAGGGGAATGGGGGCTCCAGGGAGAGAGAGTGATACTGGGGAATGGGGCTCGGGGGAGAGAGTGATACTGGGGAATGGGGCTCGAGGGAGAGAGAGTGATACTGGGGAATGGGGCTTGGGGGAGAGAGAGTGATACTGGGGAATGGGGGTTCGGGGGAGAGAGAGTGATACAGGGGAATGGGGGCTCCAGGGAGAGAGAGTGATACTGGGGAATGGGGCTCCGGGGAGAGAGTGATACTGGGGAATGGGGCTCGGGGGAGAGGGAGTGATACTGGGGAATGGGGCTTGGGGGAGAGATTGATACTGGGGAATGGGGGCTCGGGGGAGAGAGAGTGACACTGGGGAATGGGGCTTGGGGGAAAGAGAGTGATACTGGGGAATTGGGCTCGGGGGAGAGAGAGTGATACTGGGGAATGGGGCTCGAGGGAGAGAGAGTGATACTGGGGAATGGGGGCTTGGGGGAGAGAGAGTGATACTGGGGAATGGAGCTTGGGGGAGAGAGAGTGATACTGGGGAATGGGGCTCGGGGGAGAGAGAGTGATACTGGGGAATGGGGCTCCAGGGAGAGAGAGTGATACTGGGGAATGGGGGCTCGGGGGAGAGAGAGTGATACTGGGGAATGGGGCTTGGGGGAAAGAGAGTGATACTGGGGAATGGGGCTTGGGGGAGAGAGTGATACTGGGGAATGGGGCTCGGGGGAGAGAGAGTGATACTGGGGATTGGGGCTGGGGGAGAGAGTGATACTGGGGAATGGGGCTCGGGGGAGAGAGAGTGATACTGGGGACTGGGGCTCGAGGGAGAGAGAGTGATACTGGGGAATGGGGGCTCGGGGGAGAGAGAGTGATGCTGGGGAATGGGGCTTGGGGGAGAGAGAGTGATACTGGGGAATGGGGCTTGGGGAAGAGAGAGTGACACTGGGGAATTGGGCTAGCGGGAGAGAGAGTGATACTGGTGAATGGGGCTTGGGGGAGAGAGAGTGAAACTGGGGAATGGGGCTTGGGGGAGAGAGAGTGATACTGGGGAATGGGGCTTGGGGGAGAGAGTGTGATACTGGGGAATGGGGCTTGGGGGAGAGAGAGTGATACTGGGGAATGGGGCTCGGGGGAGAGAGAGTGATACTGGGGAATGGGGCTTGGGGGAGAGAGAGTGATACTGAGGAATGGGGCTCGAGGGAGAGAGAGTGATAATGGGGAATGGGGCTTGGGGGAGCGAGAGTGATACTGGGGAATGGGGCTTTGGGGAGAGAGAGTGATAATGGGGAATGGGGCTTGGGGGAGCGAGAGTGATACTGGGGAATGGGGTCTTGGGCGAGAGAGAGTGATACTGGGGAATGGGGCTTGGGGGAGAGGGAGTGATACTGGGGAATGGGGCTCGGGGGAGGGAGAGTGATACTGGGGAATGGGGCTCGGGGGAGCGAGAGTGATACTGGGGAATGGGGCTCGGGGGAGAGAGAGTGATACTGGGGAATGGGGCTTGTGGGAGAGAGAGTGATACTGGGGAATGGGGGCTCGGGGGAGAGAGAGTGATACTGGGGAATGGGGCTTGGGGGAGAGAGAGTGAGACTGGGGAATGGGGCTTGGGGGAGAGAGAGTGATACTGGGGAATGGGGGCTCGGGGGAGAGAGAGTGATACAGGGGAAAGGGGGCTCCAGGGAGAGAGAGTGATACTGGGGAATGGGGCTTGCGGGAGAGAGAGTGATACTGGGGAATGGGGCTACGGGGAGAGAGAGTCATACTGGGGAATGGGGCTTGGGGGAGAGAGTGATACTGGGGAATGGGGCTTGGGGGAGGGAGAGTGACACTGGGGAATGGGGGCTCGGGGGAGAGAGAGTGATACAGGGGAATGGGGGCTCCAGGGAGAGAGAGTGATACTGGGGAATGGGGCTCGGGGGAGAGAGTGATACTGGGGAATGGGGCTTGGGGGAGAGAGAGTGATACTGGGGAATGGGGCTCGGGGGAGAGGGAGTGATACTGGGGAATGGGGCTTGGGGGAGAGAGAGTGATACTGGGGAATGGGGCTTGGGGGAGAGAGAGTGATACTGGGGAATGGGGCTTGGGGGAGAGAGAGTGATACTGGGGAATGGGGCTTGGGGGAGAGAGAGTGATACTGGTGAATGGGGCTCGGGGGAGAGAGAGTGATACTGGGGAATGGGGCTCGGGGGAGAGAGAGTGATACTGGGGAATGGGGCTCGGGTGAGAGAGAGTGATACTGGGGAATGGGGCTTGGGGGAGAGAGAGTGATACTGGGGAATGGGGCTCGGGGGAGAGAGTGATACTGGGGAATGGGGGCTCGGGGGAGAGAGAGTGATACTGGGGAATGGGGGCTAGGGGGAAAGAGAGTGATACTGGGGAATGGGGGCTCGGGGGAGAGAGAGTGATGCAGTGGAAGGGGGCCTCCAGGGAGAGAGAGTGATACTGGGGAATGGGGCTCGGGGGAGAGAGTGATACTGGGGAATGGGGGCTCGGGGTAGAGAGAGTGATACTGGGGAATGGGGCTCGAGGGAGAGAGAGTGATAATGGGGAATGGGGGCTCGGGGGAGAGAGTGTGATACTGGGGAATCAGGGCTCGGGGGAGAGAGATTCAAACTGGGGAATGTGGCTTGGGGGAGAGAGTATGATACTGGGGAATGGGGCTTGGGGAGAGAGAGTGATACTGGGGAATGGGAGCTCGAGGAGAGGGAGTGATACTGGGGAATGGGGGCTCGGGGGAGAGAGAGTGATGCAGGGGAATGGGGCCTCCAGGGAGAGAGAGTGATACTGTGGAATGGGGCTCGGGGGAGAGAGTGATACTGGGGAATGGGGGCTCGGGGGAGAGAGAGTGATACTGGCGAATGGGGCTCGAGGGAGAGAGAGTGATACTGGGGAATGGGGGCTCGGGGGAGAGGGAGTGATACTGGGGAATGGGGCTCGAGGGAGAGAGAGTGATACTGGGGAATGGGGCTTGGGGGAGAGAGAGTGATACAGGGGAATGGGGGCTCCAGGGAGAGAGAGTGATACAGGGGAATGAGGCTCGGGGGAGAGAGTGATACTGCGGAATGGGGCTTGGGGGAGAGAGAGTGATACTGGGGAATGGGGCTCGGGGGAGAGGGAGTGATACTGGGGAATGGGGCTTGGGGGAGAGAGAGTGATACTGGGGAATGGGGGCTCGGGGGAGAGAGAGTGATACAGGGGAATGGGGGCTCCAGGGAGAGAGAGTGATACAGGGGAATGGGGCTCGGGGGAGAGAGTGATACTGCGGAATGGGGCTTGGGGGAGAGAGAGTGATACTGGGGAATGGGGCTCGGGGGAGAGGGAGTGATACTGGGGAATGGGGCTTGGGGGAGAGAGTGATACTGGGGAATGGGGGCTCGGGGGAGAGAGAGTGATACTGGGGAATGGGGCTTGGGGGAAAGAGAGTGATACTGGGGAATGGGGCTCGGGGGAGAGAGAGTGATACTGGGGAATGGGGGCTCGGGGGAGAGAGAGTGATACTGGGGAATGGGGCTCGAGGGAGAGAGAGTGATACTGGGGAATGGGGGCTCGGGGGAGAGAGAGTGATACTGGGGAATGGGGCTTGGGGGAGAGAGAGTGATACTGGGGAATGAGGCTTGGGGGAGAGCGAGTGATACTGGGGAATGGGGCTTGGGGGAGAGAGAGTGTTACTGGGGAATTGGGCTAGGGGGAGAGAGAGTGATACTGGTGAATGGGGCTTGGGGGAGAGAGAGTGACACTGGGGAATGGGGCTTGGGGGAGAGAGAGTGATACTGGGGAATGGGGCTTGGGGGAGAGAGAGTGATACTGGGGAATGGGGCTCGGGGGAGAGAGTGATACTGGGGAATGGGGGCTCGGGGGAGAGAGAGTGATACTGGGGAATGGGGGCTCGGGGGAAAGAGAGTGATACTGGGGAATGGGGCTTGGGGAGAGAGAGTGATACTGGGGAATGGGAGCTCGAGGAGAGGGAGTGATACTGGGGAATGGGGGCTCGGGGGAGAGAGAGTGATGCAGGGGAAGGGGGCCTCCAGGGAGAGAGAGTGATACTGGGGAATGGGGCTCGGGGGAGAGAGTGATACTGGGGAATGGGGGCTCGGGGTAGAGAGAGTGATACTGGGGAATGGGGCTTGGGGGAGAGAGAGTGATACTGGGGAATGGGGCTTGGGGGAGAGAGAGTGATACTGGGGAATGGGGCTCGAGGGAGAGAGAGTGATAATGGGGAATGGGGGCTCGAGGGAGAGAGAGTGATACTGGGGAATCAGGGCTCGGGGGAGAGAGAGTCATACTGGGGAATGGGGCTTGGGGGAGAGAGAGTGATACTGGGGAATGGGGCTTGGGGGAGAGAGAGTGACACTGGGGAATGGGGGCTCGGGGGAGAGAGAGTGATACAGGGGAATGGGGGCTCCAGGGAGAGAGAGTGATACTGGGGAATGGGGCTCGGGGGAGAGAGTGATACTGGGGAATGGGGCTTGGGGGAGAGAGAGTGATACTGGGGAATGGGGCTCGGGGGAGAGGGAGTGATACTGGGGAATGGGGCTTGGGGGAGAGAGAGTGATACTGGGGAATGGGGCTTGGGGGAGAGAGAGTGATACTGGGGAATGGGGCTTGGGGGAGAGAGAGTGATACTGGGGAATGGGGCTTGGGGAGAGAGAGTGATACTGGGGAATGGGAGCTCGAGGAGAGGGAGTGATACTGGGGAATGGGGGCTCGGGGGAGAGAGAGTGATGCAGTGGAAGGGGGCCTCCAGGGAGAGAGAGTGATACTGGGGAATGGGGCTCGGGGGAGAGAGTGATACTGGGGAATGGGGGCTCGGGGTAGAGAGAGTGATACTGGGGAATGGGGCTCGAGGGAGAGAGAGTGATAATGGGGAATGGGGGCTCGGGGGAGAGAGTGTGATACTGGGGAATCAGGGCTCGGGGGAGAGAGATTCAAACTGGGGAATGTGGCTTGGGGGAGAGAGTATGATACTGGGGAATGGGGCTTGGGGAGAGAGAGTGATACTGGGGAATGGGAGCTCGAGGAGAGGGAGTGATACTGGGGAATGGGGGCTCGGGGGAGAGAGAGTGATGCAGGGGAATGGGGCCTCCAGGGAGAGAGAGTGACACTGTGGAATGGGGCTCGGGGGAGAGAGTGATACTGGGGAATGGGGGCTCGGGGGAGAGAGAGTGATACTGGGGAATGGGGCTCGAGGGAGAGAGAGTGATACTGGGGAATGGGGGCTCGGGGGAGAGGGAGTGATACTGGGGAATGGGGCTCGAGGGAGAGAGAGTGATACTGGGGAATGGGGCTTGGGGGAGAGAGAGTGATACAGGGGAATGGGGGCTCCAGGGAGAGAGAGTGATACAGGGGAATGAGGCTCGGGGGAGAGAGTGATACTGCGGAATGGGGCTTGGGGGAGAGAGAGTGATACTGGGGAATGGGGCTCGGGGGAGAGGGAGTGATACTGGGGAATGGGGCTTGGGGGAGAGAGAGTGATACTGGGGAATGGGGGCTCGGGGGAGAGAGAGTGATACAGGGGAATGGGGGCTCCAGGGAGAGAGAGTGATACAGGGGAATAGGGCTCGGGGGAGAGAGTGATACTGCGGAATGGGGCTTGGGGGAGAGAGAGTGATACTGGGGAATGGGAGCTCGAGGAGAGGGAGTGATACTGGGGAATGGGGGCTCGGGGGAGAGAGAGTGATGCAGGGGAAGGGGGCCTCCAGGGAGAGAGAGTGATACTGGGGAATGGGGCTCGGGGGAGAGAGTGATACTGGGGAATGAGGGCTCGGGGTAGAGAGAGTGATACTGGGGAATGGGGCTTGGGGGAGAGAGAGTGATACTGGGGAATGGGGCTTGGGGGAGAGAGAGTGATACTGGGGAATGGGGCTCAAGGGAGAGAGAGTGATAATGGGGAATGGGGGCTCGAGGGAGAGAGAGTGATACTGGGGAATCAGTGCTCGGGGGAGAGAGAGTCATACTGGGGAATGGGGCTTGGGGGAGAGAGAGTGATACTGGGGAATGGGGCTTGGGGGAGAGAGAGTGACACTGGGGAATGGGGGCTCGGGGGAGAGAGAGTGATACAGGGGAATGGGGGCTCCAGGCAGAGAGAGTGATACTGGGGAATGGGGCTCGGGGGAGAGAGTGATACTGGGGAATGGGGCTTGGGGGAGAGAGAGTGATACTGGGGAATGGGGCTCGGGGGAGAGGGAGTGATACTGGGGAATGGGGCTTGGGGGAGAGAGAGTGATACTGGGGAATGGGGCTTGGGGGAGAGAGAGTGATACTGGGGAATGGGGCTTGGGGGAGAGAGAGTGATACTGGGGAATGGGGCTCGGGGAGAGAGAGTGATACTGGGGAATGGGGCTCGGGGAGAGAGTGATACTGGGGAATGGGGCCTTGGGGGAGAGAGAGTGATACTGGGGAATGGGGCTCGGGGAGAGGGAGTGATACTGGGGAATGGGGCTTGGGGGAGAGAGGGTGATACTGGGGAATGGGGCTTGGGGGAGAGAGAGTGATACTGGGGAATGGGGCTTGGGGGAGAGAGAGTGATACTGGGGAATGGGGCTCAAGGGAGAGAGAGTGATAATGGGAATGGGGGCTCGAGGGAGAGAGAGTGATACTGGGGAATCAGTGCTCGGGGGAGAGAGAGTCATACTGGGGAATGGGGCTTGGGGGAGAGAGAGTGATACTGGGGAATGGGGCTTGGGGGAGAGAGAGTGACACTGGGGAATGGGGGCTCGGGGGAGAGAGAGTGATACAGGGGAATGGGGGCTCCAGGCAGAGAGAGTGATACTGGGGAATGGGGCTCGGGGGAGAGAGTGATACTGGGGAATGGGGCTTGGGGGAGAGAGAGTGATACTGGGGAATGGGGCTCGGGGGAGAGGGAGTGATACTGGGGAATGGGGCTTGGGGGAGAGAGAGTGATACTGGGGAATGGGGCTTGGGGGAGAGAGAGTGATACTGGGGAATGGGGCTTGGGGAGAGAGAGAGTGATACTGGGAATGGGGCTCGGGGGAGAGAGAGTGATACTGGGGAATGGGGCTCGGGGAGAGAGTGATACTGGGGAATGGGGCTTGGGGAGAGAGAGTGATACTGGGGAATGGGGCTCGGGGGAGAGGGAGTGATACTGGGGAATGGGGCTTGGGGGAGAGAGGGTGATACTGGGGAATGGGGCTTGGGGGAGAGAGAGTGATACTGGGGAATGGGGCTTGGGGGAGAGAGAGTGATACTGGTGAATGGGGCTCGGGGGAGAGAGAGTGATACTGGGGAATGGGGCTCGGGGGAGAGAGAGTGATACTGGGGAATGGGGCTCGGGGGAGAGAGAGTGATACTGGGGACTGGGGCTCGAGGGAGAGAGAGTGATACTGGGGGATGGGGCTCGGGGGGAGAGAGAGTGATGCTGGGGAATGGGGCTTGGGGAGAGAGAGTGATACTGGGGAATGGGGCTTGGGGAAGAGAGAGTGACACTGGGGAATTGGGCTAGCGGGAGAGAGAGTGATACTGGGGAATGGGGCTTGGGGGAGAGAGAGTGATACTGGGGAATGGGGCTTGGGGGATAGAGAGTGATACTGGGGAATGGGGCTCGGGGGAGAGAGAGTGATACTGGGGAATGGGGCTTGGGGGAGATAGAGTGATACTGAGGAATGGGGCTCGAGGGAGAGAGAGTGATAATGGGGAATGGGGCTTGGGGGAGCGAGAGTGATACTGGGGAATGGGGCTTTGGGGAGAGAGAGTGATAATGGGGAAAGGGGCTTGGGGGAGCGAGAGTGATACTGGGGAATGGGGCTTTGGGGAGAGAGAGTGATACTGGGGAATGGGTCTTGGGCGAGAGAGAGTGATACTGGGGAATGGGGCTCGGGGGAGGGAGAGTGATACTGGGGAATGGGGCTCGGGGGAGCGAGAGTGATACTGGGGAATGGGGCTCGGGGGAGGGAGAGTGATACTGGGGAATGGGGCTCGGGGGAGCGAGAGTGATACTGGGGAATGGGGCTCGGGGGAGAGAGAGTGATACTGGGGAATGGGGCTTGTGGGAGAGAGAGTGATACTGGGGAATGGGGGCTCGGGGGAGAGAGAGTGATACTGGGGAATGGGGCTTGGGGGAGAGAGAGTGATACTGGGGAATGGGGCTTGGGGGAGAGAGAGTGATACTGGGGAATGGGGGCTCGGGGGAGAGAGAGTGATACAGGGGAATGGGGCTCGAGGGAGAGAGAGTGATACTGGGGAATGGGGCTTGGGGGAGAGAGAGTGATACAGGGGAATGGGGGCTCCAGGGAGAGAGAGTGATACAGGGGAATGAGGCTCGGGGGAGAGAGTGATACTGCGGAATGGGGCTTGGGGGAGAGAGAGTGATACTGGGGAATGGGGCTCGGGGGAGAGGGAGTGATACTGGGGAATGGGGCTTGGGGGAGAGAGAGTGATACTGGGGAATGGGGGCTCGGGGGAGAGAGAGTGATACAGGGGAATGGGGGCTCCAGGGAGAGAGAGTGATACAGGGGAATGGGGCTCGGGGGAGAGAGTGATACTGCGGAATGGGGCTTGGGGGAGAGAGAGTGATACTGGGGAATGGGGCTCGGGGGAGAGGGAGTGATACTGGGGAATGGGGCTTGGGGGAGAGAGTGATACTGGGGAATGGGGGCTCGGGGGAGAGAGAGTGATACTGGGGAATGGGGCTTGGGGGAAAGAGAGTGATACTGGGGAATGGGGCTCGGGGGAGAGAGAGTGATACTGGGGAATGGGGGCTCGGGGGAGAGAGAGTGATACTGGGGAATGGGGCTCGAGGGAGAGAGAGTGATACTGGGGAATGGGGGCTCGGGGGAGAGAGAGTGATACTGGGGAATGGGGCTTGGGGGAGAGAGAGTGATACTGGGGAATGAGGCTTGGGGGAGAGCGAGTGATACTGGGGAATGGGGCTTGGGGGAGAGAGAGTGTTACTGGGGAATTGGGCTAGGGGGAGAGAGAGTGATACTGGTGAATGGGGCTTGGGGGAGAGAGAGTGACACTGGGGAATGGGGCTTGGGGGAGAGAGAGTGATACTGGGGAATGGGGCTTGGGGGAGAGAGAGTGATACTGGGGAATGGGGCTCGGGGGAGAGAGTGATACTGGGGAATGGGGGCTCGGGGGAGAGAGAGTGATACTGGGGAATGGGGGCTCGGGGGAAAGAGAGTGATACTGGGGAATGGGGCTTGGGGAGAGAGAGTGATACTGGGGAATGGGAGCTCGAGGAGAGGGAGTGATACTGGGGAATGGGGGCTCGGGGGAGAGAGAGTGATGCAGGGGAAGGGGGCCTCCAGGGAGAGAGAGTGATACTGGGGAATGGGGCTCGGGGGAGAGAGTGATACTGGGGAATGGGGGCTCGGGGTAGAGAGAGTGATACTGGGGAATGGGGCTTGGGGGAGAGAGAGTGATACTGGGGAATGGGGCTTGGGGGAGAGAGAGTGATACTGGGGAATGGGGCTCGAGGGAGAGAGAGTGATAATGGGGAATGGGGGCTCGAGGGAGAGAGAGTGATACTGGGGAATCAGGGCTCGGGGGAGAGAGAGTCATACTGGGGAATGGGGCTTGGGGGAGAGAGAGTGATACTGGGGAATGGGGCTTGGGGGAGAGAGAGTGACACTGGGGAATGGGGGCTCGGGGGAGAGAGAGTGATACAGGGGAATGGGGGCTCCAGGGAGAGAGAGTGATACTGGGGAATGGGGCTCGGGGGAGAGAGTGATACTGGGGAATGGGGCTTGGGGGAGAGAGAGTGATACTGGGGAATGGGGCTCGGGGGAGAGGGAGTGATACTGGGGAATGGGGCTTGGGGGAGAGAGAGAATGATACTGGGGAATGGGGCTTGGGGGAGAGAGAGTGATACTGGGGAATGGGGCTTGGGGGAGAGAGAGTGATACTGGGGAATGGGGCTTGGGGAGAGAGAGTGATACTGGGGAATGGGAGCTCGAGGAGAGGGAGTGATACTGGGGAATGGGGGCTCGGGGGAGAGAGAGTGATGCAGTGGAAGGGGGCCTCCAGGGAGAGAGAGTGATACTGGGGAATGGGGCTCGGGGGAGAGAGTGATACTGGGGAATGGGGGCTCGGGGTAGAGAGAGTGATACTGGGGAATGGGGCTCGAGGGAGAGAGAGTGATAATGGGGAATGGGGGCTCGGGGGAGAGAGTGTGATACTGGGGAATCAGGGCTCGGGGGAGAGAGATTCAAACTGGGGAATGTGGCTTGGGGGAGAGAGTATGATACTGGGGAATGGGGCTTGGGGAGAGAGAGTGATACTGGGGAATGGGAGCTCGAGGAGAGGGAGTGATACTGGGGAATGGGGGCTCGGGGGAGAGAGAGTGATGCAGGGGAATGGGGCCTCCAGGGAGAGAGAGTGATACTGTGGAATGGGGCTCGGGGGAGAGAGTGATACTGGGGAATGGGGGCTCGGGGGAGAGAGAGTGATACTGGGGAATGGGGCTCGAGGGAGAGAGAGTGATACTGGGGAATGGGGGCTCGGGGGAGAGGGAGTGATACTGGGGAATGGGGCTCGAGGGAGAGAGAGTGATACTGGGGAATGGGGCTTGGGGGAGAGAGAGTGATACAGGGGAATGGGGGCTCCAGGGAGAGAGAGTGATACAGGGGAATGAGGCTCGGGGGAGAGAGTGATACTGCGGAATGGGGCTTGGGGGAGAGAGAGTGATACTGGGGAATGGGGCTCGGGGGAGAGGGAGTGATACTGGGGAATGGGGCTTGGGGGAGAGAGAGTGATACTGGGGAATGGGGGCTCGGGGGAGAGAGAGTGATACAGGGGAATGGGGGCTCCAGGGAGAGAGAGTGATACAGGGGAATGGGGCTCGGGGGAGAGAGTGATACTGCGGAATGGGGCTTGGGGGAGAGAGAGTGATACTGGGGAATGGGAGCTCGAGGAGAGGGAGTGATACTGGGGAATGGGGGCTCGGGGGAGAGAGAGTGATGCAGGGGAAGGGGGCCTCCAGGGAGAGAGAGTGATACTGGGGAATGGGGCTCGGGGGAGAGAGTGATACTGGGGAATGGGGGCTCGGGGTAGAGAGAGTGATACTGGGTAATGGGGCTTGGGGGAGAGAGAGTGATACTGGGGAATGGGGCTTGGGGGAGAGAGAGTGATACTGGGGAATGGGGCTCGAGGGAGAGAGAGTGATAATGGGGAATGGGGGCTCGAGGGAGAGAGAGTGATACTGGGGAATCAGGGCTCGGGGGAGAGAGAGTCATACTGGGGAATGGGGCTTGGGGGAGAGAGAGTGATACTGGGGAATGGGGCTTGGGGGAGAGAGAGTGACACTGGGGAATGGGGGCTCGGGGGAGAGAGAGTGATACAGGGGAATGGGGGCTCCAGGGAGAGAGAGTGATACTGGGGAATGGGGCTCGGGGGAGAGAGTGATACTGGGGAATGGGGCTTGGGGGAGAGAGAGTGATACTGGGGAATGGGGCTCGGGGGAGAGGGAGTGATACTGGGGAATGGGGCTTGGGGGAGAGAGAGTGATACTGGGGAATGGGGCTTGGGGGAGAGAGAGTGATACTGGGGAATGGGGCTTGGGGGAGAGAGAGTGATACTGGGGAATGGGGCTTGGGGAGAGAGAGTGATACTGGGGAATGGGGCTCGGGGGAGAGAGTGATACTGGGGAATGGGGCTTGGGGGAGAGAGAGTGATACTGGGGAATGGGGCTCGGGGGAGAGGGAGTGATACTGGGGAATGGGGCTTGGGGGAGAGAGAGTGATACTGGGGAATGGGGCTTGGGGGAGAGAGGGTGATACTGGGGAATGGGGCTTGGGGGAGAGAGAGTGATACTGGGGAATGGGGCTTGGGGGAGAGAGAGTGATACTGGTGAATGGGGCTTGGGGGAGAGAGAGTTATACTGGGGAATGGGGCTCGGGGGAGAGAGAGTGATACTGGGGAATGGGGCTCGGGGGAGAGAGAGTGATACTGGGGACTGGGGCTCGAGGGAGAGAGAGTGATACTGGGGGATGGGGGCTCGGGGGAGAGAGAGTGATGCTGGGGAATGGGGCTTGGGGGAGAGAGAGTGATACTGGGGAATGGGGCTTGGGGAAGAGACAGTGACACTGGGGAATTGGGCTAGCGGGAGAGAGAGTGATACTGGGGAATGGGGCTTGGGGGAGAGAGAGTGATACTGGGGAATGGGGCTTGGGGGATAGAGAGTGATACTGGGGAATGGGGCTCGGGGGAGAGAGAGTGATACTGGGGAATGGGGCTTGGGGGAGATAGAGTGATACTGAGGAATGGGGCTCGAGGGAGAGAGAGTGATAATGGGGAATGGGGCTTGGGGGAGCGAGAGTGATACTGGGGAATGGGGCTTTGGGGAGAGAGAGTGATAATGGGGAAAGGGGCTTGGGGGAGCGAGAGTGATACTGGGGAATGGGGCTTTGGGGAGAGAGAGTGATACTGGGGAATGGGTCTTGGGCGAGAGAGAGTGATACTGGGGAATGGGGCTCGGGGGAGGGAGAGTGATACTGGGGAATGGGGCTCGGGGGAGCGAGAGTGATACTGGGGAATGGGGCTCGGGGGAGGGAGAGTGATACTGGGGAATGGGGCTCGGGGGAGCGAGAGTGATACTGGGGAATGGGGCTCGGGGGAGAGAGAGTGATACTGGGGAATGGGGCTTGTGGGAGAGAGAGTGATACTGGGGAATGGGGGCTCGGGGGAGAGAGAGTGATACTGGGGAATGGGGCTTGGGGGAGAGAGAGTGATACTGGGGAATGGGGCTTGGGGGAGAGAGAGTGATACTGGGGAATGGGGGCTCGGGGGAGAGAGAGTGATACAGGGGAAAGGGGGCTCCAGGGAGAGAGAGTGATACTGGGGAATGGGGCTTGCGGGAGAGAGAGTGATACTGGGGAATGGGGCTCCGGGGAGAGGGAGTGATACTGGGGAATGGGGCTTGGGGGAGAGAGTGATACTGGGGAATGGTGGCTCGGGGGAGAGAGAGTGATACTGGGGAATGGGGCTTGGGGAGAGAGAGTAATACTGGGGAATAGCAGCTCGAGGAGAGGGAGTGATACTGGGGAATGGGGGCTCGGGGGAGAGAGTGTGATGCAGGGGAATGGGGCCTCCAGGGAGAGAGAGTGATACTGGGGAATGGGGCTCGGGGGAGAGAGTGATACTGGGGAATGGGGGCTCGGGGGAGAGCGAGTGATACTGGGGAATGGGGGCTCGGGGGAGAGAGAGTGATACTGGGGAATGGGGCTCGAGGGAGAGAGAGTGATACTGGGGAATGGGGGCTCGGGGGAGAGAGAGTGTTACTGGGGAATGGGGCTTGAGGGAGAGAGAGTGATACTGGGGAATGGGGCTTGGGGGAGAGAGAGTGATACTGGGGAAAGGGGGCTCGGGGGAGAGAGAGTGATACAGGGGAATGGGGGCTCCAGGGAGAGAGAGTGATACTGGGGAATGGGGCTCGGGGGAGAGAGTGATACTGGGGAATGGGGCTCGAGGGAGAGAGAGTGATACTGGGGAATGGGGCTTGGGGGAGAGAGAGTGATACTGGGGAATGGGGGTTCGGGGGAGAGAGAGTGATACAGGGGAATGGGGGCTCCAGGGAGAGAGAGTGATACTGGGGAATGGGGCTCCGGGGAGAGAGTGATACTGGGGAATGGGGCTCGGGGGAGAGGGAGTGATACTGGGGAATGGGGCTTGGGGGAGAGATTGATACTGGGGAATGGGGGCTCGGGGGAGAGAGAGTGATACTGGGGAATGGGGCTTGGGGGAAAGAGAGTGATACTGGGGAATGGGGCTCGGGGGAGAGAGAGTGATACTGGGGAATGGGGCTCGAGGGAGAGAGAGTGATACTGGGGAATGGGGGCTTGGGGGAGAGAGAATGATACTGGGGAATGGGGCTTGGGGGAGAGAGATTTATACTGGGGAATGGGGCTCGGGGGAGAGAGAGTGATACTGGGGAATGGGGCTCCAGGGAGAGAGAGTGATACTGGGGAATGGGGGCTCGGGGGAGAGAGAGTGATACTGGGGAATGGGGCTTGGGGGAAAGAGAGTGATACTGGGGAATGGGGCTTGGGGGAGAGAGTGATACTGGGGAATGGGGCTCGGGGGAGAGAGAGTGATACTGGGGATTGGGGCTGGGGGAGAGAGTGATACTGGGGAATGGGGCTCGGGGGAGAGAGAGTGATACTGGGGACTGGGGCTCGAGGGAGAGAGAGTGATACTGGGGAATGGGGGCTCGGGGGAGAGAGAGTGATGCTGGGGAATGGGGCTTGGGGGAGAGAGAGTGATACTGGGGAATGGGGCTTGGGGAAGAGAGAGTGACACTGGGGAATTGGGCTAGCGGGAGAGAGAGTGATACTGGTGAATGGGGCTTGGGGGAGAGAGAGTGAAACTGGGGAATGGGGCTTGGGGGAGAGAGAGTGATACTGGGGAATGGGGCTTGGGGGAGAGAGTGTGATACTGGGGAATGGGGCTTGGGGGAGAGAGAGTGATACTGGGGAATGGGGCTCGGGGGAGAGAGAGTGATACTGGGGAATGGGGCTTGGGGGAGAGAGAGTGATACTGAGGAATGGGGCTCGAGGGAGAGAGAGTGATAATGGGGAATGGGGCTTGGGGGAGCGAGAGTGATACTGGGGAATGGGGCTTTGGGGAGAGAGAGTGATAATGGGGAATGGGGCTTGGGGGAGCAAGAGTGATACTGGGGAATGGGGTCTTGGGCGAGAGAGAGTGATACTGGGGAATGGGGCTTGGGGGAGAGGGAGTGATACTGGGGAATGGGGCTCGGGGGAGGGAGAGTGATACTGGGGAATGGGGCTCGGGGGAGCGAGAGTGATACTGGGGAATGGGGCTCGGGGGAGAGAGAGTGATACTGGGGAATGGGGCTTGTGGGAGAGAGAGTGATACTGGGGAATGGGGGCTCGGGGGAGAGAGAGTGATACTGGGGAATGGGGCTTGGGGGAGAGAGAGTGAGACTGGGGAATGGGGCTTGGGGGAGAGAGAGTGATACTGGGGAATGGGGGCTCGGGGGAGAGAGAGTGATACAGGGGAAAGGGGGCTCCAGGGAGAGAGAGTGATACTGGGGAATGGGGCTTGCGGGAGAGAGAGTGATACTGGGGAATGGGGCTCCGGGGAGAGAGAGTCATACTGGGGAATGGGGCTTGGGGGAGAGAGTGATACTGGGGAATGGGGCTTGGGGGAGAGAGAGTGACACTGGGGAATGGGGGCTCGGGGAGAGAGAGTGATACAGGGGAATGGGGGCTCCAGGGAGAGAGAGTGATACTGGGGAATGGGGCTCGGGGGAGAGAGTGATACTGGGGAATGGGGCTTGGGGGAGAGAGAGTGATACTGGGGAATGGGGCTCGGGGGAGAGGGAGTGATACTGGGGAATGGGGCTTGGGGGAGAGAGAGTGATACTGGGGAATGGGGCTTGGGGGAGAGAGAGTGATACTGGGGAATGGGGCTTGGGGGAGAGAGAGTGATACTGGGGAATGGGGCTTGGGGGAGAGAGAGTGATACTGGTGAATGGGGCTTGGGGGAGAGAGAGTGATACTGGGGAATGGGGCTCGGGGGAGAGAGAGTGATACTGGGGAATGGGGCTCGGGAGAGAGAGTGATACTGGGGAATGGGGCTTGGGGGAGAGAGAGTGATACTGGGGAATGGGGCTCGGGGGAGAGAGTGATACTGGGGAATGGGGGCTCGGGGGAGAGAGAGTGATACTGGGGAATGGGGGCTAGGGGGAAAGAGAGTGATACTGGGGAATGGGGCTTGGGGAGAGAGAGTGATACTGGGGAATGGGAGCTCGAGGAGAGGAGTGATACTGGGGAATGGGGGCTCGGGGGAGAGAGAGTGATGCAGTGGAAGGGGGCCTCCAGGGAGAGAGAGTGATACTGGGGAATGGGGCTCGGGGGAGAGAGTGATACTGGGGATGGGGGCTCGGGGTAGAGAGAGTGATACTGGGGAATGGGGCTCGAGGGAGAGAGAGTGATAATGGGGAATGGGGGCTCGGGGGAGAGAGTGTGATACTGGGGAATCAGGGCTCGGGGGAGAGAGATTCAAACTGGGGAATGTGGCTTGGGGGAGAGAGTATGATACTGGGGAATGGGGCTTGGGGAGAGAGAGTGATACTGGGGAATGGGAGCTCGAGGAGAGGGAGTGATACTGGGGAATGGGGGCTCGGGGGAGAGAGAGTGATGCAGGGGAATGGGGCCTCCAGGGAGAGAGAGTGATACTGTGGAATGGGGCTCGGGGGAGAGAGTGATACTGGGGAATGGGGGCTCGGGGAGAGAGAGTGATACTGGGGAATGGGGCTCGAGGGAGAGAGAGTGATACTGGGGAATGGGGGCTCGGGGGAGTGGGAGTGATACTGGGGAATGGGGCTCGAGGGAGAGAGAGTGATACTGGGGAATGGGGCTTGGGGAGAGAGAGTGATACAGGGGAATGGGGGCTCCAGGGAGAGAGAGTGATACAGGGGAATGAGGCTCGGGGAGAGAGTGATACTGCGGAATGGGGCTTGGGGGAGAGAGAGTGATACTGGGGAATGGGGCTCGGGGGAGAGGGAGTGATACTGGGGAATGGGCTTGGGGGAGAGAGAGTGATACTGGGGAATGGGGGCTCGGGGGAGAGAGAGTGATACAGGGGAATGGGGGCTCCAGGGAGAGAGAGTGATACAGGGGAATGGGGCTCGGGGGAGAGAGTGATACTGCGGAATGGGGCTTGGGGGAGAGAGAGTGATACTGGGGAATGGAGCTCGAGGAGAGGGAGTGATACTGGGGAATGGGGGCTCGGGGGAGAGAGAGTGATGCAGGGGAAGGGGGCCTCCAGGGAGAGAGAGTGATACTGGGGAATGGGGCTCGGGGGAGAGAGTGATACTGGGGAATGGGGGCTCGGGGTAGAGAGAGTGATACTGGGGAATGGGGCTTGGGGGAGAGAGAGTGATACTGGGGAATGGGGCTTGGGGGAGAGAGAGTGATACTGGGGAATGGGGCTCGAGGGAGAGAGAGTGATAATGGGGAATGGGGGCTCGAGGGAGAGAGAGTGATACTGGGGAATCAGGGCTCGGGGGAGAGAGAGTCATACTGGGGAATGGGGCTTGGGGGAGAGAGAGTGATACTGGGGAATGGGGCTTGGGGGAGAGAGAGTGACACTGGGGAATGGGGGCTCGGGGGAGAGAGAGTGATACAGGGGAATGGGGGCTCCAGGGAGAGAGAGTGATACTGGGGAATGGGGCTCGGGGAGAGAGTGATACTGGGGAATGGGGCTTGGGGGAGAGAGAGTGATACTGGGGAATGGGGCTCGGGGGAGAGGGAGTGATACTGGGGAATGGGGCTTGGGGGAGAGAGAGTGATACTGGGGAATGGGGCTTGGGGGAGAGAGAGTGATACTGGGGAATGGGGCTTGGGGGAGAGAGAGTGATACTGGGGAATGGGGCTTGGGGAGAGAGAGTGATACTGGGGAATGGGGCTCGGGGGAGAGAGTGATACTGGGGAATGGGGCTTGGGGGAGAGAGAGTGATACTGGGGAATGGGGCTCGGGGGAGAGGGAGTGATACTGGGGAATGGGGCTTGGGGGAGAGAGAGTGATACTGGGAATGGGGCTTGGGGGAGAGAGAGTGATACTGGGGAATGGGGCTTGGGGGAGAGAGAGTGATACTGGGGAATGGGGCTTGGGGGAGAGAGAGTGATACTGGTGAATGGGGCTTGGGGGAGAGAGAGTGATACTGGGGAATGGGGCTCGGGGGAGAGAGAGTGATACTGGGGAATGGGGCTCGGGGGAGAGAGAGTGATACTGGGGAATGGGGCTTGGGGGAGAGAGAGTGATACTGGGGAATGGGGCTCGGGGGAGAGAGTGATACTGGGGAATGGGGGCTCGGGGGAGAGAGAGTGATACTGGGGAATGGGGGCTAGGGGGAAAGAGAGTGATACTGGGGAATGGGGCTTGGGGAGAGAGAGTGATACTGGGGAATGGGAGCTCGAGGAGAGGGAGTGATACTGGGGAATGGGGGCTCGGGGGAGAGAGAGTGATGCAGTGGAAGGGGGCCTCCAGGGAGAGAGAGTGATACTGGGGAATGGGGCTCGGGGGACAGAGTGATACTGGGGAATGGGGGCTCGGGGTAGAGAGAGTGATACTGGGGAATGGGGCTCGAGGGAGAGAGAGTGATAATGGGGAATGGGGGCTCGGGGGAGAGAGTGTGATACTGGGGAATCAGGGCTCGGGGGAGAGAGATTCATACTGGGGAATGGGGCTTGGGGGAGAGAGTATGATACTGGGGAATGGGGCTTGGGGAGAGAGAGTGATACTGGGGAAGGGGAGCTCGAGGAGAGGGAGTGATACTGGGGAATGGGGGCACCAGGGAGAGAGAGTGATACTGGGGAATGGGGCTTGGGGGAGAGAGTGATACTGGGGAATGGGGCTTGGGGGAGAGAGAGTGATACTGGGGAATGGGGGCTCGGGGGAGATAGAGTGATACTGGGGAATGGGGCTTGGGGAGAGAGAGTGATACTGGGGAATGGGAGCTCGAGGAGAGGGAGTGATACTGGGGAATGGTGGCTCGGGGGAGAGAGAGTGATGCAGGGGAATGGGGCCTCCAGGGAGAGAGAGTGATACTGTGGAATGGGGCTCGGGGGAGAGAGTGATACTGGGGAATGGGGGCTCGGGGGAGAGAGAGTGATACTGGGGAATGGGGCTCGAGGGAGAGAGAGTGATACTGGGGAATGGGGGCTCGGGGGAGAGGGAGTGATACTGGGGAATGGGGCTCGAGGGAGAGAGAGTGATACTGGGGAATGGGGCTTGGGGGAGAGAGAGTGATACAGGGGAATGGGGGCTCCAGGGAGAGAGAGTGATACAGGGGAATGGGGCTCGGGGGAGAGAGTGATACGGCGGAATGGGGCTTGGGGGAGAGAGAGTGATACTGGGGAATGGGGCTCGGGGGAGAGGGAGTGATACTGGGGAATGGGCTTGGGGGAGAGAGAGTGATACTGGGGAATGGGGGCTCGGGGGAGAGAGAGTGATACAGGGGAATGGGGGCTCCAGGGAGAGAGAGTGATACAGGGGAATGGGGCTCGGGGGAGAGAGTGATACTGCGAATGGGGCTTGGGGGAGAGAGAGTGATACTGGGGAATGGGGCTCGGGGAGAGGGAGTGATACTGGGGAATGGGGCTTGGGGGAGAGAGTGATACTGGGGAATGGGGGCTCGGGGGAGAGAGAGTGATACTGGGGAATGGGGCTTGGGGGCAAGAGAGTGATACTGGGGAATGGGGCTCGGGGGAGAGAGAGTGATACTGGGGAATGGGGGCTCGGGGGAGAGAGAGTGATACTGGGGAATGGGGCTTGGGGGAGAGAGAGTGATACTGGGGAATGGGGCTCGGGGGAGAGAGAGTGATACTGGGGAATGGGGCTTGGGGGAGAGAGAGTGATACTGGGGAATGGGGCTCGAGGGAGAGAGAGTGATGATACTGGGGAATGGGGGCTCGGGGGAGAGAGAGTGATACTGGGGAATGGGGCTCGAGGGAGAGAGAGTGATACTGGGGAATGGGGGCTTGGGGGAGAGAGAGTGATACTGGGGAATGAGGCTTGGGGGAGAGAGAGTGATACTGGGGAATGGGGCTCGAGGGAGAGAGAGTGATACTGGGGAATGGGGGCTCGGGGGAGAGAGAGTGATACAGGGGAATGGGGGCTCCAGGGAGAGAGAGTGATACTGGGGAATGGGGCTTGCGGGAGAGAGAGTGATACTGGGGAATGGGGCTCCGGGGAGAGGGAGTGATACTGGGGAATGGGGCTTGGGGGTGAGAGTGATACTGGGGAATGGTGGCTCGGGGGAGAGAGAGTGATACTGGGGAATGGGGCTTGGGGGAGAGAGAGTGATACTGGGGAATGGGAGCTCGAGGAGAGGGAGTGATACTGGGGAATGGGGGCTCGGGGGAGAGAGTGATACTGGGGAATGGGGGCTCGGGGTAGAGAGAGTGATACTGGGGAATGGGGCTCGAGGGAGAGAGAGTGATGCTGGGGAATCGGGCTCGAGGGAGAGAGAGTGATACTGGGGAATGGGGCTCGGGGGAGAGAGAGTGATACTGGGGAATGGGGGCTCGGGGGAGAGAGAGTGATACTGGGGAATGGGGGCTCGGGGGAGAGAGAGTGATGCTGGGGAATGGGGCTCGAGGGAGTGAGAGTGATAATGGGGAATGTGGCTTGGGGGAGAGAGAGTGATACTGGGAAATGGGGCTTGGGGGAGAGAGAGTGATACTGGGGAATGGGGCTCGAGGGAGAGAGAGTGATAATGGGGAATGGGGGCTCGGGGGAGAGAGTGTGATACTGGGGAATCAGGGCTCGGGGGAGAGAGAGTCATACTGGGGAATGGGGCTTGGGGGAGAGAGAGTGATACTGGGGAATGGGGCTTGGGGGAGAGAGAGTGATACTGGGGAATGGGGGCTCGGGGGAGAGAGAGTGATACAGGGGAATGGGGGCTCCAGGGAGAGAGAGTGATGCTGGGGAATGGGGCTTGGGGGAGAGAGTGATACTGGGGAATGGGGCTTGGGGGAGAGAGAGTGATACTGGGGAATGGGGGCTCGGGGGAGAGAGAGTGATACTGGGGAATGGGGCTTGGGGAGAGAGAGTGATACTGGGGAATGGGAGCTCGAGGAGGGTGAGTGATACTGGGGAATGGGGGCTCGGGGGAGAGAGAGTGATGCAGGGGAATGGGGCCTCCAGGGAGAGAGAGCGATACTGGGGAATGGGGCTCGGGGGAGAGAGTGATACTGGGGAATGGGGGCTCGGGGGAGAGAGAGTGAGACTGGGGAATGGTGCTCGAGGGAGAGAGAGTGATACTGGGGAATGGGGGCTCGGGGGAGAGGGAGTGATACTGGGGAATGGGGCTCGAGGGAGAGAGAGTGATACTGGGGAATGGGGCTTGGGTGAGAGAGAGTGATACAGGGGAATGGGGACTCCAGGGAGAGAGAGTGATACAGGGGAATGGGGCTCGGGGGAGAGAGTGATACTGCAGAATGGGGCTTGGGGGAGAGAGAGTGACACTGGGGAATGGGGCTCGGGGGAGAGGGAGTGATACTGGGGAATGGGGCTTGGGGGAGAGAGAGTGATACTGGGGAATGGGTGCTCGGGGGAGAGAGAGTGATACAGGGGAATGGGGGCTCCAGGGAGAGAGAGTGATACAGGGGAATGGGGCTCGGGGGAGAGAGTGATACTGCGGAATGGGGCTTGGGGGAGAGAGAGTGATACTGGGGAATGGGGCTCGGGGGAGAGGGAGTGATACTGGGGAATGGGGCTTGGGGGAGAGAGTGATACTGGGGAATGGGGGCTCGGGGGAGAGAGAGTGATACTGGGGAATGGGGCTTGGGGGAAAGAGAGTGATACTGGGGAATGGGGCTCGGGGGAGAGAGAGTGATACTGGGGAATGGGGCTCGAGGGAGAGAGAGTGATACTGGGGAATGGGGGCTCGGGGGAGAGAGAGTGATACTGGGGAATGGGGCTTGGGGGAGAGAGAGTGATACTGGGGAATGAGGCTTGGGGGAGAGAGAGTGATACTGGGGAATGGGGCTTGGGGGAGAGAGAGTGTTACTGGGGAATTGGGCTAGGGGGAGAGAGAGTGATACTGGTGAATGGGGCTTGGGGGAGAGAGAGTGACACTGGGGAATGGGGCTTGGGGGGAGAGAGAGTGATACTGGGGAATGGGGCTTGGGGGAGAGAGAGTGATACTGGGGAATGGGGCTCGGGGGAGAGAGTGATACTGGGGAATGGGGGCTCGGGGGAGAGAGAGTGATACTGGGGAATGGGGGCTCGGGGGAAAGAGAGTGATACTGGGGAATGGGGCTTGGGGAGAGAGAGTGATACTGGGGAATGGGAGCTCGAGGAGAGGGAGTGATACTGGGGAATGGGGGCTCGGGGGAGAGAGCGTGATGCAGGGGAAGGGGGCCTCCAGGGAGAGAGAGTGATACTGGGGAATGGGGCTCGGGGGAGAGAGTGATACTGGGGAATGGGGGCTCGGGGTAGAGAGAGTGATACTGGGGAATGGGGCTTTGGGGAGAGAGAGTGATACTGGGGAATGGGGCTTGGGGGAGAGAGAGTGATACTGGGGAATGGGGCTCGAGGGAGAGAGAGTGATAATGGGGAATGGGGGCTCGAGGGAGAGAGAGTGATACTGGGGAATCAGGGCTCGGGGGAGAGAGAGTGATACTGGGGAATGGGGCTTGGGGGAGAGAGAGTGACACTGGGGAATGGGGGCTCGGGGGAGAGAGAGTGATACAGGGGAATGGGGGCTCCAGGGAGAGAGAGTGATACTGGGGAATGGGGCTCGGGGAAGAGAGTGATAGTGGGGAATGGGGCTTGGGGGAGAGAGAGTGATACTGGGGAATGGGGCTCGGGGGAGAGGGAGTGATACTGGGGAATGGGGCTTGGGGGAGAGAGTGATACTGGGGAATGGGGGCTCGGGGGAGAGAGAGTGATACTGGGGAATGGGGCTCGGGGGAGAGGGAGTGATACTGGGGAATGGGGCTTGGGGGAGAGAGTGATACTGGGGAATGGGGGCTCGGGGGAAAGAGAGTGATACTGGGGAATAGGAGCTCGAGGAGAGAGAGTGATACTGGGGAATGGGGCTCGAGGGAGAGAGAGTGATACTGGGGAATGGGGCTCGAGGGAGAGAGAGTGATACTGGGGAATGGGGGCTTGGGGGAGAGAGAGTGATACTGGGGAATGGGGCTCGGGGGAGAGAGAGTGCTAATGGGGAATGGGGCTCGAGGGAGAGAGAGTGATACTGTGGAATGGGGCTCGGGGGAGAGGGAGTGATACTGGGGAATGGGGCTCGAGGGAGAGAGAGTGATACTGGGGAATGGGGGCTCGGCGGAGAGAGAGTGATACTGGGGAATGGGGGCTCGGGGCAGAGAGAGTGATACTGGGGAAGGGGGCTTGGGGAGAGAGAGTGATACTGGGGAATAGGAGCTCGAGGAGAGGGAGTGATACTGGGGAATGGGGGCTCGGGGGAGAGAGAGTGATGCAGGGGAATGGGGCCTCCAGGGAGAGAGAGTGATACTGGGGAATGGGGCTCGGGGTAGAGAGTGATACTGGGGAATGGGGGCTCGGGGGAGAGAGAGTGATACTGGGGAATGGGGGCTCGGGGGAGAGAGAGTGATACTGGGGAATGGGGCTCGAGGGAGAGTGAGTGATACTGGGGAATGGGGGCTCGGGGGAGAGAGAGTGACACTGGGGAATGGGGCTTGAGGGAGAGAGAGTGATACTGGGGAATGGGGCTTGGGGGAGAGAGAGTGATACTGGGGAAAGGGGGCTCGGGGGAGAGAGAGTGATACAGGGGAATGGGGGCTCCAGGGAGAGAGAGTGATACTGGGGAATGGGGCTCGGGGGAGAGAGTGATACTGGGGAATGGGGCTCGAGGGAGAGAGAGTGATACTGGGGAATGGGGCTTGGGGGAGAGAGAGTGATACTGGGGAATGGGGGCTCGGGGGAGAGAGAGTGATACAGGGGAATGGGGGCTCCAGGGAGAGAGAGTGATACTGGGGAATGGGGCTCGGGGGAGAGAGTGATACTGGGGAATGGGGCTTGGGGGAGAGATAGTGATGCTGGGGAATGGGGCTCAGGGGAGAGGGAGTGATACTGGGGAATGGGGCTTGGGGGAGAGATTGATACTGGGGAATGGGGGCTCGGGGGAGAGAGAGTGATACTGGGGAATGGGGCTTGGGGGAAAGAGAGTGATACTGGGGAATGGGGCTCGGGGGAGAGAGAGTGATACAGGGGAATGGGGCTCGAGGGAGAGAGAGTGATACTGGGGAATGGGGGCTTGGGGGAGAGAGAGTGATACTGGGGAATGGGGCTTGGGGGAGTGAGAGTGATACTGGGGAATGGGGCTCGGGGGAGAGAGAGTGATACTGGGGAATGGGGCTCGAGGGAGAGAGAGTGATACTGGGGAATGGGGGCTCGGGGGAGAGAGAGTGATACTGGGGAATGGGGCTTGGGGGAGAGAGAGTGATACTGGGGAATGGGGCTTGTGGGAGAGAGTGATACTGGGGAATGGGGCTCGGGGGAGAGAGAGTGATACTGGGGAATGGGGCTTGGGGGAGAGAGTGACACTGGGGAATGGGGCTCGGGGGAGAGAGAGTGATACTGGGGACTGGGGCTCGAGGGAGAGAGAGTGATACTGGGGAATGGGGGCTCGGGGAAGAGAGAGTGATGCTGGGGAATGGGGCTTGGGGGAGAGAGAGTGATACTGGGGAATGGGGCTTGGGGGAGAGAGAGTGATACTGGGGAATGGGGCTTGGGGAAGAGAGAGTGACACTGGGGAATTGGGCTAGGGGGAGAGAGAGTGATACTGGTGAATGGGGCTTGGGGGAGAGAGAGTGATACTGGGGAATGGGGCTTGGGGGAGAGAGAGTGATACTGGGGAATGGGGCTCGGGGGAGAGAGAGTGATACTGGGGAATGGGGCTTGGGGGAGAGAGAGTGATACTGAGGAATGGGGTCGAGGGAGCGAGAGTGAGACTGGGGAATGGGTCTTTGGGGAGAGAGAGTGATACTGGGGAATGGGGCTTGGGGGAGGGAGAGTGATACTGGGGAATGGGGCTCGGGGGAGCGAGAGTGATACTGGGGAATGGGGCTTGGGGGATGGAGAGTGAAACTGGGGAATGGGGCTTGGGGGAGAGAGAGTGATACAGGGGAATGGGGGCTCGGGGGAGAGAGAGTGATACTGGGGAATGGGGCTTGTGGGAGAGAGAGTGATACTGGGGAATGGGGGCTCGGGGGAGAGAGAGTGATACTGGGGAGATGGGCTTGGGGGAGAGAGAGTGATACTGGGGAATGGGGCTTGGGGGAGAGAGAGTGATACTGGGGAATGGGGGCTCAGGGGAGAGAGAGTGATACAGGGGAAAGGGGGCTCCAGGGAGAGAGAGTGATACTGGGGAATGGGGCTTGCGGGAGAGAGAGTGATACTGGGGAATGGGGCTCCGGGGAGAGGGAGTGATACTGGGGAATGGGGCTTGGGGGAGAGAGTGATACTGGGGAATGGTGGCTCGGGGGAGAGAGAGTGATACTGGGGAATGGGGCTTGGGGGAGAGAGAGTGATACTGGGGAATGGGGCTCGGGGGAGAGAGAGTGATACTGGGGAATGGGGCTTGGGGGAGAGAGAGTGATACTGGGGAATGGGGCTCGAGGGAGAGAGAGTGATACTGGGGAATGGGGGCTCGGGGAAGAGGGAGTGATACTGGGGAATGGGGCTTGGGGGAGAGAGAGTGATACTGGGGAATGGGGGCTCGGGGGAGAGAGAGTGATACTGGGGAATGGGGCTTGGGGGAGAGAGAGTGATACTGGGGAATGGGGCTTGGGGGAGAGAGAGTGATACTGGGGAATGGGGCTTGGGGGAGAGAGAGTGATACTGGGGAATGGGGCTCGAGGGAGAGAGAGTGATACTGGGGAATGGGGGCTCGGGGAAGAGGGAGTGATACTGGGGAATGGGGCTTGGGGGAGAGAGAGTGATACTGGGGAATGGGGGCTCGGGGGAGAGAGAGTGATACTGGGGAATGGGGCTTGGGGGAGAGAGAGTGATACTGGGGAATGGGGCTTGGGGGAGAGAGAGTGATACTGGGGAATGGGGCTTGGGGGAGAGAGAGTGATACTGGGGAATGGGGCTCGGGGGAGAGAGAGTGATACTGGTGAATGGGGCTCGGGGGAGAGAGAGTGATACTGGGGAATGGGGCTTGGGGGAGAGAGAGTGATACTGGGGAATGGGGCTTGGGGGAGAGAGAGTGATACTGGGGAATGGGGGCTCGGGGGAGAGAGAGTGATACTGGGGAATGGGGCTTGAGGGAGAGAGAGTGATACTGGGGAATGGGGCTTGGGGGAGAGAGAGTGATACTGGGGAAAGGGGGCTCGGGGGAGAGAGAGTGATACAGGGGAATGGGGGCTCCAGGGAGAGAGAGTGATACTGGGGAATGGGGCTCGGGGGAGAGAGTGATACTGGGGAATGGGGCTCGAGGGAGAGAGAGTGATATTGGGGAATGGGGCTTGGGGGAGAGAGAGTGATACTGGGGAATGGGGGCTCGGTGGAGAGAGAGTGATACAGGGGAATGGGAGCTCCAGGGAGAGAGAGTGATACTGGGGAATGGGGCTCGGGGGAGAGAGTGATACTGGGGAATGGGGCTTGGGGGAGAGAGAGTGATACTGGGGAATGGGGCTCGGGGGAGAGGGAGTGATACTGGGGAATGGGGCTTGGGGGAGAGATTGATACTGGGGAATGGGGGCTCGGGGGAGAGAGAGTGATACTGGGGAATGGGGCTTGGGGGAAAGAGAGTGATACTGGGGAATGGGGCTCGGGGGAGAGAGAGTGATACAGGGGAATGGGGCTCGAGGGAGAGAGAGTGACACTGGGGAATGGGGGCTTGGGGGAGAGAGAGTGATACTGGGGAATGGGGCTTGGGGGAGAGAGAGTGATACTGGGGAATGGGGCTCGGGGGAGAGAGAGTGATACTGGGGAATGGGGCTCGAGGGAGAGAGAGTGATACTGGGGAATGGGGGCTCGGGGGATAGAGAGTGATACTGGGGAATGGGGCTTGGGGGAGAGAGAGTGATACTGGGGAATGGGGCTTGGGGGAGAGAGTGATACTGGGGAATGGGGCTCGGGGGAGAGAGAGTGATACTGGGGAATGGGGCTTGGGGGAGAGTGTGATACTGGGGAATGGGGCTCGGGGGAGAGAGAGTGATACTGGGGACTGGGGCTCGAGGGAGAGAGAGTGATACTGGGGAATGGGGGCTCGGGGGAGAGAGAGTGATGCTGGGGAATGGGGCTTGGGGGAGAGAGAGTGATACTGGGGAATGGGGCTTGGGGGAGAGAGAGTGATACTGGGGAATGGGGCTTGGGGAAGAGAGAGTGACACTGGGGAATTGGGCTAGGGGGAGAGAGAGTGATACTGGTGAATGGGGCTTGGGGGAGAGAGAGTGATACTGGGGAATGGGGCTTGGGGGAGAGAGAGTGATACTGGGGAATGGGGCTCGGGGGAGAGAGAGTGATACTGGGGAATGGGGCTTGGGGGAGAGAGAGTGATACTGCGGAATGGGGGCTCGGGGGAGAGAGAGTGATACTGGGGAGATGGGCTTGGGGGAGAGAGAGTGATACTGAGGAATGGGGCTCGAGGGAGCGAGAGTGATACTGGGGAATGGGTCTTTGGGGAGAGAGATTGATACTGGGGAATGGGTCTTTGGGGAGAGAGAGTGATACTGGGGAATGGGGCTTGGGGGAGGGAGAGTGATACTGGGGAATGGGGCTCGGGGGATAGAGAGTGAAACTGGGGAATGGGGCTTGGGGGAGAGAGAGTGATACAGGGGAATGGGTGCTCGGGGGAGAGAGAGTGATACTGGGGAATGGGGCTTGTGGGAGAGAGAGTGATACTGGGGAATGGGGGCTCGGGGGAGAGAGATTGATACTGGGGAGATGGGCTTGGGGGAGAGAGAGTGATACTGGGGAATGGGGCTTGGGGGAGAGAGAGTGATACTGGGGAATGGGGGCTCGGGGGAGAGAGAGTGATACAGGGGAAAGGGGGCTCCAGGGAGAGAGAGTGATACTGGGGAATGGGGCTTGCGGGAGAGAGAGTGATACTGGGGAATGGGGCTCCGGGGAGAGGGAGTGATACTGGGGAATGGGGCTTGGGGGAGAGAGTGATACTGGGGAATGGTGGCTCGGGGGAGAGAGTGTGATACTGGGGAATGGGGCTCGGGGGAGAGAGAGTGATACTGGGGAATGGGGCTCGGGGGAGAGAGAGTGATACTGGGGAATGGGGCTCGAGGGAGAGAGAGTGATACTGGGGAATGGGGGCTTGGGGGAGAGAGAGTGATACTGGGGAATGGGGCTTGGGGGAGAGAGAGTGATACTGGGGAATGGGGCTCGAGGGAGAGAGAGTGATACTGGGGAATGGGGGCTCGGGGAAGAGGGAGTGATACTGGGGAATGGGCCTTGGGGGAGAGAGAGTGATACTGGGGAATGGGGGCTCGGGGGAGAGAGAGTGATACTGGGGAATGGGGCTTGGGGGAGAGAGAGTGATACTGGGGAATGGGGCTTGGGGGAGAGAGAGTGATACTGGGGAATGGGGCTTGGGGGAGAGAGAGTGATACTGGGGAATGGGGCTCGGGGGAGAGAGAGTGATACTGGTGAATGGGGCTTGGGGGAGAGAGAGTGATACTGGGGAATGGGGCTTGGGGGAGAGAGAGTGATACTGGGGAATGGGGCTCGGGGGAGAGAGAGTGATACTGGGGAATGGGGCTCGGGGGAGAGAGAGTGATACTGGGGAATGGGGCTCGGGGGAGAGAGAGTGATACTGGGGAATGGGGCTCGAGGGAGAGAGAGTGATAATGGGGAATGGGGCTTGGGGGAGCGAGCGTGATACTGGGGAATGGGGCTTGGGGGAGAGAGAGTGATACTGGGGAATGGGGCTTCGGGGAGAGAGTGTGATACTGGGGAATGGGGCTCGGGGGAGAGAGAGTGATACTGGGGAATGGGGGCTCGAGGGAGAGAGAGTGATACTGGGGAATGGGGCTCGGGGGAGAGAGAGTGATACTGGGGAATGGGGCTCGAGGGTGAGAGAGTGATAATGGGGAATGGGGCTTGGGGGAGCGAGCGTGATACTGGGGAATGGGGCTTGGGGGAGAGAGAGTGATACTGGGGAATGGGGCTTCGGGGAGAGAGAGTGATACTGGGGAATGGGGCTTGGGGGAGAGAGAGTGATACAGGGGAATGGGGGCTCGGGGGAGAGAGAGTGATACTGGGGCATGGGGCTTGGGGGAGAGAGATGGTTGCCAACCCTCCAGGGTTGGCCTGGAGTCTCCAATATTTAAAGATTAATCTGCAGGACATTGCTGCGAGCAACCCAGGGGAAAAATATCATCGGCGTATTAATAAGAATTTAGTGGGTTTTTTTCCATTTCCTTTGTACACTTCTGTTCGTTAGTTTTTAAATTTTGGAGATGGGAAAGAAAGGATGTTTTACTGACAGTCAAGAATCATCCAATATGGTAATGAAGAGTCTGTTGGCTTTCCGATTGGCGTGGGTGCGCGGTGCCCCCTCAGGATGGACGTGTCGGGTGACCAATGGCGGGACTGTGCCGTCAGGAGGTCACGTGACGTAACCTCCAGAAATACACTCAAGCAGAGTGCACAACCCTAGTGGGGCAGAGCCCGACGTGCGCATGTAAAGAAGGACCCTGTCGGTGTGGTCGGGTGCTCTTGCAGAACAGGTTCAAATGGGGATCGGTCAGCTCCCGGCGTTTCCAAGGTGGGTGAGTAACCGGGTAGGAAGGGTTAAAATTGTCCCCTGTATCTCTGATTTATGTATAACTTCAACCCATTATAATTGCATGTAAATCACTTCAACCCTGTAGCCATTTACTAATTCTCAGTGGACCAGTAAAATTATATTACAATGCAAATACATCAACAACAGTAAAACATTACTGAGCTGTGGAACCATAACACTACACTTAGTCTCACATAGTTCTGATACAATGAGAACGCACCAATATCAGGGACTTCAGGGAGGTTCTTGCATAGGTCAAAAGCTACCACATGGTCATTACTTTTGCCGTGGAAACAAAGCTTCAAATATGACCTCAGCTTCATTGCTGTTAATCTATTTACCGAGGGCCTTGCCATTTCTGTCTGGAGCACAGAGATCGTTTCGTAGTCAATTGTGACTTCATGAATCTGACCTGAGACTCATGTGTCACTTAATGGAAGGGGGTTGGTTCAGGACTAAGGAATTCACATGTGTTCGAAACTAATGACAACCCCTAATCACATTATGGAGAGGTATGAAAGGACATGGTCTTTCAATGTCTTGGCTGGATTTCCTGCGTCAATCCAGGCATTAGAAGATTCACAACTGCCTGAAAGGAATTTAATTCCCACCCTCCCATCACCTTTCAAAGACTCAGATCCGAGCTTCATCTCCTCACAAGGTTAGAGCAAGCCTACAATTATCTGCCGTCGCTGTTTGCCCACTAGAAAGCTGGGTCAAAGGTCCTTACACACAATAGAAAAGCTCCTTTAATTCGACTGTTATTGCACAGGCTGTGCGAGGACCTCTCAGGCTCTGTGCTTCTCTCACTGCCGCCTCTATGCTGAGGGTGCCGTTGCTAAACTTTGTTTAGTTGTGTGAAAGGAGGGGAGGTGATAAATCCAGAAGGAATTCGGCAGATGAAAGGAGCACCTGAGAGGGATGGGGTGAAAAAAAAGGAGAGGCCAGAGGGCATCTAATGATTCGTCTCAAATAGATTTAGAATTCAAGCATTCCATTATTTCTCCAGAATGGTGCCCTTCTTTTTGTCAGCCCGTACACATTCGTCCAGTGGGATATAATGGAATGTCGTCCTGTGAAGGCAATGTTTTATTTCTGTGTACAATGGCAACAAATAGAGCTAGGCAACAAACCGTGTTTAAAAAAAAAGGGTTCCCAGTGAGGGGATGAATGAGCCAGTGATCCTGCTCCTAATTGCTATCCAATGACCCCAGCTGGTAACGCACATGTGTAGAGGTCAGCCGAGGTCGGGATAGGGCCCAGTTAAGGCCTGCCGAGGCTTACAGTCTAGGGTCATGCTTGAGTGAGGTATTGGAGGACAGCCAATGCTTGTGGAATTGTACCCCAAGCATAAGCCATCACCTGCAGAAGACGGCAGGGTCGAAAATCAGCTAACACTGAGTTATAAGGAGTAGCAGAACACAACAGTTCGGAGAGTAAAGTAGGACCAAGAAATTGAAAGGCCTTTTGAGTGTCAGCTTGACTCAGTTGGTAGGCTGATACTCCAGTGACATACTGGGGGAGTGCTGCACTGTCGGAGGTGCCGTCTTTTGGATGAGACGTTAAACTGAGGTCCTGCCTGCTCTTTCAGATGGATGTAAAAGATCCCAGGACATTATTGGAAGAAGAGCAGCAGAGTTCTCCCCGATGTCCTGGCCAATATTTATCTCTCAACCAAAGAAATGATTATCTGATCATTTGTCGCACACCTGTTTGTGGGACCTTGCTGCGTGCAAACTGTCTGCCATGTTTGCCTACAAAACAGCCATGACTACTCTTCAAAAAATGATTGAATAACTGTGAAAAATTCTGGGATGCCCTGAGGATGTGCAAGGTGCTATATAAATTATAGGCTTCCTTCTTTCTTTCGTTCCTTACATAATAGGGCAGGTAAAAGACGTTGCACCACGTTCCCCTTGGCTTGGCACATTCCCTTGATGATACCACTAAGATTAAGCACTTACCATGCGGGCACTCGCACAGTTACCTGCCAAGTAGATGCAGAAGAAGTGTTTTGGATACTGTTATTTAAAAATGCACAGTTCTATTGGTGCATGATAATAAAATGCAACTTTAATAAAGTGTTCTGTGTCAGGACACAAAACAGGTGCCAGGAGAATGATCTAGAAGCAACTGGACATCTCGGGCCTACCAATGGATTGATCAGTGTGAGCAATATATTGGAATCTTATGAAAAACCTAATCAGTAATCTGTGTATTTAATGGTTCTAAACCCCGTGCTCTGCAGTGACATAGCTGTAATGTATATACCTTTAAGGGGGGAACTATCTTTTACAGCTCATGTATACTGCAGTACCGGCAGTGACCACACCTGTATATAGCACTGAGTAGTAATCTGTACAGATCAGTTCCAGTGTGAGCCACGTTGAGTAAACACCTGTTGTACCGTTCTCCTGCAGTCTGTGTCTTATTATACACAGACACAACATTGGCGACAAGGCAAGTTCGAACCTACCTGCAACTCTGCATCACCTCCCGGGGATTCGTTCCTGGAGATCAGTAGATTGGAGGTCAAGGCCAGAGACTCGGGCGTCGACCACGGGCAACCGCCCAGGCATCCAGCAGAGACTCGAGAATTGCGGGGGAGGCTGTCGAGAGCCAGGCTTGGCTTTCCAATTGAGGTGGTCCAGCGAAACGGGCTGGCAACAGGTAGTGCGCAGACCGTTCCCGGACAGCGGCGGGCTAGAGCCCGACCAAGCGGCACAGCAAAGGGCTGAGCAGCGACGACAGGGGAGAGAGAGAGAGGGCAGAGCGCACAGGGAGCAGCCGGTGTTCAGGGGCCGAGCAGCGTCGAAGAGAGGGAGAGAGAGACGCGCAGAAACCCGCGAGGCGCCGCCATTGCCACGAGGACCGCCGAGAGCAGCGTTGGCAGCAGCGCAGGAGAAGCGCGTGAAACCTACAGGGCGCCGCCATTGCCACGAGAACCGCCGGGAGCGGCATTGGCAGCAGCGGGGGAGAAAGGAAAGCGCGGGAGACGCCATTTTAAGCCATTGGGAGACGCCATTTTAAACCACACCCAAAATGCCGAAGAGTGGCAGTATCACCGCATTTGACAATGAAGTCAAAGATTGGACTACATATGTCGAACGAATAGAGGTATACTGCAAGGCAAATGAGGTGTCAGATGATAAGAAAGCGTCGGTATTGTTTTAATGGGTGCAAAGACGTATGGTTTATTACGAAATCTAGTAACCCCAACGAAGCCAATGTAAAAAAGTTTTGAAGACATAGTAACGATACTACAGGAACATTTAAACCCCACACTGCTGCTGATAGCAGAAAGATTCAAGTTTCACAAACGGAACCAGCATAAGGATGAAAGCAATGCTGATTATTTAACAGAACTGCGCAAACTATCGAAACACTGCCAGTTAGGAGCGGGACTGGCAGATACCTTAAGGGACAAGTTTGTGTGTGGGTTTCAAAGTGAAGGAACCCAGAAACGGCTTTTATCTGAAAAGGACCTTAAGCTGGAAAAGGCTTTCAGCATTGTGGTATCATATGAAGCAGCAGCACGGGGCGCTGCAGAGATACAACAGAGACCGCAAGAATATGGCACAAACGAAATGTCATATAGAACAGAGAACTGCTATCGCTGCGGCAGAACAACACATGACCAGAATGATTGCTGGTTCAAAGACAAAGTGTGCAGACAGTGTGGAAAAGTAGGACACATAGCACGAGTCTGCAGGTCGGGAAAGAAAACCAGCATTAAGAAACCTACCAAAGAAAAGTACAAGAAGGTACATAAGATGACGGAGAATAGTTCAGACGAACAAAAGAGTGATAATGACTCCGAAAGCAGGAAACTGAGTTGTCTGAAGCTACATAATGTGATCACAACGGAGGATCACCGAACCATTTGGGTCACTCTCAAGATAGCAGGAGTCCAGGTAAAGATGGAATTGGACACAGGATCAGCTCTAACAGTCATAAACCGACAGGACTACGAGCGGCTATTCTCACACATACCCTTGAGAGACACAAAAATTATTTTGAAGACGTACACGGGGCAAAAAGTCTACCCCAAAGGAAAAATAAGGGTGACCGTTATATATAACGGTAAGGAAACACCAAAATTAGACCTGTATGTATTGCAAGATGGAGGACCACCATTACTGGGACGTGAATGGATCTGGAAAATACAACTGGATTGGCATTCCATACAGGCACCGACTGTGGCTGACAAAAAGGATGACGACGTCACACCTGGGCGACTGTCAAAGATCCTAACTGACGCGAAAGAGGTGTTCCAGCAAGGACTCGGAACACTAAAAGGCATGACAGCAATGATTAAAATTGAAGAAAACGCAAGCCCAAAATTTTTTAACGCCAGACCGGTACCTTATGCGATCCGCCCAGCCGTCGAAGCAGAGCTGGAGAGTCTGGAACGTTCAGGTGTACTGTCCAAGGTAGACTGGAGCGAGTGGGCTACACCCATCGTCCCTGTGATGAAAATGTCGTTGAGCAGCACGCCTGGGGAACCAAGGAAGGTTCGCATCTGTGGGGACTTTAAGGTAACAGTGAACCCGGTCCTTCACACCGTACAATATCCACTTCCGCGGATTGAAGATATTTTCACCTCGCTATCTGGAGGGAAACGCTTCACTAAGATTGATCTGGCCCAGGCGTATCTGCAAATGGAGGTAGAAGAAGCATCAAAAAAATACCTCACAATCAACACCCATAAAGGTCTCTACCAATACAACCGGCTGGTATTCGGGGTAGCATCAGCTCCGGCTATTTGGCAGAGGGCAATGGAACAAGTCCTGCAAGGGATCCCAGGGACCCAGTGTTATTTGGACGTCATCCTGGTCACGGGCGAAAATGACAGTGATCACCTTGCCAACCTGGAGCAGGTGCTCACTAGATTGCAGGAATATGGGCTCCGAGCTAACCGCCCCAAATGCGAGTTTTTTAGAAAACAGATCTTGTATTGTGGCCACGTTATCGATAAAGAGGGGTTACATAAGTCCCCCGAGAAGATTGAGGCAGTAGTCAAGGCTCCAGCACCGGAAAATGTGTCACAACTGAGGTCGTTCCTCGGGCTGGTAAACTACTACCATAAGTTCTTGCCAAATTTGTCTACAATACTACACCCACTGAACATCCTACTGCAAACTGGGGTGCCATGGAAGTGGAGTGACGAATGTAGACGAGCTTTCCAGAAGAGCAAAACACTAATCACATCGAAAGAGGAATTGGCCCATTACAACCCGGCATTACCAATTCGGTTGGCATGTGATGCGTCACCCTACGGTATTGGAGCGGTGCTGTCGCACAAATTCTCGGACGGCTCAGAGAGGCCAATCGCCTTTGCGTCACGATCACTAACCTCAGCCGAGCGTAACTACGCCCAGATTGACAGGGAGGCCCTCAGCCTAGTGTGGGGAGTGAAAAAGTTCAATCACTATCTGCACGGGCAGAAATTCACCTTGCTGACTGATCACCAGCCTCTTGTCTCCATTTTTAATCCAAAGAAGGGCGTTCCGGTGATGACTGCGCAACGACTACAAAGATGGTCACTTTTTCTAGGGGCGCACCACTATGAGATTGAATATAAGGGCACGAAACAGTATGGAAATGCTGATGGGCTATCACGCCTGCCACTGCCTACTGCGGAGGAAGCACCAGCAGTGGATCCTGTCAAACTATTCCATTTGACTATAGTTGAATACCTACCGGTAACTAACGCTTGTATCGAAAAGGAAACCTGAAATGACCCGACACTGTCTCGGGTATATGATTTGACGGTGAAGGGATGGCCAGCACATGGCGACTCACTGTTGCCAGCATTCTCGACAAGGAGAGAACAGCTGTCAGTGTGCCGGGGGGACCTTGATGTGTGGATCCCGAGTGGTAATTCCACCCAAGTTAAGGGATAGAGTGCTCAATGAGCTTCATGAGGGTCATCTGGGTGGGGTAAAAATGAAAAGCCTAGCCAGGGCTTATGTGTGGTGGCCGGGAATCGATAGACAAATCGAGGACCTGACCAAGAGCTGCTCAGGATGCCAGAAAGTCCAAAATTCACCACCACAGGCTCCTCTACACCCATGGGAGTGGCCCTCATCTCCATGGCAACGGGTGCATATTGATTTTGCTGGTCCATTCATGGACTCAATGTTTTTAATAGCCGTGGATGCGCACTCGAAATGGCCTGAGGTCATCAAAATGTCCTCCACCACCACGGAGAAAACTATTGCAGTCCTACGGACCATTTTTGCCAGGAATGGCTTGCCAGAACAGATTTGCTCCGACAACGGACCACAGTTTGTGTCCGAAGAGTTCCGGAGGTTCTTGAAAAAGAATGGGGTAAGGCATTACACATCCGCCCCTTATCATCCAGCCACAAATGGATTGGCTGAGAGGTTTGTACAAACCTTTAAGAAGGCAATAAAGGCTATGTACAATGACAACATTCCGCTGCAGCACAAGGTGGACAATTTCCTGTTTGCCTACCGGAATGCGACACATGCAGTCACCAACCAGGCCCCAGCCATGATGTTCTTTAACTGAAGGTTAAGATCTCGCCTGGATTTGCTCAGACCAAACGTACGAAGAGATGTTGAGAGTAAGCAATTCCAGCACATCCATGAGAAGCCAACAAGGAGCTTCAATGTAGGGCAACCAGTCTTGGCCTGCGACTACCGAACAGAAAAATGGCAGCCAGGACGATATGCACACGGCAGGGCCCACTAATGTACACAGTGGATGTTGGGGAGAGCATCGTGAGATGCCATGCTGACCAGATCCTAGAGTCACAGGAACAAGTCAACCCCATGCCTCGCCCATACGTACCTGGTGATGAACCCGACGTACAAGTCGCATCTTCCCCAGAAACAGTAGCATCGGAAGCTGATGAACCAACCGACGACAGGGGGCCAGAATCACCTCCGCACCAAGAGCAAGACACTCGGGAAAGGCGCTATCCAGAAAGGATCAGGAAGCCTCCCCAAAGACTGAATATATAAATAGACTATTTTCAGCTAATGTTGCATGTTAAAAGTGTTAATTGTAATTAGTTTGATATTTAATTGTTAAATGAGTGTTATGGTACTGTTAATCTAAAAGGGGAGGAATTGTAATGTATAAACCTTTAAGGGGGGAACTATATTTTACAGCTCATGTATACTGCAGTACCGGCAATGACCACACCTGTATATAGTACTGAGTAGTAATCTGTACAGATCAGTTCCAGTGTGAGCCACGTTGAGTAAACACCTGTTGTACCGTTCTCCTGCAGTCTGTGTCTTATTATACACGGACACAACAATAGCCACAAATCCATTTAACCGCTCTGGCTTACTTTCTATGTTATCAACAAGTTCATTTAAAATTAATCGTTAGCTTGCAATCCCAAATCCATCTCGCTTTGTTCCCCCACTGTAAAATCGGTAAATTATACCGGGGAATGGCCCTACCACATTAGGATCCTTATCTACCTCACCAAACTGGCCATTGAGCATCATTGGGCCGTCACAGATGCGTTAGATCCCATCCTTGCCCAACATCCACACAGGTGCATTTCGAGCAGAGGTGGTCGATACTGATCGAGTGCAACAACATAGGACAGAGGGTTGGATACACCTGTCACATACCTTTACACAGTAATCTCAGTGCTCATACTCACAAATGCAGGCTCCGCAGAAAAAAATAGCATCAAAGAAAAATGAAACCATGCAAGGCCCTGCCCACCTTTCTTTCTGCTTCATTCTTCTCTCATTTCTATAGCCACCCCATCCTCCCAATACCCAGAAGCTTGGTCCTTTCAATCTCCTCCTCTTTATCTTCTTACCACCTTCTGAATCCTCTCCCTCCTTTGTACCTTTTTAATCTATTCTAATTCTCTCTCAGTTGCTCTCACTCTCCTCTGTGTTCACTATTTCTGTCCTTTGGTGTTCTCTCTCTCTTTCTCAGGCTTCTCTCTCTTCACATCTGGTTCTCTGTCTTTGTCTCTCCCTTTCCTCCATTTTTTTCTTTCTTTCTTCTACCTCTCTCTTCTCTGGCTCCTCTCAGCTGCCTCGAGTTGCTCATGTCGTTACAGCCCTTCATCTGCAATACAATTAACTCTTCAGTCGCCCCTCAGTGGAAGATCACTATATTCACCAATAAAGAAAGAACTTGCATTTCTATAGCGCCTTTCATGATCTCAGGATGTCCCAAAGCGCTTTACAGCCAATGAAGTACTTTTTGAAGTGTCGTCACTGTTGTAATGTAGGTAGTGCGTCAGCCAATTTGCGCCCAGCAAGCTCCCACAAACAGCAATGTGATGATGACCAGATAATCTGTTTTATTGATCTTGAATGAGGGATAAGTATTGGCCAGGACACTGGGGCGAACTCCCCTGCTTCAAATAGTGCCATGGGACCATTTACATCTACCTGAGAAAGCAGACAGAGCCTTGGCTTAATGTTTCATCCGAAAGGCGGCACCACCGACAGTACAGCACTCCCTCAGCACTGCACTGGGAGTGTCAGCCTAGATTTTGTGCTCAAGCCCCTGGAGTGGGACTTGAACTCACAACCTTCTGACTCAGAGGCAAGAGTGCTGCCCACTGAGCCAAGGCCGGCATCTTCTGTTGATGATTTATGGAGGATGTGAATGCCCTTGCGATGTCTGCAAGGAACTGTCCAGGAGACTTGTCCAAACACGGGGTTGCATGCAAGGACGACGGTTTGTCAGCTGGAAGTCGTTTGTGCTGAAGGTGTTTTTTTTGGGTGAGGGCAGGGGGTGGCTGAATGCAACAGACACAGTCCTTTATATCATCCCTGCAGCAATTACATGGATAATGTTTGTTTTACATTAGCCAGGTGCATGGTTTCCATAAAGCTCTGGTGAGTCGGAATTCCAAACATGATGTGTTGTTAGACTGAAGAATGTAGATAATTACTGTTTTCACAACTAGTGAAGTGCAATGATCTAATGATAGGTTTGAAGATGTTTAAGTAGTTCCATCTTTTCATTTCTTTGGCAGCATCTTTGCGCCATTTATATGAAAGAAAAGTGAATATTCTGCTCCCCCTTCTGTCTCCTCTGCAGTGTACGTGTTATCTCTCAGTTCAGAGTGTGGCTATCCAGTTGTCAGATCCCCTCCGGAGTGACTGCGTCTAGTTCCGGGCACCACACCTCATGAAGGATATAATGGCCTTGGAGTGGACACAGCACAGATTCACCACAATGGCACTGAGGTCAAAAGGGTTAAATTATTAGCAGAGGTTGCAGAAGCTTGGTTTATATTCTCTTGAGCTTCAGAGGTGATCTGATCCAGGTGTTTAAAATGTTACAAGGATTTGATAGGGTAGAGACAGAGAAACTATTTCCTCTGGTGGGGGAATCAAGAACAAAGGTGCATAAACTTAAAATTAGAGTGAGGCCATTTAGGAGTGAAATCAGGAAGCACTTTTTTTTAATAAAGGGTAGTGGAAATCTGGAATTCCCTCCCCCAAAAGGCTGTGGATGCTGGAGGTCGATGGATTTGCACTGATATGCCAGCAATAGCAATATTTCGAAGAAGAGCAGGGGATCTGTCACTGGTGTCCTGCCCAATATTTATCCTTCAACCAGTATCACAAAAAAACAGTTTAATTGGTCATTTATCTCATTGCTGTTTGTGGGAACTTGCTGTGTGCAGACTTCAAAATAATGATGCGATAGCAAAATACTACAGATGCTGGAAATCCGAAATAACAACAGAAAATGCTGGAAAAACTCAGCAGGCCAGGCAACATCCGTGGAGAGAAATTAGAGTTGATGTTTCGGGTCGAACCCTTTTTCAAAACTGGAAAGGAAATGAAATAGATCGAAAGGCAGGGCTGGGAGAGAACAAAAGAAGTGAAGAGACATTAAGAGGTATTCAAAATGAGACGAAAATCAATAATTGGCTATAAAGTGCTTTGGGGTGTCCTGAGGCTGTCTGTCTGTCTTTCTTTCTTTCATTCTCTCTTTCTTTCTTCATCCTCCCATCTTGAGAGGAGGAGAACTGTCAATGAACAATGTGCAAATAGCTGAAATATTCTTACCCCCGATGGAGGATACGCTGTCCAGCCCAGTTCAGCCGTGGCTATTCGAGTATCCAGCAGGGTCTCTGGAGAAAGAAAAGGAAAAAACAACAACAGGTCAGCTACTGAGCATCCACCCAATGAGACAGAGCATTAGTCACAGCGGCCAACACCTCTCCATCGATGAATATTTATACATATTACTGCTCCATTCACCCTGCCGATGTGGGTTACCTGGGACATCTCTTCCATCACCCATGGAACTGGCACTGCACAGGCTCTGACCAGTTCCAACCTAATACGGCAATTGGGGTTCTATTTACATGATGGGACCCTGATGTCCATATTAAGAGAGTGCGCTTTGAACACGGTTTTGGACACCGGCGGCTGCATCGCTGGTGTTAACGGGACGGTAAGGTGAAGACCCCATTTTGAGGCCATTACCGCCCCGTTAATGGCAGGTGAGGTTACTCAAAATTGACCTCACAGTGTCAAAATTCAGCAGTCTCGCACTCCCAGCTGGGAGCCCCACTCGGAGAAATATCACTATTGTGTTTTGGGCTGTCACCAACGCACATTCCCTTGAACAGAGCTCCCAGGATTGGTGAATTTAGTCTTATTATCCAAATGGTGGGAGGAGGCATGAGTGAAGCATAAACACCGGCATGGACCTGTTGGGCCAAATGGCCTGTTTCTATGCTGTAAAATTCTATGTAAAATAGTCACCACACCAAATTGTTAGCTTCCAGATATAAATCCTGCCCAATATTTATCCTTCTGATAGCTAATCCCTAGGAAAATCAAGTGAGGAATTCTCCTGACATTTATTAATAAATCAAGAAAATATCAAGGTGCACTTTGAGACAGTACTGAGACGGAGTAGAGATTAATAAAAATATAAGTACACAACATGAAAATGCCAATTAGCTCATCAAGCATATTCCTTCCTCAGCCCGTGTACAAACCTTTCTATCACGGTTTCTACCCAATCCATTGAAGTCCCTTTCACAAAGGTTTTACAAAGTTCCCAGTCCCCTCCCCACTATTATGAGGCTGAATGAGCCAGCAATCCTAGCACAATCAACGTGCAAGTGTTGGGCTCTATATTCGTGACCTATGGATGTCAAAATGGAACTTGCTCTGAGATGATTTCTTGATCTGCCCAATAAGGCTCATTTTGCTTCAGTCTTCTTTATTTGTTTTAAACCTGATCAAGAGTATGTCTGCCCAACATTATTGTATAACCCATTTAAGAATAGTTATCTATTTATACGATATGAAAATCTTATGTCTGTGTGTACTTGCTGTCAACTTTGCCCATTATAAATTCCTATGTCCATATTTTAAAATGGAAACTGCCTATGTAAACTTGTCATGCTGTAATTACACCCTCCCGTCAGTGGAAGCACTGCGGGAAGTTGATATGACTTCAAAATAGGGACCGGACTCCTTCTGTGCACCCTGGTCCAATCCCCCCGCCCACTAACCCCACGTTACCTGAAGACAACACTCGGTCTTGACTCCTCCTGTGCAATGTCATGGGACACCATATTCTGAAGGAAAATAAAACTACTGCAGCTATTCAAACTGGAAGGCACTATTCAGTAAACCAGAGACAGAGCAAAATAATATTGCCAGAGCCTCCTGTATGATGGGCAAAGGTCAAAAACTCAACTGTGTAATCTCCCTCAAACTGCTGCTCATTAGTAAACATTTTTAAGATCTATTAGGCAACAAATATTTTTAATTATACAGTTTTCATTCAAAACAAAATTAGGTTTACATTCCGCAGTGTTGTAAAATGCAGCACCACGTTAATTTTGTGGCAGTCTTGCCGTCTATCAAATTGAATTCATGTAGGTAAGATGCTGCAACTATTAGCTGTTATAATTACACGCAGAGGATATGAGCATTGTAGCAAGGAGGCCTGAAAGAACCATGTTATTCTATATTATTCTGTCATTTTCAACTCATTTTGGAAATTCAACATAAAAATATCTTGGTAGTGAAGTCATTCAAATATTTTTTTTAAGCACTTTGATCTGAAAGGGTTTCACAAGTGTCGGTCTTCATTAAGGTCTCTCATGAAATCTATTAGTGCCTCCGCAAAGATTACTTTGTTTAAATGCATTGACATTATATCTAAGGCAGCTCCACAAATGCTCAGAAAATGTTTCAAAGCAGTTAACCACTGTGGCTCAATTTTTCCTCTCCCCACGCCCACCCCTCCTCCATCACGGAAATGGTAACAGCCATGATTTAAACCGCCTGCACCTGATGGGAACCTGAAATGCGAGGAAGATGGTTATGGTGGTTGAAGGTCAACCATTTCAGCACCAGGAGTTTCTCAGGGCAGTGTCCTAGGCCCAACTGTAGTGTCCGTGTGTTGATAGAGACACTGAAGACAGGAGTTGGTTCATAGGTGTTTACTAAGCAAAGTCTGGAGGGGTACTAACGGATATAACAGGTTATACAGGCTTATATAGCCCGAGTGGCCATTACCAGCATTACAGCACACATGGGGCTCTTAAAGGCACATACACTACACCAACCATCTTCAGCTGCTTCATCAATGACCTTCCCTCCATCATAACCCTGGGACCTTGCTACTAACTTTAACTGAGCATCATCGCATTGAGGAAACATTCATGAACCATTAACACTATGCTATACCAACACTGAGTCTACTTGTTTGGGCTGTAATCAAGCAGCCATCATTAACAACACTGCTGTCAATCGCCTTCGATAATACGGACTTGTATACACACACAGCTGAACAGTTCCCAAATCAGTCCTTCTTCTCAGATACCCCCGGTGGCCCTCCTGACATGGCACAGAGGGCCTGGATTGTGTGTGTTTGAGAGGATGTTAACCGTGCAGGCCCTAATCTGCAACTCATCAATCATGTGTTGCAAGACTGAATGCTGTGCCAGCGAGTGAGGTGAGTAGTCAGTAACACACTTTCCAGTACTCACAGGAATCAATAACTCATTCAACTATGGGAAGATTTGCTGTCTTAAGGAATATTGCACAAAATACTATCAAAAGAGCTGCTGCTGGCACTTGCTTTTGGCATACAGTTAGTAACAGGAAGAATCCTCCACCCGCTGACTCTTGTTTGATATATTTCAGGCCCTGTGAAGTGTGCAAAGGGGAGCTGCATTTCTGCAATTAGGACAGTTCTATCCGAAGTCTCAGGGGAAAGGGCAGCTGGCATAATCTGCTATATTTTCTCAGGTTATGGACAACTTTGGTGTGTACTCCTAAATTACAAATATGCAGATAGATTCATGTACATAGACACGAAGGTTAATGGTTAATCAGCAGTGTTTGCATTCACTGAACCGCCACGACTAAGACCTTTTTTCCAGGTCTTTGTTGCTAAATTTGTACCCAATCTGTCTTTTTTTTTGTACATGTGCCAGAATTATGAGTGGCAATTCTGCAGAGTGGACTCGAGTCCATTGGGAGGCCATTGAGATGGTCCAAGCTCACTTCACTTAGTACACTGAACAGCTGTCAGCAGAAGGAGGCCTCCATCCCATCTGTCTGGGATGCTTTTGAACCCAAGTCCCAGGCCCTGAGATGACAGGCACTGCTCTTCTTCCAGTACAGCTTAAACGGGCAAGTTCCCAAAGGAGACAAGGAAAAATTCCTTGAAAAGGAAACCATTGGTGCTGTTTTTAAATTTATTTTGTCCAATCTGCTCTTCTGACAGCCAGGATGTTGAACATTGGATAGTCCTTTAGATTCCTCAGAACAGAACAAACCTCCAACTTCAAACTGAACTGCAGCTGGTCCTGTAAATATAGGGCTCAAGTCTCAGCATCAGCAGCCAATTTCAAGGGAATGAACATCAGGTGGGTTCTATAAATGGCGAGTGATCCGCTCCCTCAAAATTATGAGGTGTTCAATATTATGAGGGGTTCTGATAAGAGTAAATAAGGAGAAACCTTTTCCACTGGCAGGAGGGTCGGTAACCAGAGGACACAGATTTAAGGTATTTGACAAAAGAACCAGAGGGGTGATGAGGAGAATTTATTTTATGCAGCGAGTTGTTGTGACCTGGAATGTGCTGCCTGAAAGGGCGATGGAAGCAGATTCAATAGTAACTTTCAAAAGTGAATTGGATAAATCCTGGAAAAGAAAAAAATTGCAGGGCTATGGACAAAGGGTAGGGGGAGTGAGACTAATTGGAGAGCTCTTTCAAAGAGCCGGCATAGGCACGATGGGTTGAATGGCCTCCTTCTGTGCTGGATGATTCTACGCTCTGGCCGATTACTGCCTCGGCATGAAGATGAAAATCCATACCATAGTTTAAGAGTTGGTCGTGGTTAAAAAAAAGTTGGTTTCCTCCAAGCAGTGCACTGGAAGATTTTGCCAATGATGTCATTGATGGTGTCACTATGCTTACATTTTTGTGAGGTATGGGGCACTGCATTACAAGTCTGTGTCAGTGGTGTCACATTTAACACCTTCAGTTGCGCTTTCTCCAATAATGACTTTTTTTGAATTAATAAACTTTTATCCCAAGTCCAAGTTCTTAAAGCCCATTAATAAAAATCCCCTGTACGATTTTCTCCCTTTCTCTCCAGTAGTGTCCATTCATTTGCGATGTTGACATTTAGCACTGGCAGGCTATGTCAACCATGGGAGGCTTCATAGCTAAACCCAATCTTGTGCTCGTCCAACCCAAGCTCACTTCCCAGCAGATTGGATAGCGATCAGGAACAGGAATCCTGATGGACTTTCCCTTTCACTAACCCAGCCACTGAAGCTCAGCTTGTGCCCCAGCATAGCTGAGCCAGTTCAGTTACTTTGAGCCAACTAACAGCAAACTATAGATAGTTCTTGGACTATCTGTTCCATTCGCTCACACACTTCAAAGCTGGAATTGGAAGCATGCCTGAAACACATCATTCATCAACTTAAATAGCAATATGGCAGACAGCAAATGCTAATTGACATAGTGCTAAGAAATACAAAAGAGAAAGCGTGCATTCATAAAGACAAAAATTGTAGCTAGTGTTGCAGCAAAACTACCTAACCGCCCCACTTCAGATCTATAGTAAGTGATGCAATCATTGTTATTTTTGCTGGTGAATGAGGGCAATATCAATAATAATCTATGGTGTGGAGATGCCGGAGTTGGACTGGGGTGGACAAATGTAAGAAGTCACACAACACCAGGTTATAATCCAACAGCTTTATTTGAAATCACAAGCTTTCGGAGCGCTGCTCCTTCGTCAGGTGAAGTGGAGAAATGCCATTTCTCCACTTCACCTGACGAAGGAGCAGCGCTCCGAAAGCTTGTGATTTCAAATAAAGCTGTTGGACTATAACCTGGTGTTGTGTGACTTCTTACAATAATAATCTACATTGTCGCTCTCACTGATAGGCCCTGACATGAATCTTGTCATTCATGTGGAAATGACTTATGAAATAATAATGGGTGGCCTGCTGGTGGCGCTGTCCAGGGAGAGTATAAATACTTGGGCATGGGCCCAGCTTGCTCAGGACATTCTTTAACAGGAACTAGTGAAGGACACAACTAGACCTCCATGTTGTAAAACAGTTGATTAAAGCTTTGTTTAATACTTAGACCAAGTGCCTAGTAGTTTTCTTACGTCAGGCCCTATCTATGACCCATTGTACATTGGGCCAGAAATTCCAGGCCAGAAGCGTGAGTGCGCTCGGGGTACTCACGCTTCTGGCCGTTGGAAATGCCAGCGTTCAGCAGGAACAGCGCATGCGGGGAACGCCGGCATTTCCAGACCTCAAGCGCGTGCGACTGCACAGGCAGCGCTTGCGCAGTGAACTTCGTGGATTTCATTCATGAAATCCGTGAGGGTAAGTCCTCAGAACTTACACTGAAAAAAAGCAAGTGTAAAGTGGTTCATTGGCTGCGGAGGAAGATATATTTTATCGTGGAGCTTTTGAAATGCAATATTTTTGTTTGGGAAAGGGAGGGAAGTTATTTTAAGAAATTTTAAGTAAGTTTTAAAGTTAAAATTTTTTTTTTTAAAGGGTTTTCAGAACGGTAGGTAGAAGGAGCAATTGTGGCTGTGTGAATGGAATGTGAGAATGAGTTATGTATGTATGTCCACATATATTCCTTTACGTATATGTATGTATGTTTTATATTCCTTTACTATGAATGTATGTTTTTAATTATGATTTTCCAATAAGTTACTTTCTCTGAAAGTCATAATTAAATAATACATTCATACACATAAGTAAAGGAATATATACATAACACGCAAAGGAATATATACAGACATACATACTTTCAGAAGCTCCACGATAAGAAATATCTTCCTCCGCAGCCTCTGCAGCAACTGTACCCATGCTTTTTTCATGTGTAAGTTGTAAGGACTGGACCTCACTGAAAGCATTAATGAAAGCGGCGAATTATACTGCGCACGCGCTGCATGTGCAGTCGCACGCGTTCTGCCTCTGAACCCCTTCGTTCAGAGGACAGGAAATGCCGGTTTTCCCCACATGCACTGTGCATGCTGAAAACCGGCATTTCATCCGGCCAGATGCGTAAGTACCCCGACCGTACTAGCGCATTTGGAAGGGAATTATTAGGCCAACATTTTACATGTCAATAAAATAAAAAATTTAACACTTGCACCACTTGCCCCCTCGCACCTGCGACTGAGGGTCCAAGGAGGTGCATTGCGCAAGAGGTCATCATCGGACGTATCCTCACATTGTTCCCTTTGGGGAACTGTATGAGGTGGTGGAAGGATTTATGGCCGTGATTAACGCTCATTCCGTGACCGTAACCATCTTTGAACCAGCCATTAGGGCAGTTAGTCCTATGGCGGGAGGGTTTTACGGGCTCCCACAACCCATCTGAGGGGGGGGGGCCACCAACACCCACGGACGCAAGTATCCCGCTGGATGTCCACCCAGAATTTAAAGTTGGAGCTCCGACTCCACTTGCCGGGACTGTCTGGAGTGGGGTTCAAAACCCTACTCCTTCTGGCCCAGCGGCGGGGATGCTTACTGCTACGCAAAAGGCCCACTCTGCACAAAAGGTGACACCCATACGTTTCCTGCGCCTTTTCCCTCCCCGTGACTGGAGCCCTATGCTGCCATTTCACGTTGCTAATCGGATTGGGCCTTTGTCATAGCGGTAGGATCCCTGCCGCTGGGCCAGATCAGGGTAGGGTTTCGAACCCCGCTCCAGACAGTCCCGGCAAGTGGAGTCGGAGCTCTGGCTCTAAATTCTGGGTTGACATCCAGTGGGATATTTGCGTCCGTGGGTGTGGGTGGCCCCCCCTCCTTGTATAGCTTGTGGGAGCCCGTAAAACCCTCCCGCCATAGGACTAACCGCCCTAATGGCTGGTTCAAAGATGGTTACGGTCACGGAATGAGCGTTAATCACGGCCATAAATCCTTCCACCACTTCATACAGTTCCCCAAAGGGAACAGTGTGAAGACACGTATGACGACGACATTGCTAAATAAATAAATGGAATTTAAAAAATTCTTTTAGGGCTTTTAAAAGTCTTTAAATTGCTTTAATTCTCTTTAAAACTACTTCAGATTACTCAAAATAATGTAAACATTTTAAAAAGTTTATAAAAGTTACCAAAATCTTCAAAAAACTTCCAAAAACCTATTTAAACTGCTGCTTTGCATGTAAAAAAGCAAAGCAGCTTGACAGAAACATTGGGGGCGTGTCCAGTGAAACTGAGACCTCAAGGGGGGTGTCTCACTTACACTGCATGCTCCTGGGTCCGCGCTGGCTGCGCTCCTGGGCGGCGTGACGTCATACGCTGCCCGGGATTCTTGCTTCAGTTTCTGGAAGTGCAGGCGTCCCTGGAGCTGATCGGCAGGAGCGCGGGGTAAGTGCAAATACGGGGCTTGCACGCGCTGCAAGCCCCGTTCTGGAATTTCTGGCCCATTATACAGGACTGCACGCGATATAGATCCCTGTGGTGTCGGCCATGGTTCAATGGGTTGCACTTTTGCCTTTGAGTCAGAAGATTGTGGGTTCATTGTCCCACTCCAGAGACTTGAACATAAAATCTTGACTGACTCTCCAGTGCAGCACTGAGTGAGTGCTGCATTGGCGGAGGAGCCGTCTGTTGGATGAGATGTTAAACTGAGGCTCCATCTGCCATTTCAGATGGATGTAAAAGATCCCATGGCACTATTCTGGAGAAGGGCAGGGGAGTGTCCCCGGTGTCCTGGCGAATATTTATCCCTCAACCAACATCATTAAAACTCTCATTGCTATTGGTGGGATCTTGCTGTGTGCAAATTGGCTGTCGCTGTCCTACATTACATCGGTAACTACACTTCAAATGTACTTCATTGGTTGTGAAGCGCTTTGGCTGCCCTAAGGTCGTGAAAGGCGCTATATAAATGCAAACCATTATTTCTTAATGACCCATTGTGCATTACTCAGGTCCACACAAGATAAAGGTTCCCATGAAAAGAACATTTTCTAAACATTCACTGAAGTGGGCAGAGATTGTGATTTGAATTCTAGTTCACCTTAATATATCCTCTAGGAACTCTGCTCTTGGGAAGTCATGAAAATTTTATAAAGCCACTGCATACATTTCTACGTGACTAGTCAGTAGGAAGAATCTGGCAGATTTAGCTTGGCACTTATAGCATTAAATATTGATACCCTGCACACATGGATCAATAGTGTTTTTTTAATTAAAAAATTGAATGGGGTAATCAATTTCATACACCTCACACTGGTTTCCCCCAGATCATTAAAGGCGAGGGTTAAGCTGTGAAACAGTAATTGATGATATAATCTGATGGAACAGTGTGGGAAGGTGATACACTGCCTTGGGGAACCAGGCTGCTCATTATTAGAAGAGTAGAGAAAGGGGTAGATGTATACTGTTAACAAAAAAAAAAGCAACAAAATATAGACTGTACATGTTACAGAACAAAATAACAAAATGCAACAAAATCAATGGTGCTGAAAGATCTTAACACTGTTGCACCACCACTGGCCCAGAAATTCGGGTCTCCACAGGTGAGTACGCACGGGGTACTCACGCATGGGCCCGATGGAAGTGTCGGTTTCCTGCATGCACTGCACATGCGCGGGAAACCGGCACTTCTGTTCCTCTGAACGAAGGGGTTCAGAGGTCGAACGCGTGCGTGGGGGAGTCTGCGCGTGCGCTTTGAACTTACGTTTTTTTTACAGGTTTCTCCGTGAGGGTAAGTCTTTAGAATTTAGAAATGTAAAAAGCAGGCGTAAGGCCTGCTTTTTACAAGGTAAGTGGTCAATTAATTAAAATTAAAACATTTTTTCCACAGGTTTATTATTTTTAAATACTTAGAAGCAAGGTAAGTTTATTTTTAGCCCCGTTAGAATATAAAATTATTATTTTCATAACTTTAAATTATTGTTTAAAATAGTTATTTAATGTAATTTATAGTTTATTTAAAAAGCGTGATGATTTTTTAAAATAATTATTTGAAGGTTTAATGCTATTTTGGGGCTGCAGTATTTATAAGTCTTGACAGGTCTTCCTGTCACTACTTCTGAATGGGCTTTTCCCTCCTCCGATTGGCTACCCATGGCCCACGTGATCCCAGGGGATGCATCGAACTAACTGCGCCCCTGGGACACGCAAGCACTGCGCGCCGGCAGCTGGGCCAGGCCCCGGATCGGAATTCCACGGGGCCCTACAGCTCAACTGCCAGCGCGTTAGGTAAGTGCAGGTCGGGGGCTTGCACCCGCGGGAAGCCCCCGACCCGAATTTCTGGGCCATTCAGTCCAGCTCTGATTAAAAATACGCACACACAGTCCAAAACCCCTCTGAATTGTGCCAATGATTTACCAATCTCACTGCACCGTGAGAACTCAACTTCAACAAATGCAATAGCCCCAATTATTGTAATTTGTTCAGTAAGAGGAGTTCAGAGTAATTGGCCTGTGCATCTTGTGGTGTATGTAACCATTCCACCTTTAAGAGAACTATTTTAAGAGATGCACTACTTTATCTTGGCTGCTGTATACTGTAATACCGGTGGTGACCACACCGGTATATAAGTGCTGTGTAATGATTTATTGTGTAGTTCAGCCCTGCCCTTCGATTAGTAAAGACCTGTTAAAATTTACTCTTGTGGTCTGTGTAGTAATTCTCATTATAACACACAGACTTAACAGTGGCGACGAGTACGATCTTACCCTGCGGCAGAGATACATCCAAGGCAGTTTGACGGGCGTTGAGAGGAGGCATCCGCCCTCATCATCCAGCTGAGAAAAGACGCAGGTCTGAAGAGCAAAGGAAGAATCCTGACACGAAGTCTTCCATCAGCAACAGGCAGTGATCATCCCTTCTATCACGGTAGGGGGTAAGCCGGTCAGCGACGAGCTGCAAGTCAGCCACGTTGGCTGTGAAGTAGGGGAGGGAAAAACGGAGGATATAAGGGCGGCGAACTCGACCACGGCCGGGGAAAAGAGCCGGACAGAAGTCGGGGCCAGAGGCGCTGAGACTGGGGCAGCGTAAGGCACGGGAGCCGCGGTGAATGCAAACGCAGCCGGTGTAAAAGACCGGGCTGCAAGCGGGCTGGGAGACGCAACAGCGTCGAGAGAGAGCTCGACCGCGACCGGTGAAAAAGGCCGGGCAGCTACCAAGGCCGCGAGGCGCAGCGACCGGGACAGCGTAAGGCGCGGGAGAATTTTTTTTAAAAAAACCGCGGAGAACTCAGCCGCAGCCGGGGGGGAAGGACCGGACTGCAAGAGGGGCTGGGAGGCACGATTTGAAAACCGCTGGGGAGGGCGAACGCAGCAATACAGCAATCGCCATTACAGCCAGCGGGGGAGAAAGGCAAACGCGGGAAGCCGCCATTTTCATAGGCGGGGGAAGACGACAAGCGCGGGAAACCGCCATTTAAAAAAAAAAAATAAAAATAAAAGAAAAATTTCTTTTTGTTCTCAAGAAGATTGCGAGGATGCCTAAGCGTGGTAACATCAACGATTTTGATCCCGATGTTGAAGATTGGGCCATGTATGTAGAACGCATAGAGGTTTATTGTAAGGCAAATAAAACATCAGATGAAGATAAAGCACTAACCTTACTAAACTCAATGGGTGCGAAGACATACGGGCTATTGAAGCATCTTCTATCACCAGCTAAACCGGCGGATCAGACTTTCGCTAAGATTGTTGCTGTCCTGAAGAATCATTTGAACCCCACACCGCTGATGTTAGCGGAACGATTTAAATTTTATACGAGAACGCAACTGAAAGAGGAAAGCAACACGGAGTATTTAATTGAACTGCGTAAGCTAGCGAAATACTGTCAGTTTGGGGAAAGCCTGACAGAGGCACTGAGAGACAAATTCGTGTGTGGATTGTCGAAAGAAGGAACACAAAAGCGGCTGCTTGAAGAGAATGATCTTACACTTGATAAGGCTGTCACTATTGCAGCATCGCACGAAGCCGCAGCGAGAGGCACTGCGGAAATGCAGCTGAAGGCAGCGGTACTCAGCGTAGATCAAATGGCTTTGGGCACAACGAAATGTTATCGTTGTGGAAAGACAACACACGATCAGAACCAATGCTGGTTTAAAAACCAGGAATGTAGAAAATGTGGCAAGCTTGGTCACATAGCTAAAGTATGCCGGTCAGGAAAGAAGACCAGCAACAAAAAGTCACCGCAGGAAAAGTGCAGGAAGGTACATAAGGTGGCTGAGAAGAGTTCGGATGAACAGAATTCGGATTCAGACTCCAACAGCAAGGAACTGAGTAGTCTGAGAATTCACAATGTGAGTAAGGAAGCTGACCGACAAACTATCTGGGTCACACTGCAGATAGCAGGAGTCCAAGTGAAGATGGAATTGGACACCGGATCGGCGTTGACGGTCATGAATAAGCAAGAGTACAAAAGGCTATTCACAAATATTCCCCTACGGGATACGGAGATAGTATTGCAGACATACACGGGGCAAAGAGTATACCCCATCGGAAAGATAAAAGTCAAGGTGGTACACAAGGGCAAAGAACACCAAGGAATGGACTTATATGTACTACCTGAGGGAGGTCCACCACTTCTGGGACGGGAGTGGATCAGGAAAATAAATATGGACTGGCACTCCCTAAAAGCAATAACGGTAGATTCCGGAAAAAAAAATGTCAAACCTGAACGATTGTCCAGAATATTGGATGAGGCTAAAGAGCTGTTCCAACAGGGACTGGGAACACTGAGAGGAATTAAGGCAAAAATCAAGATTGCAGAACATGCAAACCCAAAATTTTTCAAAGCCAGACCGGTACCTTATGCGATACGACCTGCTGTGGAAGCTGAGCTGGAAGGGCTAGAACGTTCAGGAGTACTGTCTAAGGTGGACTGGAGTGAATGAGGCCACGCCCATTGTTCCCGTCATGAAGCGTTCATCGAGTAACAAGCCAGGGGAACCGGGGAAGGTCCGCATCTGTGGAGACTTCAAGATCACAGTTAATCTGGTGCTTCACACGGTGCAATATCCGCTTCCGCGGATTGAGGATATCTTTGCTTCATTGTCTGGCGGGAAACACTTCACCAAGATAGACCTGGCGCAAGCGTACTTACAGATGGAAGTTGAGGAAGAGTCGCGCCAGTATCTCACAATCAACACGCACAGAGGCTTGTATCGATATAATAGACTGGTTTTTGGAGTGGCTTCGGCTCCAGCAATTTGGCAGAGGGCCATGGAGCAGGTATTACAGGGAATTCCAAACACTCAATGTTACTTGGACGATATCCTGATTACAGGAGATGACGATGAGGAACACCTTGCAAATTTGAAACTGGTGCTCACCAGATTGAAGGAATATGGACTTCGAGTTAATCGCCAGAAATGTGAGTTCTTTCAGAAACGGATCTCGTACTGTGGTCATGTCATTGACCAGGAGGGGCTGCACAAGTCACCTGACAAGATCGAAGCTGTTGTGAAGGCTCCCGCTCCGGAAAATGTATCCCAGTTGAGGTCGTTCCTCGGGTTGATTAACGATTACCATAAGTTTCTGCCAAATCTATCCACGGTGCTGCACCCGCTGAATGCTCTTTTGCAGAAAGAAGTACCATGGAAGTGGAACGAGGACTGTAAGAAGGCCTTTCGCAAAAGCAAGGCATTGATCACCTCAGAGGAAGTGTTGGCTCATTTCAACCCAATGCTACCTATTCGTTTAGCTTGTGATGCTTCTCCTTATGGTATTGGAGCAGTACTCTCACACAAGTTGCCAAATGGCTTGGAAAGGGCAGTCGCATTTGCATCCAGATCATTGACCTCCGCTGAGCGCAACTATGCTCAGATAGATAGGGAGGCTCTCAGCCTGGTGTGGGGAGTAAAGAAGTTTAATCATTACCTGCAGGGCCAGAAGTTTACACTGCTGACAGACCACCAGCTGTTGGTATCCATATTCAACCCTAAAAAGGGCGTTTCCATTATGACAGCGCAAAGGCTACAGAGGTGGTCCCTTTTCCTAGGGGCACACCAATATGACATAGAATACAAAGGATCAAAACAGCATGGGAATGCTGACGGTTTATCGCGCCTACCGTTGCCAACGGTAGAAGAGGCGCCTACAGTGGACCCAGTGGAGATGTTCCACTCAACCATAGTGGAATGTCTACCAGTAACAAGTTCTACCATTGAAAAGGAAACGAGAAATGACCCGACTCTCTCACGAGTCTACGATTTAACGGTGAAGGGATGGCCAGCACATGGCGAACCACTGTTGCCAGCATTCTCGCAAAGAAGAGAACAGCTGTCAGTGTGCCGAGGAACCTTGATGTGTGGATCCAGAGTGGTGATTCCACCCAAACTTCAGCATAAAGTGCTAAAGGAGCTTCACGGGGGGCATCTGGGTGGAGTGAAAATGAAGGACCTAGCCAGAGCGTTTGTGTGGTGGCCAGGTATCGATGGAGACATCGAAGAAATGACCAAGAGCTGTCTAGGATGCCAGAAGGTCCAAAACGCCCCACCACAAGCCCCTCTACATCCATGGGAGTGGCCCTCATCTCCATGGCAAAGGGTACATATCGACTTTGCTGGTCCATTTATGGACTTAATGTTCTTAATCGCGGTGGATGCACACTCCAAGTGGCCGGAGGTAATAAAGATGTCCTCCACCACCACGGAAAAAACCATCACAGTATTAAGGACCATATTTGCCAGGAATGGGCTGCCGGAACAGATCTGTTCTGATAATGGACCGCAATTTGTGTCCGAAGAATTCAGGAAGTTTTTAAAAAACAATGGGGTTAAGCACTACACGTCCGCCCCATACCATCCCGCCACCAATGGATTGGCTGAAAGGTTTGTCCAGACCTTCAAGAAGGCCATAAAGGCCATGGGTAATGAAGACATAAATCTACAACATAAGGTAGATAACTTCTTGTTTGCGTACAGGAATGCAACACATGCGGTCACAAACCAAACTCCCGCCATGATGTTTTTCAATAGAAGACTAAGATGCCGGCTGGGTTTGATCAAGCCAAACATCAGAAGGGACGTAGAGAACCGGCAATTTCAAGGCATGAATGAAAGGCCAACTAGAACCTTCCAGATAGGTCAACAAGTTTTAGCCCGGGACTACCGTACCGAGAAATGGCAGCCTGGAACTATTTACACATGACTAGGACCGCTGATGTATACCGTGGACATTGGTGAAAGCATAATAAGGCGCCATGCTGACCAGATCATAGAGTCATCCGAAAAGGGACAACCTACACCACAACTCTATATGCCTAATGATGAAGCAGAGATACCCATAGTATCTACCTCCGATCCGGTGATACTGGAACCAGATGAACCCGACACTGGCATTCAAGCCGAATCGACCTTGCCAAAAGAACCTACTACACCACCGAAAACTACTACACCACCGAGGCGTTATCCGGACCGAGTCAGGAAGCCTCCAGAGAGACTGAATCTGTGAACTGTTTTTACATGAAGTTGTGTATATATGTTATTATGTTATGTTTAATGGGGAATATATACTGTTAAGCTAAAAAGGGAGGATTGTGGTGTATGTAACCGTTCCACCTTTAAGAGAACTATTTTAAGAGATGCACTACTTTATCTTGGCTGCTGTATACTGTAATACCGGTGGTGACCACACCGGTATATAAGTGCTGTGTAATGATTTATTGTGTAGTTCAGCCCCGCCCTTCGATTAGTAAAGACCTGTTAAAATTTACTCTTGTGGTCTGTGTAGTAATTCTCATTATAACACACAGACTTAACACATCTCGCATTAAATGTCTATTATAGTTAAATGTGTAATATCTGCTGTGTCCAAACATGAGAAACATGCTGATTTTCACAGCAACCAATCAGAAAAACAACAACCGTCTGTCACTACATCTTATTTTAAAATATCAGCTCTGTTTTTGACTTGATAAAAGTCTCCGATTTGACTCCTGAAGTCAGCACAGTATTCTCAGGAGTCTTTCTTTCCCAGACTTTGATGAGGGTATGGCTCTGATCTCTGAAGGCGACACTGACCAATATAAATAAATGAGCCAAATCTGTAGTGTGTGTAACCGTTCTACCTTTAAGAGAACTATTGTATGTAACCGTCCACCTTTAAGAGAACTATTTTAGGTGTTGCACTACTTTATCTTGGCTGCTGTATACTGTAATACCGGGAGTGACCACACCGGTACATAAGTGCTGTGTAAGGATTTATTGGGCAGATTCGCCCTGACCTTCGAATAGTAAAGTCCTGTTAAAGTTACTCTTGTAGTCTGTGTATTAATTCACCATATAACCCACAGACTTTACAGTGGCGACGGGTTCGATCTTACCCTGCGGCAGCGACACACCCGAAGCAGCTAACGAGCGTCGAGAAGAGGCACCCGCCCTCGTCGTTCTGCTGAGAGAAGACTCGAGTCTGCAGAGCAAGGAAGAAGGAAGGATTCAGACACGAAGCCTTCCATCAGCAACAGGCTGTTATTGTCCCTTCTGCCACGGCGGTGAGTGAGCCGATCAGCCAAGAGAAGCAAGTCGGCCACGTTGACTGTGAGTAGGGGGAAAATAAAAAGAAACGGAGGATAAGGGCGGTGAACTCGACCACGGTCGGGGGAAAGGAGCCGGACAGAAGTCGGGCCCAGAGGCGCTGAGACTGGGGCAGCGTAGGGCACGGAAGCCGCGGTACAAGCGGGAACGCAGCCGGTGTGAGAGACCGGGCTACAAGCGGGAACGCAGCCGGTGTGAGAGACCAGGCTACAAGCGGGCTGGGAGACGCAACAGCGTCGTGAGACAGCTAGACCGCGACCGGCGAAAAAGGCCGGGCAGCTACCGAGGCCACGAGGCGCTGCGACCGGGATCGTAAGGCGCGGGAAGATATAAAAATAAATAAAACCGCGGAGAACTCAGCCGCAGCCGGGGGAGGAAAGGACTGGACTGCGAGAGGGCTGGGAGGCGCGATTGGAAGCCGCTGAGGGAGAGACAGAGCCCGAGGGAAGGGGGAACGGGACCGAGCGAGGGAGACCGAGCGAGATTCCGCCCAGCGGCTGGAACTGTTCGCCGCCAACGGGTTGTCCCCAGCGCCGGTTGCCGGCCGAGAAAAGGGAACAAGGAACGCACTGAAGCCGGCGCGCAGGCTGCGAACTCCGAAAGCCAGCGGTCGTTGCCCGAAGGAAAGCTTACCCCTCCCGCCAGGGGAAGAAACGCGGGAAGCCGCCAGTAGGCGGGGAAGAAGGCAGAAGCGGGAAACCGCCATTTTGAAAGTGGGCGGGGAAGAAGACAAGCGCGGGAAACCGCCATTTTTGGAAAAAAAAAGTAACGAACAAATTCGTTGTGGTTTCTCAAAAAGATAGTGAAGATGCCTAAGCATGGTAACATCAACAACTTCGATTCCGAGGTAGAAGATTGGGCCACGTACGTAGAACGCATCGAGATATATTGTGAGGCCAATAAAATAGCAGATGATGATAAAGCTCTCACCTTATTAAACGCAATGGGGGCGAAGACATACGGGCTATTGAAGCATCTTCTATCACCAGCTAAACCGGCGGATCAGACTTTCGCTGATATTGTTGCTGTCCTGAAGGATCATTTGAACCCCACACCGCTGATGTTGGCGGAACAATTCAAATTTTATGCGAGAACGCAACGGAAAGAGGAAAGCAACGCGGAATACTTGGTCGAACTGCGTAGACTAGCGAAATACTGCCAGTTTGGGGAAAATCTGACAGAGGCATTGAGAGACAAGTTCGTGTGCGGGTTGTCGAAGGAAGGAACACAAAAGCGACTGCTCGAAGAGAATGATCTTACACTTGACAAGGCTGTCCTTATTGCAGCATCACACGAAGCAGCCGCGAGAGGCACTGCGGAAATGCAGCTGAAGGCAGCGGTACTCAGCGTGGATTAAATGACTTCGGGTACAACAAAATGTTATCGTTGTGGGAAGACAACACACGACCAGAACCAATGCTGGTTTAAAAACCAGGAATGTAGAAAATGTGGCAAGCTTGGCCACATAGCTAAAGTATGCCGGTCAGGAAAGAAGACCAACAACAGAAAAAAGTCACCGCAGGAAAAGTACAGCAAGGTACACAAGGTGGCTGAGAAGAGTTCAGATGAACAGAATTCGGATTCAGACCCGAACGGCCAGGAACTGGGTAGTCTGAGAATTTACAATGTGAGTAAGGAAGCTGACCTACAAACTATCTGGGTCACACTAAAAGTAGCCGGAGTCCAAGTGAAAATGGAATTGGACACAGGATCAGCCCTATCAGTCATAAATCGAAGGGATTACAACCGGCTATTCTCACATATACCCTTGAGAGATACCAAGATCGTATTGCAGACATACACGGGGCATAAAGTATACCCCATGGGAAAGATACAAGTCAAGGTGAGAGACAGGGGCAAAGAACACCAAGGAATGGACTTATATGTACTACCTGAGGGAGGTCCACCACTTCTGGGACGGGAGTGGATCAGGGAAATAAACATGGAATGGCACTACCTAAAAGCAATAACGAGTGAGAACTCGGTGAAGACAATCAGCTCAGACTCTGAAACGGATGACGACAAGACCAGCCCAGGTGCGAAAGACAAGTCTAAAATGGACTTGCTGACTAAGGTTGGAAAAACGAAGGAGTGCATAAATACTGATGCTTCAAAGGAGAACAAAGTTTCAGAACAGAATTCCACTGAACAACAACAACATAGGTTGACAGAGAATTCTGAGTCTGTCCAGTTTACAGACATGCACAAGTCTGAGGAACACCGGGCTCGAACTCCACTCCATTTCAAATTACAACAGCAATTAGAACAATTGAGTTGCCGTCTCGAGCAAGAGATAAAAGCAATGAAAACGTTCTTCGACACAGAGTGGGAGAATCTGGAAAGACAACAGAAACAGCTGAGGGAGAAAAGGGAGCAGGAGCACACAAACCGTCTGCGCAAGGAGGCCAAACGAATCAAAGCTGATTCAGTTTCTGAAGGTGCGTGCTCTAATCTGGTGGAGCAAGATGTTCAGCAACTGAAGGCGCTTGTTAGCAGATTGCAGGCAGAAAAGGCTGAGTTGGTCGCCATGAATTCCGAGCTCCTACTGAAGTTGGGTGCAGCATCACCGGATGATTCATTTGTGGAAATTCGAATGGTGGAGGCTGCGGATGATGGCGAAGTAGAAACAGCAAAGGAGCCCCAGGGCAAGGTTATAAACAGCCCTGCAGCTACTGGGAAACGGATGAGGTCAGAAGAGTCAACGGTCAGCCAACTCCTTCATATGCTGAGGGACAAGACTCTGAAATGGGAACAATTTGGACATGAGTCTAAATCTTCAAAGGAGAGGGGTTTGGAGCTCTCAAAAGTTATTGGAATAGCTGAGGTTGCAACACAGACTGAGAAGATGGCAGCAGAGCAAACCTTGGATGCCAAAAGTACGCTGATTCACGTCAATGTTGAACAACAGAATGCTGAAACAGCTGCTCCAGTAGAGGGATTGAATAATACAATCAATCAATCTCCCAATGAAGTTGAAGTATTGAAATCACGAATGAGGTCAGCAGTAAAAGACTTGCAGGAAGCCCAGAAAAAGCTGGATGAAACTGAACGCATGAAGAAGTCTCTTCAGGAAAGATGTCTGGATTTGGAACAAAAGCTGGCTAACGTCCAGCTGGGTATGGAGGAAATAGAAGACCCTCTCGCTGGCCTAGCTCAGGACGACACCGAATATTACCATGACCTGTTGGACGACACCGAATATTACGATGACCTGCTCTGCCCAGCTTGTGATGAAAACTCCCAAAGTGCAGAAACCATGAAGAATCACCTAAAGTCTAAGGAACATCGGGAGATGGTGGCGCTACTACGGAAAAAGGAGGACGAGAAGGAGGAACGGTGCATGCAGCTGGCAGCTGACAGTGGAGCCCAGAGAGTCTCCAAGAAGCAGAAAAGGAAAAGACGAAGCAGAAGATGATGACCATCTGAACCATTATCACCTCTACCAGGTCACGCACGTGGTCTCTCCGTACGGAGCCAAATCAGTTTGGAAGTAGATAAACTTCCCAAGGTACTCAAGCTTTTAGAAGTCAACAATGCTGGTTCAGAAGTGACGGAAGTTCAAGCTGTTAAGTCCAGTGAAGGACTATTGGATGAGTCACTCCAGCAACGTGAACCGACTACACCGAGACTGAATCTGTGAACTGTTTTCCGCAGAGACTGAATCTGTGAACTGTTTCCCACAGAGACTGAATCTGTGAACTGTTTCCGCAGAGACTACATCTGTGAACTGTTTTTACATGAAGCTGGATATATGTTATGTTTAATGGGGAATAAGTATGTTGTAAGCTAAAAAGGGAGGATTGTAGTGTATGTAACCGTTCTACCTTTAAGAGAACTATTGTATGTAACCGTCCACCTTTAAGAGAACTATTTTAGGTGTTGCACTACTTTATCTTGGCTGCTGTATACTGTAATACCGGGAGTGACCACACCGGTATATAAGTGCTGTGTAAGGATTTATTGGGCAGATTCGCCCTGACCTTCGAATAGTAAAGTCCTGTTAAAGTTACTCTTGTAGTTTGTGTATTAATTCACCATATAACCCACAGACTTTACAAAATCAGTATTTTGTGTGCTTCTAAGCGCCAATATCTGCATGGATACAATGTCCATCAAGTTGATTGTTAGACAGTATTGGACCCCAGGTTAGTTGATGATGTTTGCTGCCACCAGTCACCCTCTGGTGCCTCACCAAAGTGTAATTTCTTTCACATCGGCCTTGATCATGAATGCTCTCACCCACACATGGGCACTTAGCAACAGAAGTCAAGAGAAGCCAATCAGGAGCTAGAACCTTGAGAGACTTTCACCTCCCAAGTCTCTCTTTCAGACAGCCTGCACTGACATGATGGGCCAAATGGCCTCCTTTTGTGCTGTATCATTCTACGATTCTATGGACCAGGGATCAAACCTGGAGTCATCTGTGCATTTATCAATTGAGCTCGAAGGAACCTAGTTTTGAGTTGTTTAACTGATGTACAACTTATTTTAGCTTGCAAATTCCTGTTAGGAGTCTTTTACCAAAAAAGATTTAAGAACCTTCGCCCTGAGATTGTGGGGTCGCGATCCCAGCATTGACGTCGGGATCAGGCCTGGTGGTGCTTTCCAGTGCTGACCCCACCAGAGTACGCAGGGTCAGTGGGAGGGCACCTCGATTGCAGGGGCTGGCAGAAATGACTTTTGTACCCCTTTTCAGCCCCTTTGTAAGAGAAGCCATAATAAAACATTTTTATTTAAATTCGCCTGATCTTTGGGGGGTTGAGGTTGCTTTCCTGGCCTATACCCCCCATTCTCCTTCCCAGCTCTGGTGGGAAACACTTTCTGCAGGTTGATGCACCTCACCTCACTGGGAACACTGGCCTTCAACCTTACCCCATGTTTCACTTAGGTCGGAGTAGTATGGGCCCCCTGCGCAGGAAGTCCTCACCCCCAGGCTCCACTCCCTCTAATGTGTGGGGATATATTTAGGGAGGGCAGCGATTCTACCCCCAGACAAGGACCCCGGGAAACTTCCAGCAAAGATCGGGACCCGGAAAATTACATTGCATAGAATTACATAGAATTTACAGCACAGAAACAGACCATTTGGCCCAACTGGTGTTTATGCTCCACATGAGCCTCCTCCCACTATACTTCATCTCACCTTCTCAGTATAATCCTCTATTCCATTCTCCCTCATGTGTTTATTTAGCTTCTCCATAAAGAGCTATTCACCTTAACTACTCCCTGTGGTAGCAGCTTCCACTTTTTAACCATTCTCTGAGTTCTCTTGAATTTCTTATTGGATTTAGTAGTAACTATCTTATATTTATTGCCTCTGGTTTAGGACATGTGGGGGTCCCGATCCACTTCTGGGGTTTTCTGCTGCACTCCCACCAGAGTTACAGCAGGAGTGCGCTCGATACCCCGCGCAATCACATTAACATTATTTTGCTTTGTTGCTTGTCTGACATCCAATTTTGATGAGTCATAATTTCCTCCAGTTAAACATTGGGAAAAGCAAAATTATCATCTTCGGCCCCTGCCACAAACTCTGTACCCTATGCTGCTCTACGCCCACTGTCTCAGGTAGAATCAGACTGTTTGTAACCTTGGCGCCCTATTTGACCCCGAGCTGAGCTTGCAACTCCATATCTGTAGTGTATGTACCCGTCTACCTTTAAGAGAACTATTGTATGTAACCGTTCACCTTTAAGAGAACTATTTTAGGTGTGGCACTACTTTGTTTGGCTTCTGTATACGGTAATACCGACGGTGACCACACCAGTATATAAGTGTTGTGCCAGGAGTTATTGGGCAGATTCGCCCTGACCTTCGAATAGTAAAGTCCTGTTTTAAGTTACTCTTGGAGTCTGTGTATTAATTAACTAAACAACCCACAGACTTTACAGTGGCGATGAGTCCGATCGTACCCTGCGGCAACAATAATTCCGAAGCAGTTAACGAGCGTTGAGAAGAGGCAACCGCCCTCGTCATTCTGCTGGGAGAAAACTCGAGTCTGCAGAGCTGGAAAGGAGGAAGAATTCAGAGACAAAGACTTCCATCAGCAACAGGCACTGACTGTCCCTTCTGCCATGGTGAGGAGTGAGCCGATCAGCACGAGAAGCAAGGCGGCCACGGTGACTGTGAGTAAGGGAAAAGTAAAAAGAATAACCGGAGGATAAGGGCGGTGCACTCGACCACGGGAAAGGAGCCGGACAGAAGTCGGGCCCAGAGGCGCTGAGACTGGGGCAGCGTGGAGCAAGGAAGCCGCGGTACAGACAGGCTGGGGACGCAATGGCGTCGTGAGACAGCTAGACCGCGACCAGCGAAAAAGGCCGGGCAGCGACCAAAGCCACGAAGCGCTGCGACCGGGAGCGTAGGCGCGGGAAGATATAAAAACTCAGCCGCAGCCGGGGAGGGAAGCACCGGACTGCGAGACGGCTGGGAGAGGCGTTTGGGAGCCGAGCGAGCGGGAGAGGCAGAGCCGACCAAGGGAGACTGCGCGAGAGCCAGTCCAGCGGCTGAAACTGTTCTCCGTCAACGGGGTGTACCCAGCGCCGGTAGAGCCGAGCGAGCGGGAGAGGCAGAGCCGACCAAGGGAGACTGCGCGAGAGCCAGTCCAGCGGCTGAAACTGTTCTCCGTCAACGGGGTGTACCCAGCGCTGGTAGAGCCGAGAGAGCGGGAGAGAGACCGAGCCCGAGCAAGGGGAACTGAGCGAGAGCCAGCCCAGCGGCTGAACCTGTTCGCCGTCAACGGGGTGTACCCAGCGCCGGTTGCCTTGCCGAGAAAAGGGAAAGCACTGAAGCCGATGCGCAGGCTGTGAATCTGAAAGCCAGCGGCCGTCGCCTGTGGGGGAAAGAGTACCCCTCCCGCTAGGGAAGAAACGTGGGAAGCCGCCATTAGGCGGGGAAGAAGACAGAAGCGGGAAACCGCCATTGAAGTGGGCGGGGAGAGAAGATAAGCGCGGGAAACCGCCATTTTCGCGGGAAAACCGCCATCTTAGAAAAAAAAAAGTTAAAGAAATAATTCGGGGTGTTATCAGAAAGGGAGGAAGATGCCTAAGCGTGGTAACATCAACGATTTTAATGCCGAGGTAGAAGACTGGGCCACGTACGTGGAACACATCGAGATCTATTGTGAGGCCAACAAAATAGAAGAAGATGACAAAGCTATAACCTTGCTAAACTCGATGGGCGCGAAGACATACGGGCTCTTGAAGCATCTACTATCATCAGCTAAACCGGCGGATCAGACTTTCGATGATATTGTGGCTGTTCTGAAGGATCACTTGAACCCCACACCGTTGATGTTGGCAGAACGATTCAAATTCTATGCGAGAACGCAACGGAAAGACGAAAGCAACGCAGAATACTTGGTCGAACTGCGTAGATTAACGAAATACTGCCAGTTTGGAGGGAATCTGACAGAGGCATTGCGAGACAAGTTCGTGTGCGGGTTGGCAAAGGAAGGAACGCAAAAGCGACTACTCGAAGAGAACGACCTTACACTTGACAGGGCTGTCCTTATTGCAGCATCGCACGAAGCCGCAGCGAAGGGAACTGCGGAAATGCAGCTAAAGACAGCAGCACTAAGTGTGGATCAAATTACCTCGACAACAACAAAATGCTATCGTTGTGGGAAGACAACACACGACCAGAACCAATGCTGGTTTAAGAACCAGGAATGTAGGAAATGTGGCAAACTGGGTCACATAGCTAAGGTATGCCGGTCAGGGAAGAAGACCAACAACCAAAGGACCAACAACCAAAGGAAGCCATCACAGGAAAAGTACAACAAGGTACACAAGGTGGCTGAGAAGAGTTCAGACGAACAGAATTCAGACTCAGACCCAAACGGCCAGGAGCTGGGTAGTCTGAGAATTCACAATGTGAGTAAGGAAGCTGACCTACAAACTATCTGGGTCAAGCTAAAAATAGCTGGAATCCAAGTGAAAATGGAGTTGGACACTGGATCAGCTCTATCAGTCATAAATCGAAGGGATTACCAACGGCTATTCTCACATATACCCTTAAGAGATACCAAGTTCGTATTGCCGACATACACGGGGCATAAAGTATACCCCATGGGGAAGATAAGAGTCAAAGTGAGAGATAGGGGTAAAGAACACCCAAGAATGAACTTATACGTACTACATGAGGGAGGACCACCACTTCTAGGACGGGAGTGGATCAAGAAAATAGACATGGAATGGCACTATCTAAAAGCCATAACGAGTGAGGACTCGGTGCAGACAATCAGCTCAGATTCTGAAGCGGATGACGATAAGACCAACCCAAATATGAAAGACAAGGCTGAAATGGACTTGCCGACGAAGGTTGGAAAAACGAAGGCATGCATAAAGGCTTATGCTCCAGAGAAGAACAAAGTTTCAGAACAGAACTCCACCGAACAACGACAACCTAGTTTGACAGAAAATTCTGAGCCTGTTCAAGTTACGGACATATCCATGACGGAAGAACACCGAGCTCGGACTCAAACTTATTTCAAATTACGACAACAATTAGAACAATTGAGTTACCGTCTCGTACAAGAGATGAAAACAATGAAAAAGTTCTATGACACCGAATGGGAGAATCTGGAAAGACAACAGAAGCAGCTAGCTCAAGCAGAGAGCGACCATAGAGCCATCGTGACCAATTACCGATCACATCTCCCTTATGCTGTTCAGGAGTTAGAATATTTGCAGGAAGAAGCAAATGAAGAGGAATCTTCAGGAAGCCAGGATTTTATTCCAGTTCTTCTCTACGACTCCTTACAAGCAGAGTGTGAGAAGTTGAAAGAACAGTATGAACAGGCCCAGGCTACAATTCTGGAAGGGGTTAACTCGGCAACCTCCGAAAAGCTAGTTTCAGTGGAAGCATATGAGCAACTGAAGGTTGAACATGAGCAAGAAGTCCAAAGGCTGCAGGAAATTCTTGATGAGCTCAAGGCCAAGACAGACTCATCGGTAGAAGTTCCATCCATAGATGAGAAATTAGAGGTGAAAAACATGGCAGAACATGAAAGACAAGATGTACAAGAACTCATAAAAATATTAAAGGAAACCCAAGACAAATATGGGGCGGCAATGACCGAGATTCAACAACTTGAAGAACAGATTCAACTGGGAATCCGTTCAGTGGAAGAAAAGGGAACTGTAAGAAACACAGAGACTGTAAGAATGGCCTCTGAACATGAGCTAGAGAGCATCAAGGCGCAACTTCTCCGAGCGCTGGAAGCCAAAGTACAAGAGGAAAAGAAGGTGAAAGCATTGGAGGAAAAGGTGGATGAAATGGAGAAGACTCTGACCCACAGTGTTCCCGTGGAAGAGTTAACGGTCAGCCAACTCCTTCATATGCTGAAGGACAAGACTCTACAATGGGAACAATCTGAACACGAGCTTCAATCGTCAAAGGGAAGGAGTTCGGAGCTCTCAAAAGTTATGGAAATAGCTGAGGTTGCAACACAGATTTTACAGGGATGCCAAAAGTACGCTGAATCACGTCAATGTGAACAGCAGAATGTTGAAACAGCTGCTCCAGTAGAAGGATTGAATAGCCTGATCAATCAATCCCCGAGGGAAGGGGAAGTATTGAAATCACAAACGAGGTCATTAGTGAAGGATTTGCAGGAAACCCAGGAAGAGCGGGATGAATATGAACGCATGAAGAAGTCTCTTCAGGAAAGATGTCCAGGGAGGGAACAACAGTCGGCTAACGTCCAGTTGGGTACGGAAGAAGTAGCAGGCCCTCTCGCTAGACTAGCTCAGGACGACACCGAATATTACCATGACCTGTTGAGTGACACGGAATATTACGATGACTTGGTCTGCCCAGCTTGTGATGAAAACTCCCAAAGTGCAGAAATCAGGATGAAGCACTTAAAGTCCAAGGAACATAGGGAGATGGTGGCGCTACAGCTGGCAGCGGATAAGGGAGCCCCGAGAGTCTCCAAGAAGCAGAAAAGAAAAAGACGAAGCAGAAGACGATAACCATCTAAATCATTATCACTTCTATCAGACCATGCACGTGGGCCCCACGAAGGGGGCCAAATCAGTTGGAAAGTAGGAAAAATTACCAAGGCAGTCCAGCTGTTTGTAAAAGTCAGCACTGCTGGTTCAGCAGGACGGAAGTTCAAGCTGTTAAGCCAAGGGAAAGACTATTGGATGAGTCACGCTAGAAATGTGAACCGACTACACCACAGAGATGTTGTTTGGACCGAGTCAAGACCAGAGACTGAATCTGTGAACTATTCCCGCAGAGACTGAATCTGTGAACTGTTTCCCGCACAGACTATATCTGTGAATTGTTTTACATGAAGTTGATTATATGTTATGTTTAATGGGGAATAAGTATGTTGTAAGCTAAAAAGGGAGGATTGTAGTGTATGTACCCGTCTACCTTTAAGAGAACTATTGTATGTAACCGTTCACCTTTAAGAGAACTATTTTAGATGTGGCACTACTTTGTTTGGCTTCTGTATACGGTAATACCGACGGTGACCACACCAGTATATAAGTGTTGTGCCAGGAGTTATTGGGCAGATTCGCCCTGACCTTCGAATAGTAAAGTCCTGTTTTAAGTTACTCTTGGAGTCTGTGTATTAATTAACTAAACAACCCACAGACTTTACAATATCCTCTCGATCATCAAGACCGCCGACATCTACTTCCGGAACATCACCCATTTCTGCCTCTGCCTTAGCTCGTCTGCTGTTGAAAACCTCATCCATGCCTTTGTCACCTCTAAACGTGATTCTTCCAATGCTCTCTTGGCAGGTCTCCCATCATCCACCATCACCCCATAAATTTCAGCTCAATTAAAATTCTGATGCCCGCATTCCATGCTGCACCCAATCCCACTCACCCATCACTCCCGCACCCAGTCCCACACGCCCATCACTCCAACACCCAGCCCCACTCACCCATCACTCCCGCACCCAGTCCCACTCGCCCATCACTCCAACACCCAGCCCCACTCACCCATCACTCCCGCACCCAGTCCCACTCACCCATCACTCCCGTACCCAGCCCCACTCGCCCATCACTCCAACACCCAGCCCCACTCACCCATCACTCCCCCACCCAGTCCCACTCGCCCATCACTCCAACACCCACTCCCACTCAACTATCACTCCCGCACCCAGTCCCACTCGCCCATCACTCCAACACCCAGCCCCACTCGCCCATCACTCCCGCACCCAGTCCCACTCGCCCATCACTCCAACACCCAGCCCCACTCACCTATCACTCCCGCACCCAGTCCCACTCACCCATCACTCCCGCACCCAGCCCCACTCGCCCATCACTCCAACACCCAGCCCCACTCACCCATCACTCCCCCACCCAGTCCCACTCGCCCATCACTCCAACACCCAGTCCCACTCACCTATCACTCCCGCACCCATGCCCACTCGCCCATCACTCCAACACCCAGCCCCACTCGCCCATCACTCCCACACCCAGTCCCACTCGCCCATCACTCCAACACCCAGCCCCACTCACCCATCACTCCCGCACCCAGCCCCACTCACCCATCACTCCCGCACCTAGCCCCACTCGCCCATCACTCCAAAACCCAGCCCCACTCACCCATCACTCCCGCACCCAGTCCCACTCACCTATCACTCCCGCACCTAGCCCCACTCGCCCATCACTCCAAAACCCAGCCCCACTCACCCATCACTCCCGCACCCAGTCCCACTCACCCATCACTCCCACACCCAGTCCCACTCGCCCATCACTCCAACACCCAGCCCCACTCACCCATCACTCCCGCACCCAGTCCCACTCGCCCATCACTCCCGCACCCAGTCCCACTCGCCCATCACTCCAACACCCAGCCCCACTCACCCATCACTCCCGCACCCAGTCCCACTCACCCATCACTCCCGCACCTAGCCCCACTCGCCCATCACTCCAAAACCCAGCCCCACTCACCCATCACTCCCGCACCCAGTCCCACTCACCCATCACTCCCACACCCAGTCCCACTCGCCCATCACTCCAACACCCAGCCCCACTCACCCATCACTCCCGCACCCAGTCCCACTCGCCCATCACTCCCGCACCCAGTCCCACTCGCCCATCACTCCAACACCCAGCCCCACTCACCCATCACTCCCGCACCCAGTCCCACTCACCCATCACTCCAACACCCAGCCCCACTCACCCATCACTCCCGCACCCAGCCCCACTCCCCCATCACTCCCGCACCCAGTCCCACTCGCCCATCACTCCAACACCCAGTCCCACTCACCCATCACTCCCGCACCCAGTCCCACTCACCCATCACTCCCACAACCAGCCCCACTCACCCATCACTCCCGCACTCAGTCCCACTCACCCATCACTCCCGCACCCAGTCCCACTCACCAATCACTCCAGCGCCCAGTCGCACTACCCATCACTCCCGCACCCAGTCCCACTCACCCATCACTCCCACAACCAGCCCCACTCACCCATCACTCCCGCACCCAGTCCCACTCACCCATCACTCCAGCGCCCAGTCGCACTACCCATCACTCCCGCACCCAGTCCCACTCGCCCATCACTCCCGCACTCAGTCCCACTCACCCATCACTCCCGCACTCAGTCCCACTCGCCCATCACTCCCGCACTCAGTCCCACTCACCCATCACTCCCGCACCCAGTCCCACTCACCCATCACTCCCGCACTCAGTCCCATTCGCCCATCACTCCCGCACTCAGTCCCACTCGCCCATCACTCCCGCACTCAGTCCCACTCACCCATCACTCCCGCACCCAGTCCCACTCGCCCATCACTCCAACACCCAGCCCCACTCATGCATCACTCCCGCACTCAGTCCCACTCGCCCATCACTCCCGCACTCAGTCCCACTCACCCATCACTCCCGCACTCAGTCCCACTCACCCATCACTCCCGCACCCAGTCCCACTCACCCATCACTCCCGCACCCAGTCCCACTCACCCATCACTCCCGCACCCAGTCCTACTCACACATCAATGCAACACCCAGCCACCCTCGCCCAGCACTCCAGTCCCCAGTCCCACTCACCAATCACTCCTGCACCCAGTCCCACTCACCCATCACTCCCGCACCCAGTCCCACACACCCAACACTACAACACACAGTCCCACTCGCCCATCGCTCTTGCACCCAGTCCCACTCATCCATCACTCTCGCACCCACTCCAAATCATCCATCACCCCAACACCCAGTCCCACTCACCTACCACGCCAACACCCAGTCACACACACCCATCACTCCAACACCCAGTCACACTCGCACATCACTCCTACACCCAGCCCCACTCATGCATCACTCCCGCACCCAGTCCCACTTACCCATCACTCCCGCACGCAGTCCCACTCACCCATCACTCCAGCGTCCAGTCGCACTACCCATCACTCCCGCACCCAGTCCCACTCACCCATCACTCCCGCACCCAGTCCCACTCGCCCATCACTCCAACACCCAGCCCCACTCATGCATCACTCCCGCACCCAGTCCCACTTACCCATCACTCCCGCACCCAGTCCCACTCACCCATCACTCCAGCGCCCAGTCGCACTACCCATCACTCCCGCACCCAGTCCCACTCACCCAGCACTCCCACAACCAGCCCCACTCACCCATCACTCCCGTACTCAGTCCCACTCACCCATCACTCCAGCGCCCAGTCGCACTACCCATCACTCCCGCACCCAGTCCCACTCACCCATCACTCCCACAACCAGCCCCACTCACCCATCACTCCCGCACTCAGTCTCACTCACCCATCACTCCAGCGCCCAGTCGCACTACCCATCACTCCCGCACCCAGTCCCACTCATCCATCACTCCAACACCCAGTCCCACTCACCCATCACTCCAACACCCAGTCCCACTCACCCATCACTCCAACACCCAGTCACACTCACCCATCGTTCCAGTCCCCAGTCCCACTCACCCTTCACTCCAACACCCTGTGCCACTCGCCTGTCACTCTAAAACACAGTCCCACTCACCAATCACTCCTGCACCCAGTCCCAATCACCCATCACTCAAACACCCAGTCCCACTCATCAATCACTCCAAAACCCAGTCCCACTCACCCATCACTCCAACATGCAGTCCCACTCACCCATCACTCCAACACCCAGTCCCACTCGCCCATCAATTCAACACCCAGTCCCACTCCCCCATCACTCCAACACCGAGCCCCACTCACCAATCACTCCAACACCGATATGCACTCACCCATCACTCAAACACCCTGTCCCACTCACCCATCACTCCAGTCCCTAGCACAACTCACCCATCACTCCAACACCCAGTCCCACTCACCCATCACTCCAACACCCAGTCCCACTAACCCATCGCTCCTGCACTCAGTCCCACTCACCCATCACTCCTGCACCCAGTCCCACTCATCAATCGCTCCTAATCCCAGTCCACTCATCCATCACTCCAACACCGAGTCCCACTCACCATTCACTCCAACACCCAGTCCCACTCTCCCATCACTCCAACACACAGTCCCACTCGCCCATCACTACAACACCCAGCCCCACTCACCCATCACTCCAGTCCCCAGTCCCACTTGCACATCACTCCAACACCCAGTCCCACTCTCCCATCACTCCAACACACAGTCCCACTCGCCCATCACTACAACACCCAGCCCCACTCACCCAGCACTCCAGTCCCCAGTCCCACTTGCACATCACTCCAACACCCAGTCCAACTCACCCATCACTCCAACACCCAGTCCCACTCACCCATCGCTCCAACACCCAGTCCCACTCCCCCATCACTCCAACACCCCGTCCCACTCACCCATAACTCCAACACCCAGTCCAACTCACCCATCACTCCAACACCCAGTCCCACTCACCCATCACTCCAACACCCAGTCCAACTCACCCATCACTTCAACACCCAGTCCCACTCACCCATCACTCCAACACCCAGTCCCACTCACCCATCACTCCAACACCCAGTCCCACTCACCCATCACTCCAACACCCAGTCCCACTCACCCATCACTCCAACACCCAGTCCCACTCACCCATCACTCCTGCTCCCAGTCCCACTCACCCATCACTCCAACACCCAGTCCCACTCACCCATCACTCCAACACCCAGTCCCACTCATCCATCACTCCAACACCCAGTCCCACTCACCCATCACTCCAACACCCAGTCCCACTCACCCATCACTCCAACACCCAGTCCCACTCACCCATCGCTCCAACACCCAGTCCCACTAACCCATCGCTCCTGCACTCAGTCCCACTCACCCATCACTCCTGCACCCAGTCCCACTCATCAATCGCTCCTAATCCCAGTCCACTCGTCCATCACTCCAACACCGAGTCCCACTCACCATTCACTCCAACACCCAGTCCCACTCTCCCATCACTCCAACACACAGTCCCACTCGCCCATCACTACAACATCCAGCCCCACTCACCCATCACTCCAGTCCCCAGTCCCACTTGCCCATCACTCCAACACCCACTCCCACTCACCCATCACTCCAACACCCTGACCCACTCGCCCATCACTACAACACCCAGTCCCACTCACCCTTGACTCCTGCACATAGTCCCAGTCACCCAACACTGCAACACCCAGACCCACTCACCCATCAGTCCAACACCCAGTCCCACTCGCCCATCACTCCAACAGTCAGTCCTACTCACCCACCATTCCAACACCCAGTACCACTCGCTCATCACACCAGTCCCCAGTCCCACTGAACCATCACTCCAAAACCCAGTCCCACTCACCCATCACTCCAACAGCCAGTCCTACTCACCCATCACTCCAACATCCAGCCCCACTCGCCCACCACTCCAGCACTAAGTCCCACTCACCCATCAGTCCAACACCCAATCCCACTCACCCATCACTCCAATACCCAGCACAACTCACCCATCACTCCAACATCCAGTCCCATTCAACCATCACTCCAACACACAGCACCACACACCAATCACTCGAACATCCTGACCCACTCACCCATCACTCCAACACACAGCCCCACACACCGATCACTCGAACATCCAGACCCACTCGCCATTCACTCCAACACCCAGACTCACTCACCCACCGCTCCAAAACCCAGTCCCACTCACCCATCATTCCAACACCCAGTCTCACTCACCCATCACTCCAGTCCCCAATCCCAATCACCCATCACTCCAACACCCAGTCCCAATCGCCCATCACTCCAACACCCAGTCCCACTCAACCATCACTCCAACACCCAGTCCCACTCAACCATCACTCGAACACCCAGTCCCACTCTCCCATCACTCCAACACACAGTCCCACTCGCCCATCACTACAACACCCAACCCCACTCACCCAGCACTCCAGTCCCCAGTCCCACTTGCACATCACTCCAACACCCAGTCCAACTCACCCATCACTCCAACACCCAGTCCCACTCACCCATCGCTCCAACACCCAGTCCCACTCCCCCATCACTCCAACACCCCGTCCCACTCACCCATAACTCCAACACCCAGTCCAACTCACCCATCACTCCAACACCCAGTCCCACTCACCCATCACTCCAACACCCAGTCCAACTCACCCATCACTTCAACACCCAGTCCCACTCACCCATCACTCCAACACCCAGTCCCACCCACCCATCACTCCAACACCCAGTCCCACTCACCCATCACTCCAACACCAAGTCCCACTCACCCATCACTCCAACACCCAGTCCCACTCACCCATCACTCCTGCACCCAGTCCCACTCACCCATCACTCCAACACCCAGTCCCACTCACCCATCACTCCAACACCCAGTCCCACTCACCCATCACTCCAACACCCAGTCCCACTCACCCATCACTCCAACACCCAGTCCCACTCACCCATCACTCCAACACCCAGTCCCACTCACCCATCGCTCCAACACCCAGTCCCACTAACCCATCGCTCCTGCACTCAGTCCCACTCACCCATCACTCCTGCACCCAGTCCCACTCATCAATCGCTCCTAATCCCAGTCCACTCGTCCATCACTCCAACACCGAGTCCCACTCACCATTCACTCCAACACCCAGTCCCACTCTCCCATCACTCCAACACACAGTCCCACTCGCCCATCACTACAACATCCAGCCCCACTCACCCATCACTCCAGTCCCCAGTCCCACTTGCCCATCACTCCAACACCCACTCCCACTCACCCATCACTCCAACACCCTGACCCACTCGCCCATCACTACAACACCCAGTCCCACTCACCCTTGACTCCTGCACATAGTCCCAGTCACCCAACACTGCAACACCCAGACCCACTCACCCATCAGTCCAACACCCAGTCCCACTCGCCCATCACTCCAACAGTCAGTCCTACTCACCCACCATTCCAACACCCAGTACCACTCGCCCATCACACCAGTCCCCAGTCCCACTGAACCATCACTCCAAAACCCAGTCCCACTCACCCATCACTCCAACAGCCAGTCCTACTCACCCATCACTCCAACATCCAGCCCCACTCGCCCACCACTCCAGCACTAAGTCCCACTCACCCATCAGTCCAACACCCAATCCCACTCACCCATCACTCCAATACCCAGCACAACTCACCCATCACTCCAACATCCAGTCCCATTCAACCATCACTCCAACACACAGCACCACACACCAATCACTCGAACATCCTGACCCACTCACCCATCACTCCAACACACAGCCCCACACACCGATCACTCGAACATCCAGACCCACTCGCCATTCACTCCAACACCCAGACTCACTCACCCACCGCTCCAAAACCCAGTCCCACTCACCCATCATTCCAACACCCAGTCTCACTCAGCCATCACTCCAGTCCCCAATCCCAATCACCCATCACTCCAACACCCAGTCCCAATCGCCCATCACTCCAACACCCAGTCCCACTCAACCATCACTCCAACACCCAGTCCCACTCAACCATCACTCGAACACCCAGCCCCACTCGCCCATCACTCCAACACCCAGTCCCGCTCACCCATCACTCCAACACCGTGTCCCACTCGCTCATCACTCCAACACCCAGTACCACTCACCCACCACTCCAGTCCCCAGTCCCACTCACCCATCACTCCAACACCCAGTCCCACTCGCCCATCACTCCAACACCCACTCCCACTCACCCATCACTCCAACACCCTGACCCACTCGCCCATCACTACAACACCCAGTCCCACTCACCCTTGACTCCTGCACAGAGTCCCAGTCACCCAACACTGCAACATCCAGTCCCACTCACCCATTACTCCAACACTCAGACCCACTCACCCATCAGTCTAACACCCAGTCCCAATCAGCCATCACTCCAGTCCCCAGCCCCACTCATCCATCACTCCAACACCCAGTCCCACTCGCCCATCACTCCAACAGTCAATCCTACTCACCCACCATTCCAACACCCAGTCCCACTCGCCCATCACTGCAACATCCAGTCCCAACCACCCATCACTCCAGTCCCCAGTCCCACTCAACCATCACTCCAAAACCCAGTCCCACTCACCCATCACTCCAACATCCAGCCCCACTCACCCATCACTCCAACACCCTGTCCCACTCACCCATCAATCTAACACCCAGTCCCACTCGCCCATCACTCAAACACCCAGACCAACTCACCCATCACTCCAACACCCAGACCAACACACCCATCTCTCCAACACCCAGTCCTACTCACCCATCACTCCTGCACCTAGTCCCACTCACCCTTAACTCCAACACCCTGTCCCACTCACACATCACTCCAGTCCCCAGTCCCACTCACCCATTACTCCAACACCCAGTCCCAATCACCCATCACTCCAGTCCCCAGTCACACTCACACAGGCTAGAGGGGCCGAATGGCCAACTCCTGCTCCGATCTTCAATGTTTCTATCACTCCTGCACCCAGCCCCACTCACGCGTCACTCCTGCACCCAGTACAACTCACCCATCACTCCAACACCCAGTCCCACTCACCCATCACTCCAACACCCGTGCCACCCGCCCATCACCCCAACACCCATTCCCACTCAACCATCACTCGAACACCCAGCCCCACTCGCCCATCACTCCAACACCCAGTCCCACTCACCCATCACTCCAACACCGTGTCCCACTCGCTCATCACTCCAACACCCAGTACCACTCAAACATCACTCCAACACCCAGTCTCACTCAACCATCACTCCAGTCCCCAGTCCCACTCACCAATCACTGCAACACCCAGTCCCACTCACCCATCACTCTAGCACTCAGTCCAACTCACCCATCACTACAAAACCCAGTCCCACTCACCCATCACTCCAACACCCAGTCCCACTCACCCATCACTCCAACACCCAGTCTCACTCAACCATCACTCCAGTCCCCAGTCCCACTCACCAATCACTGCAACACCCTGTGCCACTCGCCTGTCACTCCAACACCCAGTCCCACTCACCCATCACTCCAACACCCAGTCCCACTCACCCATCACTCCAACACCCAGTCCCACTCACCCATCACTCCAACACCCAGTCGCACTCACTCATCACTCCAACACCCAGTCACACTCACCCATCACTCCTGCACCCACACCTACTCGCCCATCACTCCTGCACCCAGTCCCACTCACCCATCACTCCAACACCCCGTCCCACTCACTCATCACTCCTGCACCCAGTCCAACTCACCCATCACTCCAACACCCAGTCCCACTCACCCATCACTCCAACACCCAGTCCAACTCACCCATCACTTCAACACCCAGTCCCACTCACCCATCACTCCAACACCCAGTCCCACTCACCCATCACTCCACCACCCAGTCCCACTCACCCATCACTCCAACACCCAGTCCCACTCACCCATCACTCCAACACCCAGTCCCACTCACCCATCACTCCAACACCCAGTCCCACTCACCCATCACTCCAACACCCAGTCCCACTCACCCATCACTCCAACACCCAGTCCCACTCACCCATCACTCCAACACCCAGTCCCACTCACCCATCACTCCAACACCCAGTCCCACTCACCCATCACTCCAACACCCAGTCCCACTCACCCATCGCTCCAACACCCAGTCCCACTCACCCATCACTCCAACACCCAGTCCCACTAACCCATCGCTCCTACACTCAGTCCCACTCACCCATCACTCCTGCACCCAGTCCCACTCATCAATTGCTCCTAATCCCAGTCCACTCGTCCATCACTCCAACACCGAGTCCCACTCACCATTCACTCCAACACCCAGTCCCACTCTCCCATCACTCCAACACACAGTCCCACTCGCCCATCACTACAACATCCAGCCCCACTCACCCATCACTCCAGTCCCCAGTCCCACTTGCCCATCACTACAACACCCAGTCCCACTCACCCTTGACTCCTGCACATAGTCCCAGTCACCCAACACAGCAACACCCAGACCCACTCACCCATCAGTCCAACACCCAGTCCCACTCGCCCATCACTGCAACACCCAGTCCCAATCACCCATCACACCAGTCCCCAGTCCCACTGAGCCATCACTCCAAAACCCAGTCCCACTCACCCATCACTCCAACAGCCAGTCCTACTCACCCATCACTCCAACATCCAGCCCCACTCGCCCACCACTCCAGCACTAAGTCTCACTCACCCATCACTCCAACACCCAATCCCACTCACCCATCACTCCAATACCCAGCACAACTCACCCATCACTCCAACATCCAGTCCCATTCAACCATCACTCCAACACGCAGCACCACACGCCAATCACTCGAACATCCTGACCCACTCACCCATCACTCCAACACACAGCCCCACACACCAATCACTCGAACATCCAGACCCACTCGCCATTCACTCCAACACCCAGACTCACTCACCCACCGCTCCAAAACCCAGTCCCACTCACCCATCATTCCAACACCCAGTCTCACTCACCCATCACTCCAGTCCCCAATCCCAATCACCCATCACTCCAACACCCAGTCCCACTCAACCATCACTCGAACACCCAGCCCCACTCGCCCATCACTCCAACACCCAGTCCCGCTCACCCATCACTCCAACACCGTGTCCTACTCGCTCATCACTCCAACACCCAGTACCACTCACCCACCACTCCAGTCCCCAGTCCCACTCACCCATCACTCCAACACCCAGTCCCACTCGCCCATCACTCCAACACCCACTCCCACTCACCCATCACTCCAACACCCTGACCCACTCGCCCATCACTACAACACCCAGTCCCACTCACCCTTGACTCCTGCACAGAGTCCCAGTCACCCAACACTGCAACATCCAGTCCCACTCACCCATTACTCCAACACCCAGACCCACTCACCCATCAGTCTAACACCCAGTCCCAATCAGCCATCACTCCAACACCCAGTCCCAATCACCCATCACTCCAACACCCAGTCCCACTCGCCCATCACTCCAACAGTCAATCCTACTCACCCACCATTCCAACACTCAGTCCCACTCGCCCATCACTGCAACATCCAGTCCCAACCACCCATCACTCCAGTCCCCAGTCCCACTCAACCATCACTCCAAAACCCAGTCCCACTCACCCATCACTCCAACAGCCAGTCCTACTCACCCATCACTCCAACATCCAGCCCCACTCACCCAACACTCCAACACTCCGTCCTACTCACCCATCACTCCTGCACCCAGTCCCACTCACCCATCACTCCAACACCCTGTCCCACTCACCCATCAATCTAACACCCAGTCCCACTCCCCCATCACTCAAACACCCAGACCAACTCACCCATCACTCCAACACCCAGACCAACTCACCCATCTCTCCAACACCCAGTCCTACTCACCCATCACTCCTGCACCTAGTCCCACTCACCCTTCACTCCAACACCCTGTCCCACTCACACATCACTCCAGTCCCCAGTCCCACTCACCCATTACTCCAACACCCAGTCCCAATCACCCATCACTCCAGTCCCCAGTCACACTCACACAGGCTAGAGGGGCCGAATGGCCAACTCCTGCTCCGATCTTCAATGTTTCTATCACTCCTGCACCCAGCCCCACTCAAGCGTCACTCCTGCACCCAGTACAACTCACCCATCACTCCAACACCCAGTCCCACTCACCCATCACTCCAACACCCGTGCCACCCGCCCATCACCCCAACACCCATTCCCACTCAACCATCACTCGAACACCCAGCCCCACTCGCCCATCACTCCAACACCCAGTCCCACTCACCCATCACTCCAACACCGTGTCCCACTCGCTCATCACTCCAACACCCAGTACCACTCAAACATCACTCCAACACCCAGTCTCACTCAACCATCACTCCAGTCCCCAGTCCCACTCACCAATCACTGCAACACCCATTCCCACTCACCCATCACTCTAGCACTCAGTCCAACTCACCCATCACTACAAAACCCAGTCCCACTCACCCATCACTCCAACACGCAGTCCCACACACCCATCAGTCCAACATCCAGTCCCTCTCACCCTTCACTCCAACACCCAGTCCCACTCACACATTACTCCAACACCCAGACCCACTCGCCCATCACTCCAACACCCAGTCCCACTCACCCATCACTCCAACACCCAGTCCCACTCACTCATCACTCCAACACCCAGTCACACTCACCCATCACTCCTGCACCCACACCTACTCGCCCATCACTCCTGCACCCAGTCCCACTCACCCATCACTCCAACACCCCGTCCCACTCACTCATCACTCCTGCACCCAGTCCCACTCACTCATCACTCCAACACCCAGTACCACTCACCTATCACGGCAACACCGAGTCCTACACACCCATCACTCCAGTCCCCAGTCCCCTCACCCATCACTACAAAACCCAGTCCCACTCGCCAATCGATCCAACTCCCAGTCACATTCGCGCATCATGCTTAACACCCAGTCCAACTCACCCATCAGTCCAACACCCAGTCCCTCTCACCCTTCCCTCCAACACCCTGTGCCACTCACCTGTCACTCTAAAACTCAGTCCCACTCATCATTCACTCCATAACCCAGTCCCACTCACCCACCACTCCAACATGCAGCCCCACTCACCCATCACTCCTGCACCCAGACCCACTCACCCATCACTCCTGCACCCAGTCCCACTCGCCCATCACTCCTGCACCTAGTCCAACTCACCCATCACTCCAACACCCCGTCTCACACACGCATCACTCCTTCACCCAGTCCCACTCACTCATCACTCCTGCACTCAGTCCCACTCACTCATCACTCCTGCACTCAGTCCCACTCACCCATCACTCCAACACCCAGTCCCACTCGCCCATCACTCCAACACCCTGTCCCACTCGCCCATCACTCCAACACCCTGACCCACTCACCCATCACTCCAACACTCAGTCCTACTCATCCATCACTCCAACATCCAGTCCCACTCACCCATCACTCCAACACCCTGTCCCACTCACCCATCACTCCGGCACTCAGTCCCACTCACCCATCACTCCAACACCCAGTCCCACTCACCATTCACTCCAAAACCCAGTGCCACTCACCCATCACTCCAACACCATGTCCCACTCACCTATCACTGCAACACCGAGTCCTACTCATCCATCATTCCAGTCCCCAGTACCACTCACCCATCACACCACTCCCCAGCCCCACTCACCCATCACAACAACACCCAGTCCCACTCACCCATCATTCCAACACGCAGTCCCGCTCGCCAATCGATCCAGCACCCAGTCACATTCGCGCAACGCGCTTAACACCCAGTCCAACTCACCCATCAGTCCAACACCCAGTCCCACTCACTCATCACTCCTGCACCCAGTCCCACTCACTCATCACTCCTGCACTCAGTCCCACTCACCCATCACTCCAACACCCAGTCCCACTCACCCATCACTCCAACTCTCAGTCCTACTCACCCATCACTCCAACACCCAGTCCCTCGCACCCATCACCACAACACCCAGTCCCACTCACCCTTCACTCCTGCACCCATCCCACTCACCCATCACTCCAACTCCCAGTCCCACTCACTCATCACTCCTGCACCCCATCCCACACACTCAACACTCCTGCACCCAGTCCCACTCACTCATCACACCTGCACTCAGTCTCACTCACCCATCACTCCAACAACCAGTCCCACTCGCCCATCACTCCAACACCCAGTCCCACTCACCATTCACTCAAACACCCAGTCATGCTCACCCATTACTCCAACACCCAGTCCCACTCACCATTCACTCCAACATCCAGTCCCACGCACACATCACTCCAACACCCAGTCACGCTCACCCATCACTCCAACACGCAGTCCCGCTCGCCAATCGATCCAACACCTAATCACATTCGCGCAACACGCTTAACACCCAGTCCAACTCATCCATCAGTCCAACACCCAGTCCCACTCACTCATCACTCCTGCACTCAGTCCCACTCACCCATCACTCCAACTCTCAGTCCTACTCACCCATCACTCCAACACCCAGTCCCATTCGCCCATCACTCCAACACCCAGTCCCTCTCACCCATCACAACACCCAGTCCCACTCACCCATCACTCCAACACCCAGTCCCACTTAACCATCACTCCAACACCTTGTCCCACTCACCATTCACTCCTGTACTCAGTCTCACTCACTCATCACTCCAACAACCAGTCCCACTCGCCCATCACTCCAAAACCCAGTCCTACTCACCATTCACTCAAACACCCAGTCCTACTCACCCATCACTCAAAAACCCAGTCCAACTCACCAGTCACTCCTGCACCCAGTCCCACTCGCCTGTCACTCCAAATCTCAGTCTCACTCTCCAATCACTCCGGCATTCAGTCCCACTCAGCCATCACTCCAACACCCAGTCCCACTCACCATTCACTCCAACATCCAGTCCCACTCACCCATCACTCCAGTCCCCAGCACAACTCACCCATCACTCCAACACCCAGCCGCACTCACCCATCACTCCTGCATCCTGTCCAACTCACGCATCTCTCCAACACCCAATCCCACTCACCAATCACTCCAACACACAGTCCCACTCACCCATCACTCCAACACCCTGTCCCACTCACCCATCACTCCTGCACCCAGTCCGACTCACCCATCACTCCTGCACCCACTCCCACTCACTCATCAATCCAACACCAAATTCCACTTACTCTTCACTCCTGCACTCAGTCCCACTCAACCATCACTCCGACACCCAGTTCCACTCGCCCATCACTCCAACACCCAGTCACACTCAACATTCCCTCCAACACCCAGTCCCACTCACCCATCACTCTAACACCCTATCCCACTCACCCATCACGGCAACACCGAGTCCTACTCACCCATCACTCCAACACCCAGTCGCACTCACTCATCACTCCAACACCCAGTCACACTCACCCATCACTCCTGCACCCACACCTACTCGCCCATCACTCCTGCACCCAGTCCCACTCACCCATCACTCCAACACCCCGTCCCACTCACTCATCACTCCTGCACCCAGTCCAACTCACCCATCACTCCAACACCCAGTCCCACTCACCCATCACTCCAACACCCAGTCCAACTCACCCATCACTTCAACACCCAGTCCCACTCACCCATCACTCCAACACCCAGTCCCACTCACCCATCACTCCACCACCCAGTCCCATTCACCCATCACTCCAACACCCAGTCCCACTCACCCATCACTCCAACACCCAGTCCCACTCACCCATCACTCCAACACCCAGTCCCACTCACCCATCACTCCAACACCCAGTCCCACTCACCCATCACTCCAACACCCAGTCCCACTCACCCATCACTCCAACACCCAGTCCCACTCACCCATCACTCCAACACCCAGTCCCACTCACCCATCACTCCAACACCCAGTCCCACTCACCCATCGCTCCAACACCCAGTCCCACTCACCCATCACTCCAACACCCAGTCCCACTAACCCATCGCTCCTACACTCAGTCCCACTCACCCATCACTCCTGCACCCAGTCCCACTCATCAATTGCTCCTAATCCCAGTCCACTCGTCCATCACTCCAACACCGAGTCCCACTCACCATTCACTCCAACACCCAGTCCCACTCTCCCATCACTCCAACACACAGTCCCACTCGCCCATCACTACAACATCCAGCCCCACTCACCCATCACTCCAGTCCCCAGTCCCACTTGCCCATCACTACAACACCCAGTCCCACTCACCCTTGACTCCTGCACATAGTCCCAGTCACCCAACACAGCAACACCCAGACCCACTCACCCATCAGTCCAACACCCAGTCCCACTCGCCCATCACTGCAACACCCAGTCCCAATCACCCATCACACCAGTCCCCAGTCCCACTGAGCCATCACTCCAAAACCCAGTCCCACTCACCCATCACTCCAACAGCCAGTCCTACTCACCCATCACTCCAACATCCAGCCCCACTCGCCCACCACTCCAGCACTAAGTCTCACTCACCCATCACTCCAACACCCAATCCCACTCACCCATCACTCCAATACCCAGCACAACTCACCCATCACTCCAACATCCAGTCCCATTCAACCATCACTCCAACACGCAGCACCACACGCCAATCACTCGAACATCCTGACCCACTCACCCATCACTCCAACACACAGCCCCACACACCAATCACTCGAACATCCAGACCCACTCGCCATTCACTCCAACACCCAGACTCACTCACCCACCGCTCCAAAACCCAGTCCCACTCACCCATCATTCCAACACCCAGTCTCACTCACCCATCACTCCAGTCCCCAATCCCAATCACCCATCACTCCAACACCCAGTCCCACTCAACCATCACTCGAACACCCAGCCCCACTCGCCCATCACTCCAACACCCAGTCCCGCTCACCCATCACTCCAACACCGTGTCCTACTCGCTCATCACTCCAACACCCAGTACCACTCACCCACCACTCCAGTCCCCAGTCCCACTCACCCATCACTCCAACACCCAGTCCCACTCGCCCATCACTCCAACACCCACTCCCACTCACCCATCACTCCAACACCCTGACCCACTCGCCCATCACTACAACACCCAGTCCCACTCACCCTTGACTCCTGCACAGAGTCCCAGTCACCCAACACTGCAACATCCAGTCCCACTCACCCATTACTCCAACACCCAGACCCACTCACCCATCAGTCTAACACCCAGTCCCAATCAGCCATCACTCCAACACCCAGTCCCAATCACCCATCACTCCAACACCCAGTCCCACTCGCCCATCACTCCAACAGTCAATCCTACTCACCCACCATTCCAACACTCAGTCCCACTCGCCCATCACTGCAACATCCAGTCCCAACCACCCATCACTCCAGTCCCCAGTCCCACTCAACCATCACTCCAAAACCCAGTCCCACTCACCCATCACTCCAACAGCCAGTCCTACTCACCCATCACTCCAACATCCAGCCCCACTCACCCAACACTCCAACACTCCGTCCTGCTCACCCATCACTCCTGCACCCAGTCCCACTCACCCATCACTCCAACACCCTGTCCCACTCACCCATCAATCTAACACCCAGTCCCACTCCCCCATCACTCAAACACCCAGACCAACTCACCCATCACTCCAACACCCAGACCAACTCACCCATCTCTCCAACACCCAGTCCTACTCACCCATCACTCCTGCACCTAGTCCCACTCACCCTTCACTCCAACACCCTGTCCCACTCACACATCACTCCAGTCCCCAGTCCCACTCACCCATTACTCCAACACCCAGTCCCAATCACCCATCACTCCAGTCCCCAGTCACACTCACACAGGCTAGAGGGGCCGAATGGCCAACTCCTGCTCCGATCTTCAATGTTTCTATCACTCCTGCACCCAGCCCCACTCACGCGTCACTCCTGCACCCAGTACAACTCACCCATCACTCCAACACCCAGTCCCACTCACCCATCACTCCAACACCCGTGCCACCCGCCCATCACCCCAACACCCATTCCCACTCAACCATCACTCGAACACCCAGCCCCACTCGCCCATCACTCCAACACCCAGTCCCACTCACCCATCACTCCAACACCGTGTCCCACTCGCTCATCACTCCAACACCCAGTACCACTCAAACATCACTCCAACACCCAGTCTCACTCAACCATCACTCCAGTCCCCAGTCCCACTCACCAATCACTGCAACACCCATTCCCACTCACCCATCACTCTAGCACTCAGTCCAACTCACCCATCACTACAAAACCCAGTCCCACTCACCCATCACTCCAACACGCAGTCCCACACACCCATCAGTCCAACATCCAGTCCCTCTCACCCTTCACTCCAACACCCAGTCCCACTCACACATTACTCCAACACCCAGACCCACTCGCCCATCACTCCAACACCCAGTCCCACTCACCCATCACTCCAACACCCAGTCCCACTCACTCATCACTCCAACACCCAGTCACACTCACCCATCACTCCTGCACCCACACCTACTCGCCCATCACTCCTGCACCCAGTCCCACTCACCCATCACTCCAACACCCCGTCCCACTCACTCATCACTCCTGCACCCAGTCCCACTCACTCATCACTCCAACACCCAGTACCACTCACCTATCACGGCAACACCGAGTCCTACACACCCATCACTCCAGTCCCCAGTCCCCTCACCCATCACTACAAAACCCAGTCCCACTCGCCAATCGATCCAACTCCCAGTCACATTCGCGCATCATGCTTAACACCCAGTCCAACTCACCCATCAGTCCAACACCCAGTCCCTCTCACCCTTCCCTCCAACACCCTGTGCCACTCACCTGTCACTCTAAAACTCAGTCCCACTCATCATTCACTCCATAACCCAGTCCCACTCACCCATCACTCCAACATGCAGCCCCACTCACCCATCACTCCTGCACCCAGACCCACTCACCCATCACTCCTGCACCCAGTCCCACTCGCCCATCACTCCTGCACCTAGTCCAACTCACCCATCACTCCAACACCCCGTCTCACACACGCATCACTCCTTCACCCAGTCCCACTCACTCATCACTCCTGCACTCAGTCCCACTCACTCATCACTCCTGCACTCAGTCCCACTCACCCATCACTCCAACACCCAGTCCCACTCGCCCATCACTCCAACACCCTGTCCCACTCGCCCATCACTCCAACACCCTGACCCACTCACCCATCACTCCAACACTCAGTCCTACTCATCCATCACTCCAACATCCAGTCCCACTCACCCATCACTCCAACACCCTGTCCCACTCACCCATCACTCCGGCACTCAGTCCCACTCACCCATCACTCCAACACCCAGTCCCACTCACCATTCACTCCAAAACCCAGTGCCACTCACCCATCACTCCAACACCATGTCCCACTCACCTATCACTGCAACACCGAGTCCTACTCATCCATCATTCCAGTCCCCAGTACCACTCACCCATCACACCACTCCCCAGCCCCACTCACCCATCACAACAACACCCAGTCCCACTCACCCATCATTCCAACACGCAGTCCCGCTCGCCAATCGATCCAGCACCCAGTCACATTCGCGCAACGCGCTTAACACCCAGTCCAACTCACCCATCAGTCCAACACCCAGTCCCACTCACTCATCACTCCTGCACCCAGTCCCACTCACTCATCACTCCTGCACTCAGTCCCACTCACCCATCACTCCAACACCCAGTCCCACTCACCCATCACTCCAACTCTCAGTCCTACTCACCCATCACTCCAACACCCAGTCCCTCGCACCCATCACCACAACACCCAGTCCCACTCACCCTTCACTCCTGCACCCATCCCACTCACCCATCACTCCAACTCCCAGTCCCACTCACTCATCACTCCTGCACCCCATCCCACACACTCAACACTCCTGCACCCAGTCCCACTCACTCATCACACCTGCACTCAGTCTCACTCACCCATCACTCCAACAACCAGTCCCACTCGCCCATCACTCCAACACCCAGTCCCACTCACCATTCACTCAAACACACAGTCATGCTCACCCATTACTCCAACACCCAGTCCCACTCACCATTCACTCCAACATCCAGTCCCACGCACACATCACTCCAACACCCAGTCACGCTCACCCATCACTCCAACACGCAGTCCCGCTCGCCAATCGATCCAACACCTAATCACATTCGCGCAACACGCTTAACACCCAGTCCAACTCATCCATCAGTCCAACACCCAGTCCCACTCACTCATCACTCCTGCACTCAGTCCCACTCACCCATCACTCCAACTCTCAGTCCTACTCACCCATCACTCCAACACCCAGTCCCATTCGCCCATCACTCCAACACCCAGTCCCTCTCACCCATCACAACACCCAGTCCCACTCACCCATCACTCCAACACCCAGTCCCACTTAACCATCACTCCAACACCTTGTCCCACTCACCATTCACTCCTGTACTCAGTCTCACTCACTCATCACTCCAACAACCAGTCCCACTCGCCCATCACTCCAAAACCCAGTCCTACTCACCATTCACTCAAACACCCAGTCCTACTCACCCATCACTCAAAAACCCAGTCCAACTCACCAGTCACTCCTGCACCCAGTCCCACTCGCCTGTCACTCCAAATCTCAGTCTCACTCTCCAATCACTCCGGCATTCAGTCCCACTCAGCCATCACTCCAACACCCAGTCCCACTCACCATTCACTCCAACATCCAGTCCCACTCACCCATCACTCCAGTCCCCAGCACAACTCACCCATCACTCCAACACCCAGCCGCACTCACCCATCACTCCTGCATCCTGTCCAACTCACGCATCTCTCCAACACCCAATCCCACTCACCAATCACTCCAACACACAGTCCCACTCACCCATCACTCCAACACCCTGTCCCACTCACCCATCACTCCTGCACCCAGTCCGACTCACCCATCACTCCTGCACCCACTCCCACTCACTCATCAATCCAACACCAAATTCCACTTACTCTTCACTCCTGCACTCAGTCCCACTCAACCATCACTCCGACACCCAGTTCCACTCGCCCATCACTCCAACACCCAGTCACACTCAACATTCCCTCCAACACCCAGTCCCACTCACCCATCACTCTAACACCCTATCCCACTCACCCATCACGGCAACACCGAGTCCTACTCACCCATCACTCCTGCACCCAGTCCCCACTCACCCTTCACTCCAACACCTAGTCCCACTCGCCCATCACTCCAACACCCAGTCCCACTCACCCATCACTCCAACACCAAGTCCCACTCGCCCATCACCCCAATACCCAGTCCCACTCACCCATCACTCCTGCACCCAGTCCCACTCACTCATTACTCGAACACCCAGTCCCACTGACCCATCACTCCAACAACAAGTCCCACTCGCCCATCACTCCAACACCCAGTCCCACTCACCCATCACTCCAATACCCAGTCCCACTCACCCATCACTCCTGCACCCAGTCCCACTCGCCCATCACTCCAACACCCAGTCCCACTCACCCATCACTCCAACACCCAGTCCCACTCACCCATCACTCCAACACCAAGTCCCACTCACCCATCACTCCAACACCGTGTCCCACTCGCTCATCACTCCAACACCCAGTACCACTCAAACATCACTCCAACACCCAGTCTCACTCAACCATCACTCCAGTCCCCAGTCCCACTCACCAATCACTGCAACACCCATTCCCACTCACCCATCACTCTAGCACTCAGTCCAACTCACCCATCACTACAAAACCCAGTCCCACTCACCCATCACTCCAACACGCAGTCCCACACACCCATCAGTCCAACATCCAGTCCCTCTCACCCTTCACTCCAACACCCAGTCCCACTCACACATTACTCCAACACCCAGACCCACTCGCCCATCACTCCAACACCCAGTCCCACTCACCCATCACTCCAACACCCAGTCCCACTCACTCATCACTCCAACACCCAGTCACACTCACCCATCACTCCTGCACCCACACCTACTCGCCCATCACTCCTGCACCCAGTCCCACTCACCCATCACTCCAACACCCCGTCCCACTCACTCATCACTCCTGCACCCAGTCCCACTCACTCATCACTCCAACACCCAGTACCACTCACCTATCACGGCAACACCGAGTCCTACACACCCATTACTCCAGTCCCCAGTCCCCTCACCCATCACTACAAAACCCAGTCCCACTCGCCAATCGATCCAACTCCCAGTCACATTCGCGCATCATGCTTAACACCCAGTCCAACTCACCCATCAGTCCAACACCCAGTCCCTCTCACCCTTCCCTCCAACACCCTGTGCCACTCACCTGTCACTCTAAAACTCAGTCCCACTCATCATTCACTCCATAACCCAGTCCCACTCACCCATCACTCCAACATGCAGCCCCACTCACCCATCACTCCTGCACCCAGACCCACTCACCCATCACTCCTGCACCCAGTCCCACTCGCCCATCACTCCTGCACCTAGTCCAACTCACCCATCACTCCAACACCCCGTCTCACACACGCATCACTCCTTCACCCAGTCCCACTCACTCATCACTCCTGCACTCAGTCCCACTCACTCATCACTCCTGCACTCAGTCCCACTCACCCATCACTCCAACACCCAGTCCCACTCGCCCATCACTCCAACACCCTGTCCCACTCGCCCATCACTCCAACACCCTGACCCACTCACCCATCACTCCAACACTCAGTCCTACTCATCCATCACTCCAACATCCAGTCCCACTCACCCATCACTCCAACACCCTGTCCCACTCACCCATCACTCCGGCACTCAGTCCCACTCACCCATCACTCCAACACCCAGTCCCACTCACCATTCACTCCAAAACCCAGTGCCACTCACCCATCACTCCAACACCATGTCCCACTCACCTATCACTGCAACACCGAGTCCTACTCATCCATCATTCCAGTCCCCAGTACCACTCACCCATCACACCACTCCCCAGCCCCACTCACCCATCACAACAACACCCAGTCCCACTCACCCATCATTCCAACACGCAGTCCCGCTCGCCAATCGATCCAGCACCCAGTCACATTCGCGCAACGCGCTTAACACCCAGTCCAACTCACCCATCAGTCCAACACCCAGTCCCACTCACTCATCACTCCTGCACCCAGTCCCACTCACTCATCACTCCTGCACTCAGTCCCACTCACCCATCACTCCAACACCCAGTCCCACTCACCCATCACTCCAACTCTCAGTCCTACTCACCCATCACTCCAACACCCAGTCCCTCGCACCCATCACCACAACACCCAGTCCCACTCACCCTTCACTCCTGCACCCATCCCACTCACCCATCACTCCAACTCCCAGTCCCACTCACTCATCACTCCTGCACCCCATCCCACACACTCAACACTCCTGCACCCAGTCCCACTCACTCATCACACCTGCACTCAGTCTCACTCACCCATCACTCCAACAACCAGTCCCACTCGCCCATCACTCCAACACCCAGTCCCACTCACCATTCACTCAAACACCCAGTCATGCTCACCCATTACTCCAACACCCAGTCCCTCTCACCCATCACTCCAAAACCCAGTCCACTCACCAATCACTCCTGCACCCAGTCCCACTCGCCTGTCACTCCAAATCGCAGTCTCACTCTCCAATCACTCCGGCACTCAGTCCCACTCACCCATCACTCCCAACAACCAGTCCCACTCACCATTCACTCCAACATCCAGTCCCACGCACACATCACTCCAACACCCAGTCACGCTCACCCATCACTCCAACACGCAGTCCCGCTCGCCAATCGATCCAACACCCAATCACATTCGCGCAACACGCTTAACACCCAGTCCAACTCACCCATCAGTCCAACACCCAGTCCCACTCACTCATCACTCCTGCACTCAGTCCCACTCACCCATCACTCCAACTCTCAGTCCTACTCACCCATCACTCCAACACCCAGTCCCATTCGCCCATCACTCCAACACCCAGTCCCTCTCACCCATCACAACACCCAGTCCCACTCACCCATCACTCCAACACCCAGTCCCACTTAACCATCACTCCAACACCTTGTCCCACTCACCATTCACTCCTGTACTCAGTCTCACTCACTCATCACTCCAACAACCAGTCCCACTCGCCCATCACTCCAAAACCCAGTCCTACTCACCATTCACTCAAACACCCAGTCCTACTCACCCATCACTCAAAAACCCAGTCCAACTCACCAGTCACTCCTGCACCCAGTCCCACTCGCCTGTCACTCCAAATCTCAGTCTCACTCTCCAATCACTCCGGCATTCAGTCCCACTCACCATTCACTCCAACATCCAGTCCCACTCACCCATCACTCCAGTCCCCAGCACAACTCACCCATCACTCCAACACCCAGCCGCACTCACCCATCACTCCTGCATCCTGTCCAACTCACACATCTCTCCAACACCCAATCCCACTCACCAATCACTCCAACACACAGTCCCACTCACCCATCACTCCAACACCCTGTCCCACTCACCCATCACTCCTGCACCCAGTCCGACTCACCCATCACTCCTGCACCCACTCCCACTCACTCATCAATCCAACACCAAATTCCACTTACTCTTCACTCCTGCACTCAGTCCCACTCAACCATCACTCCGACACCCAGTTCCACTCGCCCATCACTCCAACACCCAGTCACACTCAACATTCCCTCCAACACCCAGTCCCACTCACCCATCACTCTAACACCCTATCCCACTCACCCATCACGGCAACACCGAGTCCTACTCACCCATCACTCCTGCACCCAGTCCCCACTCACCCTTCACTCCAACACCCAGTCCCACTCGCCCATCACTCCAACACCCAGTCCCACTCACCCATCACTCCAACACCAAGTCACACTCGCCCATCACCCCAATACCCAGTCCCACTCACCCATCACTCCTGCACCCAGTCCCACTCACTCATTACTCGAACACCCAGTCCCACTGACCCATCACTCCAACAACAAGTCCCACTCGCCCATCACTCCAACACCCAGTCCCACTCACCCATCACTCCAATACCCAGTCCCACTCACCCATCACTCCTGCACCCAGTCCCACTCGCCCATCACTCCAACACCCAGTCCCACTCACCCATCACTCCAACACCCAGTCCCACTCACCCATCACTCCAACACCAAGTCCCACTCGCCCATCACTCCAACACCCAGTCCCACTGACCCATCACTCCAACACCAAGTCCCACTCGCCCATCACTCCAAACCCCAGTCCCACTCACCCATTACTCCAACACCCAGTCCCACTCACCCATCACTCCAACACCCTGTCGCACTCACCCATCACTCAATCTCCCAGTCCTACTCACCCATCACTCCAACACCCAGTCCCACTCACCCATCACTCCTGCACCCAGTCGCACTTGCCCATCACTCCTGCAGCCAGTCCAGCTCACCCATCACTCCAACACCCCGTCTCACTTACTCATCACTCCTGCATCCAGTGCCACTCACTCATCAGTCCAACACCCAGTCCCACTCACTCATCACTCCTGCACTCAGTCCCACTCGCCCATCACTCCAACACCCAGTCCCACTCACCCATCACTCCAACACCCAGTCCCACTCGCCCATCACTCCAACACCCAGTCCCACTCACTCATCACTCCTGCACTCAGTCCCACTTAACCATCACTCCAACACCTTGTCCCACTCGCTCATCACTCCAACACCCAGTCCCACTCACCCTTCACTCCTGCGACCATCCCATTCACCCATCACTCCAACACCCAGTCCCACTCGCCCATCACTCCAACACCCAGTCCCACTCACCCATCACTCCAACACCCAGTCCCACTTAACCATCACTCCAACACCTTGTTCCACTCACCATTCACTCCAACACCCAGTCCCACTCACCCTTCACTCCTGCGACCATCCCACTCACCCATCACTCCAACTCCCAGTCCCACTCACTCATCACTCCTGCACCCAGTCCCACTCGCCCATCACTCCAACACCCAGTCACGCTCACCCATCACTCCAACACCCTGTCCCACTCACCCATCACTCCAGTCTCCAGCACAACTCACCCATCACTCCAACACCCAGCCGCACTCACCCATCACTCCTGGATCCTGTCCAACTCACGCATCTCTCCAACACCCAATCCCACTCACCAATCACTCCAACACCCAGTCCCACTCACCAATCACTCCAACACCCAGTCCCACTCACCCATCACTCCAACACCCAGTCCCACTCACCATTCACTCCAACACCCAGTCCCACTCACCATTCACTCCAACACCCAGTCCCACTCACCCATCACTCCAACACCCAGTCCCACTCACCCATCACTCCAACACCCAGTCCCACTCACCCATCACTCCAACACCCAGTCCCACTCACCCATCACTCCAACACCCAGTCCCACTCACCCATCACTCCAACACCCAGTCCCACTCACCCATCACTCCAACACCCAGTCCCACTCACCCACCACTCCAACACCCAGTCCCACTCACCCATCACTCCAACACCCAGTCCCACTCGCCCATCACTCCAACACCCAGTCCCACTCGCCCATCACTCCAACACCCAGTCCCACAGACCCATCACTCCAACACCCAGTCCCACTCACCCATCACTCCAACACCCAGTCCCACAGACCCATCTCTCCAACACCCAGTCCCACTCACCCATCACTCCAACACCCAGTCCCACAGACCCATCTCTCCAACACCCAGTCCCACTCGCCCATCACTCCAACACCCAGTCCCACAGACCCATCACTCCAACACCCAGTCCCACTCACCCATCACTCCAACACCCAGTCCCACTCACCAATCACTCCAACACCCAGTCCCACTCACCCATCACTCCAACACCCAGTCCCACTCACCATTCACTCCAACACCCAGTCCCACTCACCCATCACTCCAACACCCAGTCCCACTCACCCATCACTCCAACACCCAGTCCCACTCACCCATCACTCCAACACCCAGTCCCACTCACCCATCACTCCAACACCCAGTCCCACTCGCCCATCACTCCAACACCCAGTCCCACAGACCCATCACTCCAACACCCAGTCCCACTCACCCATCACTCCAACACCCAGCCCAACTCACCCATCTCTCCAACATCCAGTCCCACTCACCGATCACTCCAACACCCAGTCCCTCTCGCCCATCACTCCAACACCCTGTGCCACTCGCCCATCACTCCAACACCCTGTGCCACTCGCCCACCACTCCAACACCCAGTCCCACTCACCCATTACTCCAACACCCAGTCCCTCTCGCCCATCACTCCAACACCCAGTCCCTCTCGCCCATCACTCCAACACCCTGTGCCACTCGCCCACCACTCCAACACCCAGTCCCACTCACCCATTACTCCAACACCCAGTCCCTCTCGCCCATCACTCCAACACCCTGTGCCACTCGCCCACCACTCCAACACCCAGTCCCACTCACTCATCACTCCAACACCCAACCCCACTCGCCCATCACGCCAGACCCCAGCCCCACTCACCCATCACTCCTGTCTTTGCTGACTTACATTTCCTCCCAGACCCCCAATGCCTTAAATTTAAATGCTTTCATGGTCTCAATCTTCCCTAACTCTGTAACCTCCTGCAGCCTTACAACCCTGCCCAACCTCTCCAGTCCTCTGACTCTGGCGTCTTGTGCAAACCCCCCATCCATTCACCCCACCATTGATAGCCATACCTTTGCCCACCTGGGTCCTATGCTCTGAAATTCCCTCTGTAAGCCCCTCCGTCTCTACACCTCCCTCTCCTCCGATAAGCCCCCCCTCAAAGCCCATCTCTTCGACCAAGCTTTTGGTCACACTTCCATTTCTTTCGCTCGCTGTCCTTTTTTTACCTCATGTCTCTGGGACGCACGTTGGGAAAACATTTTTCCATGTTAATAGCGCTATATAAATGAAAATTTTTGTTTCTAGTTCAACATGGTTGAAAGTTGAAATTCAGTGTATAAAAAAATCAAGCAAAATAAATAGTTTGCGAAGCTTCAACACAACAGATCTTGAAATTACTTCCATATATTTTAACCCAGGACTTTACAAGTGACAAGATTTAGCAGTAATAATAATCAAACATGTATCTAGAAATTATTGCCAATAAATGTCAGTTGGATATGACAGTAAAACACAATTCTAAATGGGCTTCATATCACAACAGTGGGAAATGTGTCAGCTAGTTGAAGCAAGCTATTCTTTTCTAGCAATCACAGAAAACTGCACTGCACCCAGTGACGCACGCCATACATTCATTTCAGAACTTTAATGGGGTACATGTAACTCAAAAGATGAATCATAAATGATGCAAGATGTTCAGCAATTAATTTTCAATTTCAAATTAAATCAACTGAAATCATACAAATTGCAACTTCTACTTAAACTGTACTTTGAAACGTTCTAAGCATCTACTGCAAACACTAACCTGTCTGATGGTTTGGCTCTCTTGCACTAACTGAGGAACACTGAAAGCAAGAGTCATTCCACACCCTATCTATGCTGGAGCAGTTGATTTGATAAGATCTTAAACACAGTTTCTCTTGTAATATGTATAAAAGGAAAACAATTGGATCTCAGGATTTTTAGAATGTTTCCAAAATGGGGAGGAAGGGCAGAAGAGGGTTAAAGTAGGTCGTAAAATCAACACCTGAAGACTTTTAAATAGAACAGTGTTCTGATTGAGAGGGGGTTCAACTCTCGAGGGCCTGGACCTCCCACCCACCCCACCTTCCCCCTTCTCCCCCCACAACAATTCTGCCAGAATCTCCGTCCTCAGGCTGGAGGTGAGATCCTGCCCTCAGAGGGAGGTGTTCTTCTGGCCTCAGTGGATGACCCCAGGCTGGTGGCAGAGATTTGTTGCAGTGCTCCTGAGGTGATCTGCAGCAGATAAGAGAAGAAGGCATCCAATGGATAATGATGTATCCAGTATTTTTGTGGGACCCACTGTATGGAACACCGCGACTGATTATCACCTTGCAGCTAGTTTCCTGTGCAATGGGGTGCCTGTCTAGTGTCCAGTGATGTGCACTAAACACCCATCGAGATGCAGTGGCGATTTCATGTTAAAAGACAGAAGTGCAACTCCACAAGAAAATGAGTGTTTTTTCCCACATTACAACAGTGACTACACTTCAAAAAGTACTTCATTGGCTGTAAAGCACTTTCAGACGTCCGGTGGTCATGAAGGCGCTATAGAAATGCAAGTCTTTCTTCCTTTCTGTCACTGGGTCAGTTCCCATGCAAGAGCAATGAAAGCCTCCCAACGCCATCTGCGCTGCAGGTCAATTGTAGCACAGGTTAGCTGTTACTAGCTAAGTGCTAGCGGCTAGCCTTTCTGGAGAATTGACTCTGTTGTCACAGTCAGTGCCCTGTGCAGTTCAGTCTTTCAGCTACTCAGGGAGGACATTTCTTCTCGGGTAATTGCACACAGAAAGAAAGAATTGCATTTATAAAGTGCCTTTCATGGCCTCAGGGCATCCCAAACCACTTTACAGCCAATGAGGTACTTTTGAAGTGTAGTCACTGTCGTAATGTAGGGAAACAGCCGTTTTGCGCACAGCAAGATCCCACAAACAGCAGTGAAAGAACTCTGTTTTAGTGATGTTGGTTAAGGGGTAAATGTTGGCCAGGATATCGGGGAGATCTGCCCTGCTCCTCTTTGAATAGTGCCATGGGATCTTTTACATCCACCTAAGAGGGCAGACGGGACCTCGGTTTAATGACATCCGAAAGGCGGCACCTCTGACAGTGCAGCACTCCCTCAATACTGCACTCGGAGTTTCAGCTGAGATTTTGTGCTCAAGTCTCTGGAGTGGGACTCGAACCCATGACTTTCTGACTCACAGATCCGGGCGGCTTTCTGTTGGGTAAGTAACACTGTTTCTGCTGGGTGGGTGGGGCTGAAATCACCCCTACTACCTGGGATTGTGGTCCATGATAAAATATTAGTGCATCTTAAATAATCAAACAACTGGTTTGAGCCTGCAGTTTTATTTTCGCTACATGATCTCTTTGAAACTAAGCAAGAGCATCCTATCCCTGCTGAATTTTAAACTGAACTGTTGTTTGCTTCTTAATTGATATTTAATTCCACCGCAAACTCAAAAACACAGACACACAAGCACTCAAGGTATTGGTTACATTTCAAAGTCCTCTGTATTGACTGTGAACCAATGTGGTTTCCCATGTTTGCAAATGATTGTGTGTTTACTTTGACAAAACCCACAGGATATTCATCCTAGTGCTTGACTAAACAGACACATTCCCATTCCAGCCATGAATCACAACCCTAACTCCTATCTTATACTGACGTTCCCCTGATATATCGATCCTGGCAGGTGCTGGAGTGCATATACATATATTTTTATGGCAGTTCAAGTTGTCCTGTTAACTGCAGACTTTCCATTACATTAGCCTCATAAGTCATTAACCCTTATCCTTGTAAACCAATCCATGCTAACACAATCCAAGTGTAGCAGGCAATTAAAGTCAGTGAGAGAAAAATGTCTCCTTGGTCAATTGATGGATTCATGACTCATCCCGTGAGACCTCACTTCTACACTCGTAGGTCCCTCTTAACCCTTGGCAGCCCGTCAGCACTCACATTACATTAACAATGCTATCACGGTCATCCCTATGGACCGAGCATCAAAGGGACGCTGACTGCATCAGTCTGACAGGAGCACTAATGCAACATGTTTGGAGCTCTCAGCCGATGGCAGACTAGCACGTCAGGCTCACGCCAAAATGAGCGGCCATGGAGACGAGATTAAATGTAAAAGATTTAGAACAGAGCGCAGGAGACACTCCCTCACACACAGAGCTGTGAGGCTGTGGGTTCCAGGGTTAGTGTTGAAGCAGAAACTGTATCAACATTCAAGATTAGATTGGATGTAGGGAAAGGGGTTGAAGGGATACAGGAACAGGGCGGGTAAATGTGATTAGAACTATTTGTTGGCTTGGAGGGTAAACACCTACACAATCTTTGGGCCAAATGGCCTGCTTCCATGTGGTAACTTCTATGTATTTCTAAATAACTCTGCGTCATTAAGATTTTTTCAGAGGAACCCATTAAGAGGAGTGCAAGGACTTGATGTTAACTGTTGAAAATTTTTGTAAGTCCATTTGAAGAATTTGCCCATCGGGAGGCTCCTGGTTCTTACTTAGTGAAGTCATGTGGACATACGCTAGAGAAGCCCACCCAGGTGGTCGCCATGCAAGGCCTTCAAATCTAGTCAATTTAGCTGGGCATCTCATGAAGAAAGAAAGAAAAAGTTACATTTTATATAACGTCTTTCATAGCACAATGTGCTAATGGCCGGATCATCTTTTTTAGTGATGTTGTTTGTGGGATGAATATTGGCCAGGACACCGGGGATAACTCCCTTGTTCTTTTTTGAAATAATGCTGTGGAATCTTTTATGTCCACCTGAGAGGGAAGACGGGGCCTCGGTTTAACGTCTTGTCCGAAAGACGGCACCTCCAACAGTGCAGCACTCCCTCAGTACTGCACTGGAGCATCAGCCTAGATTGTGTGCTCAAGTCTCTGGAATGGGGCTTGAACCACAACTTTCTGACTCAGAGGCAAGAGTGCTGCCCACTGAAACACGGCTGACACCTGAAGGGTAACAAGAGCAATCCACACACACTCACACACATCTGTGGATCTCAATCCCCCAACTGTAAGCACAGTAGCAATCATTTCCAACATTTCTCTTGGTTTCAGTCACTGGAGAGCAGAGCGAAGGCCCACAGATCCCACAGATCCCACAGCCAGGCGACTTGCGAAGAAAGAAAGAAAGAGAAATACAGGGAAAGGGAGAGAGAGAAAGAGAGGAGGAGAATAGAAAGATGGGGAAAAAAGCAGAGACATCAACGGTTCTCGGCTGCCCCAGTGACAAGTGTGGCAGGTACAGCCTGATACCTTTAGTCATGTTTCCATTTCTGGAGTTAATGGATGCCTCAGATATATGGCTTATGACTGAAAAATATCTAGGATTTGTCCAACGCAGAAAGCTCTGTCCCCAAGAAACAAGATTGCTTAACTTCACACTCAGAGTTCAGGAGAGAGTCCACTAGAGTCGGTTATAGACATGGACACACTCACACACACACACACACACTCACACAAACTCACACAAACACTCACATACATACCGCACACTCTCTCTCACACACACACACTTTCAAATGCAGACACTCACACCCAAATGAACACACACACCCAAATACACCCCCCCCAATACACACACACACACAAATGCACTTACACATCCCCCAATACACCCCGCCCTCCAATATACCCCCCCAAATGCACACACACACACTCAAATAGACACATACACAACTTCTCCCCGCAGTTGATCTCGACTATTCATGAACGAGTCTACTATATATACTATCTGACACGGAATGAATCCCCTGTCGCCAGCCTCATTCAATCGTCTGATAACCCAGTTATTCCGGGATTTTGCAAATGACATCCGCAGAGATTTCATTATTTTTGTTTCTGGTTACTGAATCGTGCACAGGTATGATGAACAAGTAACGCCTGTCTTGCACTCTCTTTATGCAGCCCTCTGCTTGCTTATCTGTGTTGTGGTGCGTGACTGTAAAACACAACACATTAATGTACCTTCAGGAATTCCAACATCTTCAAGCATTTGTCAGGAAACACACTGAGGTGACACTTTGTTTTTGAGCTACCTCTTTGCTTTTGTTTCACACATGGTGATGAATTAACTCCTTCAGGACTACACAGGCAATTCCTACCCAAAGATTGGAATTTTACAGGGGGAAAAAAATCCCAATACAAAGCATCACAGGTAAGATCAATTCTTTGAAATCAAATCTGATTAAACAGGAAGTGAGTTGTGTTGACTTGTTGGGGGTGATTTGGAAAATGAGAGGAATGGGTCGGGGGCGGGGGAGCCAGGGACAGGGGAGGGCTGAGTGTCCTGGTGGGCCTTGGATCAGACCTCCTGCCCACCAGGAAACAGAAGAACATTTTAAATAATTTACCATGCTGGGCCTTGCCTGCCCCCAGATTGACTTCCTGACAGGTTTGGCCTGGTAGGCCCAGGTTAAAATTGCAGTCCAGCCCCGATGACATCATCAGAGCCTAATCTACATATTTAAACGAGGACCCCGTCAGCTTCGGGTGGGGGTTCTTGGCACCTGCCATTTAGAATGTCAGGATGCCAGTGGGTAAAGCCCCTGCTCCATTTTAACTCTGCCTCACCCCTCCCCCCACCCCAACCCCTCCCACCCACCTGGTCTCTACTGGGCAGGGGAGTTACAAGATCCCCCATTATCTCAGTGTTAGACGCTTCCTCCTGGCTCTTTGCTACCATGTTGAACTGATGGTTGGACGCTGTTTTGAACTCCCCCTACTCAACATTAGGATTGGAGAAGGCCATTGCTCCCATTAACGTCACTGGAGTTGAACATAGGGGAGGGGAAACCAATACAAAAATGTTTGGGCCCAGGCTGTATCTATAAAACCATTCTAAAGTATAAAAGACAGACATGTAACACAGGACAAGGTGAGACCCACCCAAACCAGGAAGGTTTGATCCCTGGCCTGCACTGACTTAGTTGCACTTAAAGATCGAGCGACCAGACCCCTAGTCATCTAGTGATGTTAAGTAAGGTTGGTGCAGTAACCTTGGGACACCACAGGATTCCGTTAGCTCATGTTGAAATCGTTCTGGTCAATAGTAAATTGACGAGTAACAGCAGAAAGTAGATGATGTACCAGTTAGAAATCTCCAGCTGAAAGCTGGGAGGCTTCCAATGATGGTTGGAAAAGTACTGGTTGTTAAACTGACCTTGTTTTTGAGGTTTTGTTTGTGTTTTCTATACATTTACTCAACAGCTGGGATATTTTTCTCATTTTTTCTAAAAACAGAATGGTGAATTTTCACAAACAAAAGAAGTGCAGATGCTGGGAATCTGAAACAAAGACAGACAGCTCTGGGAAATCTCAGCAGGCCAGGCAGGATCTGCGGAGACAGCAGAGTTAACATCTCAGGTGTGGATCGTTCATCAAACCTGGACGAAACTTTGACAATGGGTCCACACCCAAAACGTTAAGCCCTCTGCTTTCTCCACAGTCGGTGCCTGGCCAGCTGGCTGCTTCCAGCGTTGTCTGAGATTGTTGTAGTGAATCTTTGTTCTCTTCAAGCTGACCAATGTCACCACAGAGTATTTCCATGTTTGGTGTAACATGCGACTCACATCTCACACAATGATAAGTATAAAGCTCATTCTAGTCCCTCCCCCAGCTATCTGCCCAAATTCCAACTTCCCAACATTGTGAACATTTGCCCTTCTCATACTAGCTTATCTTCCTGAATGAATCTCAAAATATAATGTCCAAATCTGTTGGGAGTAAACATCTGTAACCCTCTACTCCGAGTGTACTTAGCTAGGAAAGGGCGTTAACCCTCTACACCGAGTGTGCGGTTAGTTAGTCAAGGGCGGTAACCCTCTACACTAAATGAACTTGCTCAGTGCACACTAGATATTTTCAATTGTCTAATGACTTTGAAAATTACACAGTACAAAATTACTGTAATAAGTATTGTGGGAGAAAGAGAATAGACAGAACTTCACTTGGAAAATTGTTTAATTAATAGTATTCTGCAGAGTGAGTTACCATGTCATTATTAGCAGCTGGATATAGGAATGCTTCTCCAGAGCAAACACTCCGAGCAGATTAGCCCGGCCAAGGCAGAAGAACACTCGAGATTGCTAATTGACTTTTGTGACTGGGTATCGGAGGTTGATGGACCAGAATAAATTTCTAACCTGTGAGCACACCTTTCTGTGAATCGCCATGCATAAGTAAACCAACCTTGTTGCTTCCGACAGCCTGCAGTGCTAGCTAGTCGCACAGATTTCAGCCTGTGTGAGGAAGAGGAGTTAGGGGAAGCGAGGAGTCTCCTTGTCACACAGTGCAGCACCGCACTTGGCACAGTTCTAGTTGCCTGGCAGCCTTCCTGTGACTTTGATCAATGCTAATACTTACAGAGTGACGTGAGGAGCCTGTAACAATCGCAGGCAAGGCTCAGCTCTGCGAGAACATCCTATTCCCCACATTTTTTCATCACTGAATTCAGATTCAGGCAGCCTTGTGTCCTAATTCCCCCAGAAGCTTGTGTTTTGACTCTGCAGAGTTCTTTTGTTTCTCTCGTTAGAAAGTTCCATTGAAAATACAAACAGCAGGGGAATTCACGAATATTGGTATGATTAACATCTCACACAGAGCATCATTTCTTAATTAGCCTGTACTTAGCACATTGATCCCATGTAAAGGATATTCATTTGCTTCATCATTATTTGAACAAATGTTTTTGAAACAATATTCTTACGAAATATCTCCGCTTGGCACCAAACAGATCTTCTAGGATACTTTGAGCATCATGTAAAGTGGTTGCATTCGCAATATAAGGCAGCCTAGGCATTGTGATGTTGGACTGGCAACTCAGTGATCAGGAGTTCAAGTTCAACCACGACAAATTGCAGAACTGAATTCAGTAAAGCTGTTACTTTGTGGGCGGACACCAGAAAAAATGACCATGAAAGCCACTGGATTGTCATTAAAACCCAACTGGGTCAGTAACTCCTTCAGGAAAAAAAATCTGGCCTACATGGGACTCCAGTCCCACACTATGAGGTTGACACTTAATGACCTCACGGCAACTAGGGTTGGGCAATAAATAGGGCCTTGCCAGCGCCACCCACATCTCAAGAACAAATAGTTCATGTAAGATATAATAGAATCAGGTATTAAGGGGGCTCCTCTGTCATTTTCTTAGAGACCATAAAACTCAAAATATATTTTCTGGTATCAATGCATCAAGTAACATACCATGAACAGCAAACACAAATACAGGATCGATCCCAGCTCCCTCCCTCCCTTCCCTCCCCATACTGTTGGGCAACTGTCCTCCAGACTGTCATTCCATGCCTCTTCACAACTGGTCACCCAGTCAGCCTAGGGGGATTAGGGAGTAAATAAAATAATCAAACAGTCAGATTTTCCCATCCCTCCCCCGCCCCCCATCGGGTATCTGATGATATTGGGCTGCTCTTTCAACCAATTTTATTTCCCTTAAAAAGCAGAATCTAGTCTGCTATTGGTCGAGTAATACATTAACTACAGTTTATTTGTGTCAGTTGTGGCTCAGTGTGCGGTACTCTAACCTTTGGTGTCAGAAGGTCGTGGGTTCAAGTCCCACTCCAGAGACCTCAGCACGTAAAGCTAGGCTGACACTCCAGTGCAGTACTGAGGGAGTGCTGCACTGTTGGAGGTGCCATCTTTTGGATGAGACATTAAAGTGAGGCCCCGTTTGCCGTCTCAGGTGGATGTAGAGATCCCACTGCACCATTTGAAGAAGAGCAGGGGGGTTCTCCCAGTGGCCAACATTTATCCCTCAACTAACAACTAAAATAAATAATCTGGTTATGTATTTCATTGCTGTTTGTGGGAGCTTGCTGTGCACAAATTGGCGGCCAAATTTCCTACATTACATCAGTGACTATATTTCAAAAGTACTTCATTGGCTTCTTTGGTGAAGAACTTTAGTCATAAAAGGTGGTATATAAATGTAATTCTTTCTCTTTTTCTCTACTCACTTACCAAGAACTCCCAGTGAAATATTACTCAAACTTTTCCATTAAGCACTTAATTGTAGTGGAATATTTCCCTGTAATTGGTAGAAATAATTAAACCTGTACAGTCTACCGAGGAAGTTACCAGAGTAATTTGTGTGGTAACCCTGGAAACGAATGCAATCTGGGCAAATAAAATATTCTCACAACAGGAGTAAACAGCTCAAGTTATTCACTTAATAGAAGTGAGCAGAATGGCTGGAGACAGCACGCAGCGTGTGATTTTAACATCTATTCAGAGCCTGCGCTTGCTTACTTCAAAAAGGCAGCATTAGCTCACTGGGGAGTGTTGTGAAAGGCCCTCTTCCTCCGATAGCCTGAGGCAAGGTTTCATGATTCATAAAAACATAAGAACATAAGAAATAGGAGCAGGAGTAAGCCATTTGGCCCTTCGAGCCTGCTCCGCCATTCAATGAGATCATGGCTGATCTTCTGCATCAACTCCATTCACCGGCCCTATCGCCATATCCCTTGATGCCCTTACTAGTCAGAAATCTATCGACTTCTGTTTTGAATATACCCAATGACTGAGCCTCCACAGCCCTCCGGGGTAGAGAATTCCAAAGATTCACCACCCTCTGTGTGAAGAAATTTCTTCTCATCTCAGTCCTGAATGGCCTACCCTTTATCCTGAGGCTGTGGCCCCTGGTTCTAGACTCCCCAGCCAAGGGAAATATTCTCCCAGTACCCACCCTATCAAGCCCTGTAATAATTTTGTATGCTTCAATGAGATCCCCTCTCATTCTTCTGAATTCAAGAGAATACAGGCCTAGTTTACTACGTCTCCAGCTGTACCATATTCAATGCTGAGCATAATCGGCAAATGTTCAGTCAGATGATGGTGTAGGAATGGCTAGATTCCTAACTAAAGGACTGAGGTCGAGTCAGTCTATCAAACAAACGATGTTTAATACTAATCAACAGAGTTTAACACGAAAACACAGGAGAACTAAATTACAGGTCTGTACTCTTTGCTGGCTCCACGAGGACTGGCTAGGGCGGCTCCCCAGTCTGACGTCATGACGTCATCACGTTTTCCCGCTGCTGGAGGATCACGTGATCAACGTGATGACGTCATCGCGTTTGGTCTCATTCTTAAAGGAACCGCGCTATGTACATGCAATAATATGAACAAAGATACAGATTCATTCTGTAGCTAATAATCTGTTAAAGATAATTATGTACATTAGATCAGAGTCCCCTGGTGGCTCTGCCACATGCGCCCCCCCCCAGAATTGTCTTTAACAGTAAAAGTCAATCGACTAGGAGGTCTGACAAGCCTGTCAGAGCGACTCCTGTATTCTTGGAGTGGACATTGTTGAACAGCTGGCGGGCTGGCGGATGGAAGCCTTGGGTCTGGCGTGGATGCAGCAGGAGGTCGACCACGTCGTGGTGGCTCTGCGGTCTCTACTGGCCGGTCGATGTCCAGGTGTGCCGGTTTGAGACGGTCAATGGATATGTGGTCAGGTTTACCACCGATGTCTACGGAGAAACTCTTGTCGCCTGTCTCCAGTACGCGGAAAGGGCCTGTGTAAGGGGCCTTGAGCGGATCCCTATGGGCATCATGATGAATGAATACAAATTCAGCATTCTTTAGCTCCGCAGGTACGTGTGAAGATGGAAGGCCGTGATGCGAAGTTGGGATAGGCACAAAAGCCTTGGCTGTTTCCCGGTGGTTGCTGAGTTGGTCGGCTGCAGACCACGGCTCAGTTGGAAGCGGCAGGAAATCTCCCGGTACGCGGAGTGGCTGGCCGTACACGAGCTCCACGACGGACGATTGCAGGTCCTCTTTGGGTGCCGTGCGAAGACCCAACATGACCCACGGAAGCTTATCCACCCATCCGGCACCTTGGAGGCTGGCCCTCAGCGATGCCTTTAACGATCTGTGGAAACGTTCACACAAAACGTTTGCCTGTGGGTGATAGGCCGTGGTGCGGTGAAGCTTGGTACCAAGACCCTGGGCCACAGCGTTCCAGAGCTCGGAAGAGAACTGTGGACCGCGGTCTGAAGAAATGTCCGCTGGAACGCCGAAATGTGCGACCCACGAGGAGAGGAATGCTCTGGCGACATTAGCGGACGTAGTAGATGCCAAAGGAACTGCCTCTGGCCATCTAGTAGTACGATCGACCATGGTGAGGATGTGTGTGAACCCCTGTGACGGTGGAAGCGGCCTGACGATGTCCACGTTGACATGGTCGAATCGACGTTCTGGTACTGCGAACGTGGCCAATGGGGCCTTGACGTGACATTGCACCTTAGACTTTTGACAGACAACGCAGGTGTTAGCCCAGTCGCGAATATCCTTACGCATTCCTCTCCAGACGAACTTAGCCGACATTAATTGTTGAGATGCCTTCACACCAGGATGGGAAAGCCCATGTATGGCGTCAAAAACTTTGCGGCGCCAGGCAACTGGAACGATCGGACGGGGATCTCCCATGGAGACATCGCAGAGTAATGAGGTGCCTGCTGCGTGGAATTGCACATCGGCAGGTTGGAGGCTAGAGGCGTCGGTGCGATACGCCTGTGTTTCAGGGTCGGATGCCTGATCGGTGGCCATGAGGGCATAATCGATGCCCAGCTGGACCGTCCGTACGGTCGCGTGAGAAAGGCAATCAGCTACCAAGTTGTCCTTGCCAGCTACGTGTTGGATGTCTGTCGTGAATTCTGAAATGAAAGTTAGCTGTCGCTGCTGTCGAGCCGACCACGGTTCGGCGGTCTTGGCCATGGTGAAGGTCAGTGGTTTGTGATCTACAAACGCAGTGAAGGGACGTCCTTCTAACAAAAAACGGAAATGGCGGATAGCCAGGAACAGCGCCAGCAACTCCCGGTCGAAAGTGTTGTATTTGCGTTTATTGCGCCGGAGTTGGCGGCTGAAAAACGCCAGTGGTTGCCACGTCCCGTTGACCCACTGTTCCTGTACGGCGCCTATGGCATTGTTGGAAGCGTCGGTGGTAAGGGCGATGGTGGCACCTGGCAGAGGGTGCGCCAACATAGTTGCATTGGCTAGAGCGGTTTTGTGTTGTCGAGAGCGTTGTCCATTTCGACCGACCGAGCTTGTGTGTAAACTGGAGAGCCAGTCGTAGTAATGTGATGTTCGACACCATGCTTAGTGGCCGAGGAGGAGAAAGTGGGCTTGATCAGCTCTGGGAATTCACCTAATAGGCGAGTGAACTCGTCCGGCGAGGGCAGCGCGCAGGAGACAGTGTGCGACGTTGCGGAACTGCTGAAGCAAGGGATGGAGTGGAAGGTGGCCACGTTAACCAATCAACGATTTCTTACATCCACCAAGAGGCTGTTGGTGCATAAGAAATCTGCACCGAGGATGGCTTGCGAAACCTTGGCTGTGATGAATTCCCACTGAAACCGTTGCCCGCCGAAGCACACCTGGACCCGCCGTTTGCCAAAGGTACGAATGGCCCTGCCATTAGCTGCCTCGAGGGAGAGGCCGTGCCTCCCAGACTGAATATCGAGTGCTGAGGCAGGAAGGATGCTACACTGCGCCCCGGTGTCGCATAAAAAGCGCCGGCCTGAGAGGGAATCTGTAATGTAGAGGAGCTTCCCGGAATTTCCAATCACCATCGCGACCGCGGAACGTCCCTCAGACTCAGTCCTCCTTTTCTGGAGTTGCTGCTGGTGTGGATTTTTTGTTTTAGGCGTGAAACTGCAGGGAGGGCGGCAACCTCTGGCTTTCGTGCCAAAACAGGCGTGGTAAAAGCACAAGCCAGGGGATGGAGGCGTCGGGGCAGCGTTCATGGGGGAGGGGTGCCTCGTGGCGGTGCAGGATTGCTGCGTGACCGCATAAATCGTATCTGTTTCTGCAGCAAGTGCTGCACAATCTGTGGCTTCTGATCTGGCGAGGGCAGCTTGAACCTGCTTGGGTAGTTGACTCAGGAATAACTCCCGAAAGAGGAAACATTGTGGTTCGGAGCCAAGGAGCGTGAGCATCTGGCTCATTAACTCAGGTGGCTTGGAATCGCCAAGCGGACATAGCGAGCAGTTGGCGGGCACGCTCCGCCTTCATGAGCCTGAAGACCTGTATTAACCGCGCTTTAAGAGTATCATACTTGCTGTCAACTGGGGGGTTTTCGAGCAGGCTGATGAACCGTGAGGCCGTGGAGCTGTCAAGTGCGGAGACCACGTAAAGGTAACGGGTCTGTTCCGCAACGATGTTTCGGAGTTCGAATTGTGCTTCTGCTTGTACGAACCAGGAGGCCGCCTGTTGTTCCCAAAACTGTGGGAGCTTCAAAGCCACGGAGTTCGCTTCCATGTTTCATTTCGCTTCGCTTCTTCCGCGAAAATTGTTCACGAAAATTCGGGGTCACCACTGTAGGAATGGCTAAATTCCTAACTAAAGGACTGCGGTCGAGTCAGTCTATCAAACAAATGATGTTTAATACTATTCAACAGAGTTTAACACGAAAACAGAGGAGAACTAAATTACAGGTCTTTACTCTTTGCTGGCTCCACGAGGACTGGCTTTGGCGGCTCCCCAGCCTGACGTCATGACGTCATCACGTTTTCCCGTCGCTGGAGGATCACATGATCAACGTGATGACGTCATCGCGTTTGGTCTCATTCTTAAAGGGACCGCGCTATGTACATGCAATAATATGAACAAAGGTACAGATTCATTCTGTAGCTAATAATTTGTTAAAGATAATTATGTACATTAGATCAGAGTCCCCTGGTGGCTCTGCCACAATGGCATCATTGGGTTATCACTGATATAAATGAACTTTGCTTTTTTTTTAACTAACTTAGTAAGTTGCCTTCAAGAATGATTGGAGCTAATTGCAGTACTTACATCAGGGCCCAGAAATTGGTTTGCCCCTGAAAACAGGCCTGGGGATCATGATGCGTGAGCAATCCATACCTGTTTGGAGGACTGAAGGCAGCAGGCGAACTTCATGCTGCCTGCTCATTTGCATGATTGTTGAACAAGCTGCTGAGTGGCTGAATGCTCAGCAGGGGGCCCAAATTCATGCGAGACTAGCTCCAATGAATGCAACTACTTAAAGGTAGTCTGCATCTCTTAAAGGGGAGGTGCATTCTGCCTGCAAATCATCATTCAACTGGTTGAGGAAAACAATGCAAAAACTCAAACCTTGGCACAACAGTGGAGGGAGCGTGCACTAAGGTTCTCCGATGCAGCACTGGAGGCTTTGGTGCAGGAGGTTAACTTGAGAGAGAGGTTCTCTTTCCACAGAGGGCCAGAGGGTCTCTGGGCAACAGACAAATGTGCAATGGGAGCAGATAGTTAATGTGGTGAATACCAGCAGTGTAGCCCGAGGACGTGGTGCAGTGCAGGAAGAAGTTTAATGACCTCACATGAGTGGTCAAGGTCAGTGAATTAATCTTCAAATGTTATATCCCATCATCTGCACCATTAGCCTCACACACTTCTCAATGCACTATCATTCACCTATCAACAATCTCCACCAAGCACGTCTCAAACCTTACATTCATAGCTTCACCTCACCCTCACACACTTACCACTACTGCAAGCCTCACACCCATATCTGCAAAGAGCTTGGAGCTCATCCTTTCCAGCATGGAAGGGGTGGGCACATCCATTAACGCACTTGTGGACCCAACCATCATGCAGCGTCTGATGGCCAAAGCCTCAGCTTCCATTGCAGCACAAGCAGAAGCCACCCAATGTCTGAGTGCTGCAATGGAAGCTCAGACTGAAGTCATGCAAGCTCAGCTTGCTGCTACGCAAGCTCAGACTGCTGCCATCATGGCTGGGTTTACCAGTGTGGAAAGGGGCTTGCAGGGTCTCACAGCATTCTAGCAATCCATCCTTCAACAGATTACTAGGAATGCTGAGGTGCCGCCCCAGGGAAGTGGCAGTGGCTCTGTGGAGGACAAACCTATTGTCCTCTATCAGGATGACAGCATTCATCCACCCGCCACTGCCACTCTGCCAGTTGCCCTGTCAACCAGCCAGCCCCGACTGCTGCCGCCCATGTCGAGGTGATGCAGTCTGCAGCTGGGCCTTCTCACCCCAGAGCTGCACAAGGTCATCCTGCAAGGAAATCTGCAGTCTCCCCCACTGAAAGTCAGCAGCCTTCCACCAGCCATGCTGCAGCCACTGGGGTAGCGCTGCATAGGAGCACAAGGACAGAAAAAGGCACACTGAAGACAGGCACTAAGGGAATGCACAAGGGGGATTAATTGACTTTGTTGGGTTGTATTGGATGGATTAATGGATAAAGTTGGATTGGAATGTTTCTTTTGTCATAGAGTCATAGAGTTTTACAGCACAGAAAGAGGCCCTTCGGCCCATCGTGTCTGCGCCGCCCATCCATCCCTGTCCAGTCTAATCCCATTTTCCAGCATTTGGTCCATAGCCTTGTATGCAATGGCATTTCAAGTGCTCATCCAAATGCTTCTTGAATGTTGTGAGGGTTCCTGCCTCTACCACCCTTTCAGGCATTGAGTTCCACATTCCAACCACCCTCTGGGTGAAAAAGTTCCTCCTCAAATCCCCTCTAAATCTCCTGCCCCTTACCCTGAATCTATGCCCCCTTGTTATTGACCCCCCCACTAAGGGGAAAAGTTCCTCTTTATCTACCCTATCTATGCCCCTCATCATTTTGTACACCTCAATCAGGTCCCCCCTCAGCCTTCTCTGCTCCAAGGAAAACAACCCCAGCCTGTCCAGCCTCTCTTCATAGCTGAGGCGCTCCATCCCAGGTAACATCCTGGTGAATCTTCTCTGCACCCTCTCCAAAGCAATCACATCCTTCCTATAGTGAGGCGACCAGAACTGCACACAGTACTCCAGCTGTGGCCTCACCAGCGTTTTGTACAGCTCCATCTAACCTCCCTGCTCTTATATTCTATGCCTCGGCTAATGAAGGCAACTATCCCATATGCCTTTTTAACCACCTTATCTACCTGCTCCGCTGCCTTCAGGGATCTATGTACATGTACACCAAGGTCCCTCTGACCCTCTGTACTTCCTAGGGTCCTACCACTCATTGTGTATTCCCTTGCCTTTTTTTTCCGTCCAAAATGCATCACCTCGCACTTTTCAGGGTTAAATTCCATTTGCCACTTTTCCGCCCATCTGACCAACCCGTTTATATCGTCCTGTAGCCGGAGGCTTTCCTCCTCGCAATTTACCACCCCACCAATTTTCGTGTCATCTGCGAACTTACTGATCATACCTTTTACATTCTCATCCAAATCATTTATGTAGATCACGAACAACAAGGGACCCAGCACCGATCCCTGAGGTACCCCACTGGACACAGGCTTCCAGTCACAAAAGCAACCTTCAACCATCACCCTCTGCATCCTGCCACTCAGCCAGTTTAGGATCCAACGCGCCAAGGCACCCTGGATCCCATGGGCTCTTACCTTCTTAACCAGTCTCCTATGCGGGACTTTGTCAAAAGCTTTACTGAAGTCCATGTAAACCACATCCACAGCATTTCCCTCATCCACCCCACTAGTCACCCCCTCGAAAAATTCGATCAGATTTGTCAGACATGATTTACCCTTGACAAAGCCATGCTGACTATCCCCGATTAATCCTTGCCTCTCCAAGTGGAGATTAATTTTGTCCCTCAGAATTTTTTCCAATAATTTCCCCACCACAGATGTTAGACTCACTGGCCTGTAATTCCCTGGTTTATCCCTGCTACCCTTCTTGAATAATGGTACTACGTTAGCTGTTCTCCAGTCCTCTGGTACATCCCCTGTGGCCAGAGAGGTTCTGAAAATTTGTGTCAGAGCCCCTGCAATCTCCTCCTTTGCCTCCCACAGCAGCCTGGGATACATCTCGTCCGGGCCTGGGGATTTATCCACTTTTTGGCCTGCTAAAACCGCTAGCACCTCCTCCCTCTCGATGCTAATATGTTCAAGTATGTCACAGTCCCCTTGCCCGATTTCTATGTCTGCATCGTCTTTCTCCATAGTGAACACAGATGCAAAAAATTCATTTAAAACCCCGCCTACATCCTCTGGCTCTACACACAGATTGCCACTTTGGTCCCGAATGGGCCCTACCCTTTCCCTGGTTATCCTCTTGCCCTTAATATACTTATAAAACATCTTAGGATTTTCCTTTATTTTGCTCGCCAGTGTTATTTCATGGCCCCTCCTCGCCCTCCTAATTTCTTTTTTAAGTATGCCCCTGCACTTTTTATACTCCTCTAGGGCTTCCTCCGTCTTTAGTCTTTTGTAACTGCCAAAAGCCCCCCTTTTATTTCTAATGCATTTTTGTATATCCCTTGTCATCCAAGGTTCCCTTTGCTTGTTGGTCCCACCCTTGACCTTGACCTTTACAGGAACATGTTGGCGTTGTACTCTCCCTTCTGAAAGTCTCCCATTGTTTTGATGTGGATTTTCCTATAAGGAGCTGCTCCCAGTCCACTTTGGCCTTATCATATTAAAATTGGCCTTCCCCCAATTTAGAACCCTTATTTCCGGGCCGTCTTTGTCTTTTTCCATGACCACCTTAAATCTCACCGAATTATGGTCACTGTCGCCAAAATGCTCCCCTACTGACACTTCCACCACTTGCCCGGCTACATTCCCCAGAATGAGGTCCAGTACCGCCCCCTCTCTTGTAGGACTTTCTACATGTTGGCTCAAAAAGCTCTCCTGGATGCACTTTAAGAATTCTGCACCCTCCAAGCCTTTCACACTCTGACTGTCCCAATTTATATTGGGGAAGTTGAAATCCCCCACTATTATTACCCTATTATTTTCGCACTTTTCTGAGATTTGCCTACATATCTGTTCCTCTATCTCCCCCTGACTGTTTGGGGGCCTATAGTACACTCCCAGCAAAGTGCTTGCCCCCTTTTTGTTTTTAAGTTCTACCCATATGGCCTCATTAGAGGAACCCGCTAATATATCATCCCTCCTTACAGCAGTAATTGACTCCTTAATTAATATTGCAACACCCCCTCCCCTTTTACACCCCCCTCTGTCTCGCCTGAAGATTCTATACCCCGGAATATTGAGCTGCCAGTCCTGACCCTCCCTCAACCATGTCTCCGTGATAGCAACAATATCGTACTCCCATGTGTTCAACAACAACTTCAGTTCATCCACCTTATTTGCAAGACTCCTTGCATTAAAATAAATGCCTTCCAGCCCTGCCATATTCTCTTTTGCCTTCACATATTTGCTCTGCCTTCCCAGCTGACTTGTTTTTCCCTCTGTATTTGGCCATAAATCACCCCCTACTATAGCTCCACTCTGTACCCCAACCCCCTGCCAAGTTAGTTTAAACCCTCCCCAGCAGTGGTGGCTTTTATTTCAATATAGTGGCCAAGTGGTCACAGAGGGAGGTAAGGTGTGGGACTATTGTTGATTGGGGATTTGGGGTTCTGTTCACTCCTCCCACAGTCAGATGAGTCAATCACGGACAGCCCGGGAAGAAAAGGGCTGTCTGGGTTGCCTCCTCCCTCCCGCTCACTCCTCTTCTGCTTCCTCCTCTTCCGCTTCGCTTCCTCTTCCTCCTCATCCTCTTCCTCCTCCTCAGCTGTTGGCAAGGGCTGCACCCTCATAATGGCGAGGTTGTGGAGCACAACAAATCTTGAGACTCGCTCTGGTGAGTACTGTAGGGCTCCTCCAGAGCGGTCCAGGCAGCGGAAGCGTTGTTTAAGGATGCCAATGGTCTGCTCTATCAGATTCCGTGTGGCAGCATGGCTCTCATTGTACACACGCTGCCCACGTGTGGTTGGGTTGCGGAGCGGAGTCATGAACCAAGTGGTCAGTGGGTAGCCCTTGTTGCCCATAAACCACCCTCTGGTTTGACGTGGTGGCTCAAAGACTAAGGAAACAGCAGAATGAAAGCATCATGACTGTTGCCAGGATACCGGGCATTCACTATCACGATGTGCCGAGCATGCTCACACACCAACTGCACATTCAGTGAGTGGTAATCGTTGCGGTTGCGATATATCTCAGCATTTAGATACAGCAGCCATAAAGCCACGTGTGTGCAGTCGATGGCGCTCTGCACCATGGGGACGCCCACTCTCCTGGCAAAGCCAGTTGCACGTTCTGCCTGCTTTTCTCTGGTCAGAGAGAAGACAATGAAGTCCTCTCTCCTGGCATAAAGAGTTTCTGTCACCTCCCTTGTGCAGCAGTGGATGGCGAACTGGGAGATGTTACAGCTGTCGCCTGCTCCAGCCTGAAAGGATCCCAACGTGAAGAAATTCAGGGTCACGGTCACCTTCACAACCACTGGCAGCGCTGTCCTTGCCCTGGAGTGAGGCTGCAGGTCTGGTTAAAAGAGGTGGTAGAGTTCTGTGAGCACTTCCTTCGTAAAGCCTCACACACTGCTCCTGGCTCAGGCTGAGGTAAGAGAATTGCTCTCGGAAAACCATAGGCGGGTAAGGCCTCCTGCTGAGAGCCTTTAATGGACAGAAAACAGAGAGTAGGAATAAACGGGATATTTTCGGGTTAGCAGGCTGTAACTAGTCGGGTACCGCAAGGATCAGTACTTGGGCCTCAGCTATTCACAATCGATATCAATGATGATTTGGATGAGGGGACCAAACGTAATATATCCAAGTTTGCTGATGATACAAAGCTAGGTGGGAATGTAAGTTGTGAGCAGGATGCAAAGAGGCTTCAAGGGGATATGGACAGGCTAAGTGAGTGGGCAGGAATATGGCAAATAGAATATAATGTGGAGAAATGTGACGTTATCCACTTTGGTAGGAAAAATAGAAAAGCAGAATATTTTTTAAATGGTGAGAGATTGAGAAATGTTGGTGTTCAGAGGGACCTGGGTGTCCTTGTACATGAATCACTGAAAGTTAACATGCAAGTGCAGCAAGCAATTAGGAAATCAAATGGTATGTTGGCCTTTATTACAAGAGGATTTGAGTATAAGAGTAAAGGCGTCTTACTGCAATTATATAGGGCCCTGGTGAGACCACACCTGGAGTATTGTGTACAGTTTTGGTCTCCTTACCTAAGGAAGGATATACTTGCCATAGAAGGAGTGAACAAAGGTTCGCCAGACTGGTTCCTGGGATGGGGGGATTGTCCGATGAGGAGAGATTAAGTAGACTGGGCCTATATTCTCTAGAGTTTAGAAGAATGAGAGGTGTTCTCATTGAAACATACAAAATTCTTACAGGGCTTGACAGGGTAGATGCAGGGAGGATGTCTCCCCTGGCTGGAGAGTCGAGAACGAGGGGTCACAGCCTCAGAATAAGGGGTCAGCCATTTAGGACCGAGATGAGGAGAAATTTCTTCACTCAGAGGATGGCGATTCTTTTGAATTCTCTACCCCAGAGGGCTGTGGAGGCTCAGTTGTTGAGTACATTCAAGACAGAGATCGATAGATTTTTGGATATTAATGGAATCGAGGGATATGGGGATAGTGCAGGAAAGTGGAGTTGTGGTAGAAGATCAGCCATGATCTTATTGAATGGCAGAGTAGACTCGAGGGGATCGAATGGTCTACTCCTGCTCCTATTTCTTAAGTTCTTATGTATGTTCTTCTCTCCCTCCTCCTCCTCCATCTGTGAGTAGCATGTCCTCTTCTTCGCTGCCTCTGCTCCATCTCCCTGTCATGCTGCAGGCCAAGGGTGATGACAACTAGAGCCCCCATGACTGGGAGCAAGTGGTCTGACCAGAACCCTTGAAGTCAGAACCAAGGTCTTCTCCACTAGCAGCACCACTCCCTGTCACTTCACCAACTTTAAACAACTCTAGAAAGCTCCAAACACTTCCACAAATTTACACAGAGCCAGTAGAAATTAATCAGCAACTGACCTGAGAGTGGTTGATGATTCCTTTAGATATCGCTGGTGGGGGTCCTTGCAGTTGCTGAACGTATGTTCAGCTGTGCGAGGTTAATACAGGGCGTTATTTCACCATTGAGGACGAAAATAGCAGCGCTAGCGTCAAATCAGCGTTGCACACTGATTGACGTCACGATCTACCTACTCTGCATACTTCTGGTGCACGCTCCCAGCGCCGACGATGCTACCCTCTCCAAGATGGCGTCCAGCGCAGCCCACACCAGAATCGTGCGTGCGCAGCTCGGATGCCATTTTTGATCCAAAACAGCACCCGTAGTGTCCAAATAATGGGGCTACACAATTGAATTTCTAGGTCCAGATATTTTTATCAGTTCACATATGACGAAAGACAATAAATCTTCCTGAGTAAACACCTGGTTTCTTTTGCCCACTTCGGATTGGAGACATTGGTGGGTTAACAGTATGGGGCTGTGGATATGGCTTATGAGATAGAAGAGAGAGGGGAGGGGAAAGGGGAGAAATGTATGGGACGGGGAGAGAGGGCACAGGACAGGGAGAGAGGGTACGGGACAGGGGAGAGAGGGCATGGGACAGGGAGAGAGGGTATGGGATGGGGAGAGAGGGTATGGGACAGGAAGAGAGGGTATGGGACAGGAAGAGAGGGTATGGGACAGGGGAGAGAGGGTACGGGACAGGGGAGAGAGGGTATGGGACAGGGGAGAAAGGGTATGGGACAGGGAGAGAGGGTTAGGACAGGGAGAGAGGGTATGGGACAGGGGAGAGAGGGTATGCGACAGGGGAGAGAGGGTATGGGACAGAAGGAGAGGGTTAGGACAGGGGGAGAGGGTATGGGACAGGGAAAGAGGGTATGGGACAGGGGAGAGAGGGTATGGGACAGGGGAGAGAGAGGATGGGCCAGGGGAAAGAGGGTGCGGGACAGGGTTAGAGCGTATGGGAGAGGGGAGAGAGGCTATGGGACAGGGGAGAGAGGTTAAGGGACAGGGAGAGAGGGAATGGGACAGGGGAGCGAGGGTATGGGACAGGGGAGAGAGGGAATGGGACAGGGAGAGAGGGTATGGGATGGGGAGAGAGGGTATGGGACAGGGAGAGAGGGTATGAGACAGGGAGAGAGGGTATGGGACAGGGGAGAGAGGGTACGGGACAGGGGAGAGAGGGTATGGGACAGGGAGAGAGGGTATGGGACAGAGGGAGAGGGTTAGGACAGGGAGAGAGGGTATGGGGCAGGGGAGAGAGGGTATGCGACAGGGGAGAGAGGGTATGGGACAGAGGGAGAGGGTTAGGACAGGGGGAGAGGGTATGGGACAGGGAAAGAGGGTATGGGACAGGGGAGAGAGGGTATGGGACAGGGGAGAGAGAGGATGGGCCAGGGGAAAGAGGGTATGGGGCAGGGAGAGAGAGTATGGGAGAGGGGAGAGAGGTTATGGGACAGGGAGAGAGGGAATGGGACAGGGGAGCGAGGGTATGGGACAGGGGAGAGAGGGGATGGGACAGGGAGAGAGGAGATGGGATGGGAAGAGAGGGTATGGGACAGGGAGTATTGAAAAGCAGACAGAGGGTATGGGATAGTGCTATGGGCAAAGAGCAGGGGAGTGGGATTAATTGGGTAGCTCTTTCAAAGAGCTGGCACAGGCACGATGGGCTGAATGGCCTCCTTCTGTGCTGTCTGATTCTATGACTGGTAGGGTGTGTAGCAAGTATGGGTCACGTCCCTATTCACACACCGCTTTCACAAGGTCACAAAACAGGCACAGATTGCATTACATTTCCTGCATTACAACAGTGACTACACTTCAAAAAGTACTTTATTGGCTGTAAAGCGCTTTGGGACGTCCTGAGGTGGTGAAAGGCGCTATAGAAAGGCAAGCTACCTCCAGGTGAGGAAGGTCATTCGGCCCAGTTCAGATAATCCTCTATTGCTCCCAATGCAGCATCGAATTGCCTATTAAGCGGTTCCAGGGTTTGTACCTTCACTGCTCTATCTTGGAGTCTATCCTACGTGTTGATCACTGCGTGAAGGAAAACTTCCTAATATCAGCAACTAATTTGATTTGATAGCTGTGTTTAAGATTATGAAGGGATGGGACCGTGCAGGTGGAAATAGAGGGGGTGAGTTTCAACTGCCGGACACCCATTGCTCACCCAATGAATGGGCAGGCAGCAATTGAAAATTAGGGAGGGGAAACCTCGGCTGCCCCACTGACGCTCAAGGCCCAGCTGATGCAATTTTCAAGCGGCCTGTAAATGGGTAGAACAGCCCTTGCCTGAAACAGGCTTAAATATACTCAGGGGGGCCTTCAACAACAACTTGCATTATATAGCACCTTTCATTTAGTAAAACGTCCCAAGGCGCTCCACAGGAGCGATTATCAAACAAAATTTGTCACTGAGGCACAAATGGAGATATTAGGACAGGTGTCCAAAAGCTTAGGCAAAGAAGCATCTTAAAGGAGGAGAGAGAGGCGGAGAGGTTTAGGGAGGGAATTCCAGAGTTTAGGGCCCAGGCAGCTGAAGGCACGGCCACCAATGGTAGAGCAAAGAAAATCGGGGATGCGAAAGAGGCCAGAACTGGAGGAGCGCGGAGATCTCGGAGGTTTGTGGGGCGTGAGGAGGTTACACAGAGAGGAAGAGGTGAGGTCATGGAGGTATTTGGACACCAGGATGAGAATTTTTAAAGCGTGGTGTTGCCAGACCGGGAGCCAATGTAGGTCAGCGAGCACAGGGGTGATGGGTGAACAGGGCTTGGTGCGAGTTAGGACACAGGCAGCAGAGTTTTGGAGGAGCTCATTTTTACAGGTGGTGGGAGGCCGGCCAGGAAGGCATTGTTTTGGGACCCATAATAGCAATTTTCAGGTACAAATGGGCAGCCTATGCGTTATGAGTGCTCTGCCCAGTTTTGCAGGCGGCAAGCACCTAACCAGCATTCCTTAAAGGACACTGGAGGCTACTCAAAAAAAGACCCAGGCAGCTTGTAATTTGTGTTTTATTTTGGTGGGCCCAGGAGGAGCAGGAATAAAATAGTTTGACAGAGAGCTGGCAGAGACGTATTGTTTTATGTCTAAAGATCATCTTCTAAGAACTTAATTAGGCTACAAATATCCTTTCACTCCACTACTGTTTGATGTTTTTGTGTGTGGGAGAAAGAACAGGTGTTTACAAGTATTGTGGTGGATTGAGTAAATTATAACATTGCAGCAATCCAGGAGCACCTCGACTTGTTCAGAACCGGCTGATTCTTTTAACCACTTAAATACAGGTTGAGTATCCATCACCAATGAGCAGTGGATTCTGCAGAGTAGAATGAAATGTCAAAGGGCCATCAGTATGACATCGTATTGGATGCTGGATACCTGTTTGCGAATTGTAAGACAATTCAATCTACTAGGACTTTAACGTAGGAAAATGCCCAAGGTGCTTCACAGAGTATTTATTAGGAAAAGAATAGACCTGAGACAAAGAAGGAAATTTTAGGAGGGAAGACCAAAAGCTTGGTTGAAGAGCTGGGTTTTAAGGAGGTCCTTAAAGCAGGAGAGGGAGGTGGAGTTAGGGAGGGGTTTGCTGAGCATGGGGGCAAGATGGCTGATGGCATGGCCACCAATGGTGGGGTGAAGGACAGGGGGATGCGCAAAACGTCATTCAGAGAAATGGAGAGTTCGCAGGGGTGGGGAGTGTTGTAGGTCTGGAGGAAGTTACAGAGATATTGAAGTGCATTGCTGTGAATGGCTATGCACAAGGTTGAGAATTTTAAATTGGAGGTATTGGGGGACAGGGAGCCAATGTAGTTCAGTCAGGACAGGGGTGATGAGCAGAGGTTAGCTGTAAGTTTCTCGTTACCACTCCATGATTCAAATCAGCCAACTCAGCACAGACCACACAAAGTTATTTTTGACAGAGAGTCACAAGAACATTCGCTGCCTTGTGTATATGAGGAATCCTTACAGTACTTGTGCCAAATTAGAAATGACTTTCAAGTTGCAGATGCCAGTGGAGATCTGTGTGGAATTTGAATTTGGAACGGAACAGGGACAAAAATGCAACTTTGGCGAGAGTGAAAAATGGGTGGTAGTTGATTGGCCACCTGTAATAGGCCCCGCCCACTTTTGCTTTCCATTGGAGGTGACCGATCCCTACCATCTATTTTGCACCTCCAGTGAAGTTGAGTTTTACCCCCATCAGCTTTTCTAGGGCATATGAAAAATAAGGGTTAGATGAAGTAAGGTGGGAGGATAAACACTGGCACAGATCTTTGGACCGAATGGCCTGTTTCTGTGCTGTACATTCTATGTAACCTAAAAGGTAAGGGAAAAAAAGAGCTGGAAATCGACAAGATATAGACAGAAGTTTCAGATCGTAACCACTCGAGGAGAGCAATCCTCTTTCTCAATCTGCGTTTGGTCCAAATATATAGCCTGTTAGAAGAGGGCAGAGTAATTTGCAGATGAAGAACAAGCTGCCAAGTCTTCTGTATTTATTTCCTCAGCCAACAGGTGTAGCAGATAACAGTGAAGAGCCATTGGCCTTAATCAAGTACGCTATTATATTTGTTGTAAGTAGATCAGGAAGCAGCATTATTGCAGCCCGTCTTATCTGGCACTCACAAGACTGTGAGGCAACTGAGCGTTTCAAATCCAACAGTGACCATGTAAGAAGGCTCCTTTACAACTAAGAACAGCTGGACACAGAACTTCAGAGAATGGCCCACTCTCAGCTCTCAGGACAACAAAATATATCTGTGGTTGGCAAGAGAAAATCTATGTTTGTTGGCACATAAGGGTGTATGCTCAGACCTCCCAGGAATCCATACCAAAGGCTGATGGGATGGATGTCAACAATTCTTTGGGTTGATTCTTGGCTCCACATTGTCCCACAGAATCCCAAACTCTGGCAGTCCTGAGCTTCAGCCCGACATCCTCACAACAAGCGCTCAGCTTGTTGGGCCGATGAATATTAAGCAGAGTGAACAATATCAGTTGTATGAAAGAGGTTAGGAAGAAAAGAATGGCCACTTCTCTTTTCTTTGTTATTCTTTGGCGAGGAGGTTAAGTCTTTTTAAGATGAAAGGCATTTTCATCTCATTCTCATACTGTTTGTTTAAATCTTTTCCACTCAGCTACTTGGGGTACGGTAGCATAGTGGTTATGTTACTGGACTAGTAATCCAGAGGCCTGGACTAATGATCCGGAGACGCGGTAGCTGGGGAATTTAAATTCAGTTAATTAAATAAATCTGGAATTACAAAGCTAGTATCAGTAATGGTGACCATGAAACTACCAGATTGTCTTAAAAACCCATCTGGTTCACTAATGTCCTTTAGGGAAGGAAATCTGCCATCCTTACCTGGTCTGGCTGATATGTGACTCCAGACCCACAGCAATGTGGTTGACTCTTAACTGCCCTCTGAAATAGCCTAGCAAGCCATTCAGTTGTACCAAACTACTATGACGAAGTCAGCTGTGGGAGCACACAAGGATTGCAGCGGCTCACCATCCTTCTTCTTCTTCTTAGGCAGTCCCTCGGAACCGAGGATGACTTGCTTCCACATTAAAAATGAGTTCGCAGGTGACTGATTAGTCCAATGCGGGACCTACAGTCTCTGTCACAGGTGGGGCAGACAGTGGTTGAAGGGGCGGGCGGGCGGGTGGGGTGCTTGGGTTGACGTGCGCTCCTTGCGCTGCCTGCGCTTGGCTTCCGCTTGCTCCCGGCAAAGAGACTCGAGGTGTTCGACGCCTTCCCGGATACTTCTCCTCCACTTTGTGCGGTCTTGGGCCAGGGATTCCCAGGTGTCGGTGGGGTTGTTACACTTTTTCAAGGAGGCTTTGAGGGTGTCCTTGAAGCATTTTCTCTGCCCACCTGGGGCTCTCTTGCCGTGCTGGAGCTCCGAGTAGAGCGCTTGTTTTGGGAGTCTCGTATCGGGCATGCGGACAATGTGACCCGTCCAGCGGAGCTGATCGAGCATGGTCAAAGCTTTGATGCTGGGGATGTTGGCCTGAGCAAGAACACTGAAGTTGGTGTGCCTATCCTGCCAATGGATTTGCAGGATCTTTGGAGGCAGCATTGGTGGTACCTCTCCAGTGCTTTGAGATGCTTGCTGTACATGGTCCATGTCTCTGAGGCATAAAGCAGGGCGGGTATCACTGCTGCTCTTTAGACCATGAGTTTAGTGCCGGGTTTGAGGTCCTGGTCTTCAAACACTCACTTCCTCAGGTGACCAAAGGCTGCACTGGCACAATGAAGGTGGTTTTGGACTTCGTCGTCGACGTCTGCCCTTGTTGACAGTAGGCTTCCGAGGTTTGGAAAGTGGTCCACGTTGTCCAAGGCCTTGTCATGAATTTTGACAATGGGGGGGCATTACTGTGTGGCGGGGGCAGGTTGGTAGAGGACCTTTGTCTTACGGATGTTTAGTGTAAGGCCCATACTCCCGTACGCTTCGGTGAAGATGTTGATGATGGTTTGGAGTTCGACCTCCAAGTGAGCGCAGACACAAGCATTGTCTGCATACTGTAATTCGACGACAGAGGATGGGATGACCTTGGATCTGGACTGGAGGCAATGGAGGTTGAACAGTTGCCCATTTGTTCTGTAAATTAGCTCCACTCCAGTGGGGAGCTTACTGAGGGTGAGATGGAGCATTGCAGCAAGGGAGATCGAGAAGAGCGTTGGTGCGATGACACAGCCTTGCTTGACCCCAGTTCGCACGTGAATTGGGTCTGTGATGGAACCGTTGGTCAGGATCACGGCTTGCATGTCGTCGTGAAGCAGGCGGAGGATAGTGACAAACTTTTGAGGGCAGCCAAATTTGAGGAGGACACTCCATAATCCCTCACGGTTGACAGTGTCGAAGGCCTTTGTGAGATCGAAGAAGGCCATGTACAGCGGTTGGTGCTGTTCCCTGCATTTCTCTTGTAATTGACATGCAGTGAAGATCATGTCCATTGTGCTCCTTAGTGGGCGGAATCCGCATTGCGACTCTGGGAGGAGCTCTTCGGCCACTGGGAGAAGGCGATTGAGGAGGATTCTTGCAATGACTTTGCCTGTGGCAGACAGCAGGAAAACTCCTCTGTAATTACCGCAATCGGACTTGTCACACCTTTCTTGAAGATGGTCACAATTACAGCATCTCTGAGATCCTCTGGCATGCTCTCCTCCTTCCAGATAAGAGAAATTAGTTCATGAATTTGCGGCAGTAGTGTTTCTCCGCCATGCTTTAGTGCCTCAGCAGGGATTCCATCTGCTCCTGAGGCCTTGTTGTTCTTCAGTTGTCGGATGGCCTTTTCAACCTCATGCCGGGCTGGGTTTTGCTGAGATGGTGGCGGGTAGCATGCTGTGGGATGGAGTTGAGTACACTCGTGTCGAAGACAGAGTCGTGGTTAAGAAGATCTTCGAAGTGCTCCTTGCAGCGGGCACTGACTACCTCTCCGTTCTTGGCCCGCAGTGGGAAAGGGCATTGGGTGCTTGGGCCGTAGATTGTCTTGACTGCGCTAAAGAATCCACGCACATCGTGGTTGTCGGCTAGCTGCTGGATCTCCTGCGCTTTCTCCACCCAGCATCTGTTCTTTAGGTCGCGAGTTTTTTGTTGGACCTCGGCCTTCAGGCTTCTGTAGAGCTGCTTTCTTGCTCTCGAGTTCTGTTGCTGTTTCCAGATCAGGAATGCCTTGCGCTTGCGGCTTATTAGCTCCTGGATCTCCTGGTCATTCTCGTCGAACCAGTCTTGGTGTTTCCTGGTCGAGTGACCGAGCGTCTCTTCACAGGTGCTGATTATGGAGGTCTTGAGTGCAGACCAGACACTGTGGGCACTCTATGTCTCTGCATCACTGGAAGTCGTCAGGTTGTTTGTGAGGTGCAGGCTGAATAGGGCTTTCTTAGCGGGGTCTTTGAGTGTTCCAGCGTTAATTTTCCTGCAGCATTGTTTCTGTTGCTGCTGCTGTTTTGTGGCTACATTGATGGAGATGACAGAGCGGATTAGGCGGTGGTCTGTCCAGCAGTCGTCAGCTCCTGTCATGGTGCGTGTGATGCGGACGTCCTTGCGGTCCCTCGCTCGGACAATGATGTAGTCCAGCAGATGCCAGTGCTTGGAATGAGGTTGCTGCCATGAAGCCTTGTACTTGTCTCTCTGACAGAACAAGGTGTTGGTTATGACGAGGCCATGTTCTAAGCATTTCGACAGGAGGGCGGGTACCTTTGGAGTTGGCTTTCCCCACCCCCTCTCTGCCGATCACACCTCCCCAGAGATCTGTGTCCTTTCCAACTCTGGCGTTAGAGTCGCCAAGGAGGATCATCTTGTTGCCCGTTGGGACTCGGGACAGGGATTGTTCGAGGCTGGAGTAAAATTCTTCACCATCACCTTCTCAAGGGCAATTAGGGATGTGCAATAAATGCCAGCAATGTCCACATCCCATGAACGAATAAATAAAAAAATAGCTTGTTAGCCCATGGAGTCAAACATCACTCCCACTGCGGATTAATCCCGAGTTACAATCCAAAGCATTTTAAGATTGTTTCACAATATCATCTCAATACCAATTACTGCAATGATGGTGGTGCAGAATTCTACATTGAGTAAATGATGCATTCTATTAAGAGGCTAGGATCAGTCTAGACAAGATTAATATTTACTAACTCTTTTGGAAGGGATTTGACAACAGCAGTATTAGAAAGCTCCCAACAAAATATGTTATACATTACAATTTACAAAACTCTAAATCATTTTTTATGTGCTCAAACCTTACTTCTTTGTAATATTCATCAGTTAGAAATGTCAGCAACAGCCCTTAGTCAGATGCAGTTGTTACAGTTTGGGCTATCCCCTAACTCTCCTTATTTGCCTCATAGCGAAGGGCACCTTCCACAAACAGACCTGCACCTCCTGTGATCTAAATCTGCCACTCCTTTGTGGGCTATGAATGGAGCTGTGTGCTAGAATGAACAAATTACCCTTTTACCATAATATTTTCACACAGCCTGCCCACCTACGCGGTCCAGAAAATCGTAAGCACTCTGCTGTCAGATCAGATTATTCAGGCTAAGAATAGTTTCAAAATTTATCTACATGATGTATAATTACAGAGAGGCAAGAGAAATATGAGAGGCAAAAGATACTGGGCAATACAATGCGTAACTTACACAATACTCTAAATTGCCTCAAAAATAATAGAATCCCAAATCTAAGATTCCTTTCAGAACAACAGAGGCTTTGATGAATATAATATAGGTGCTTGTTCATTCTACGGAATCCTGTCTCATCTCCAAGATCTAGAAGCACACATTGGTAGCAATTATCTTGTAAGTATAGGTATTCAATCTTGGAAAACCAGCTAACCTCCTCTGCCCTGAAACCCATAGCTATCTATAGACAGTTTTATGTATTGTCTCACTTTCCCACACAAAAACAATACAATCCTTTTCAGAAGGCAGCTGATAGAGTTTCATTTTAAATTCACAATACATTCGCCCATGTAAAATTTAATATGGACCCTGAAATTCCCAGGCCTTGAAAAACGGAAAATGTAGGTTGGGCAGACGGTCACAATTTGGGGCAGGACCCAATTATGCAGGGTCAGCGCTCCTTTTTTTTCTTTCGCTTTGAAATTCCAAAAGGGGGAGGAGTAACCAGTGTTACGTCCGTGTAATAATAAGAAAAGGACTGCAGAGAACGGTACAACAGGTGTTTACTCAACGTGGTTCAAACTGCAACTGAAACAACAGATTACTACTCAGCGTTATATACAGGTGTGGTCACTGCCGGTACTACAGTATACATGAGCTGTAGAAAGTAGTTCCCCCCTTAAAGGTACATACATTACAACCAACACTTCTGGCTCCCTGTTCCGTTCTGCCATGATGTCACTCAAAGATACAGGACTGGCGGAATTATGTCCCTCCTCACAGTCCTCCAGTTGTGGACTAGGGCTTCAGGGAATTCTGGCCCATCGTATTCAATGGTTTGAAGCAAGACAGTTCACAGAATGACGGAAAACACATTCTGGGCATTGCAGTGGGAATTCAGTCCCCAAGTGGGTTAAAAGCACAGATTCTCATTCAGTTTTGCCAAGTTTCCAATGCTCTCGGGCTAACGATCTAATGAACTTTATGTTAAAAAATATGTTTATTTTTGCTTGATTTCTCCTTTTTAGGGTCTGTGTGTGCTCTCTCTTTGCTTTGTCTTCTTTCAACTAATTCAGTGCTTTCCTCTGCTTGGCTCACTTTTACTTTCTCCCTATCTGCCAGGTTCCGCTTGCTGTGCAGCCTCTGTTCTTCTTGACTATCGCAGTGGTGCAGCACTATAAAGGCTCCAAGTGGGAGATATTAGACAAAGTGCTTTAGTTGCCAAACACTTCTTTCAGAAGCTAATGGGAAAGGACTTTGCAGCTAACTCGGTCATTCAACGAATATCTCCCACTTGGAAACTGTTTTAACTGTTTCACAAGTACCACAGTCTGGTAACTCTAGCAAAAATCACACATATTCTCCTTGCCTTGCTGTGATGTTCAAATCGAGACTCATTGGTGTAAAACTGGTGAATTGGCCTCCCGTTGTTATAGAAACCACCTGATTTTCATATCAAATCACGTGGTTTCTATAATGGGCAGTTAATCTGCAACACCTGATTTACACCACGCAGCAAGATGAGAATTTACCACATTGTCTCGTGTCCTGAAACCCAAGTCTTGATGGACCTCATCTTCACCCTTACTCTTCTCAGCCTTGGTGCAATCCTGCACTGTAACGCTTGGCCCTTCACCTAGGTATTCTGAAATAAAATTAACCAGAAAGTAACTTATCAGCTTAGACAGAACAGGAAGAAAGCATTTAGATTTGCAAAGAGGAGCTCATCTTTGTGAAATGTCCCATGTATAATGTTAGTTTAAGAATGTACTGGGATCACTGCATCCTGTGCGGCTGTTAGATTGGCCATCTGCATTGTTTATTTAAATATGTAGCCAGGCAGAACTACTTGAACCCTGCTGTGCACCATGAGCAAAAAGCAGCGTAAAAGATCCAACCATATCAACTCGCAGCCTCAGTGCAGTTTTTTCATTAATCTCTCGATAAAACGCACATATACACTCTGCAGAAATCTTAAACAGGCATTGTCTCAATAAATTTAGCAAACCTTATTTTGTCTGGGAAGGAAAGTTAGAATTTTGTGTTATCCTGACTTCACACAGAAAGATGCATTTTGACACCCTTAAATTGTACATTGACAATAAATAAAGTGACCAGGAGAAAAACAGAAAACGCTGGAAATACTCAGCAGGTCAGGCAGTGACTAAGACAAAGTGACGAGGATGCTAGGTTACATTGTCACATCAATTATGTTCAAATCCCCAGAAGTCATACCGAAGCTGTACAATGTCCTCCTGGTCAGGCCACAGGTGAAGTTGCTGTCACATGATAAAAAAGGAAGACTTGCATTTCTATAGCGCCTTGCATGATGTCTGGACGTCCCAAAGCACTTTACAGCCAATGAAGTACTTTTGAATTGTAGTCACTGTTGTAATGTAGGAAGTGCAACAGGCAATTCATGCACAGCAAGGTCCCACTAATCGGAATGAGATAATGACCAGATATTTTGTTTTGGTGTAAAACTGGCGAATCGGCCATTGGTTGAGGGATAAATATTGGCCGTGACACCGGGGGAACTCCCCCAGCTCTTCTTCAAAATAGTGCCATGAGATCTTTTACCTGAGAGGGTAATTCAAAAGATGGCATCTCTGGCAGTGCAGCATCCTCTCCATACTGCTCTGGTGTGTCAGCCTAGATCATGGGCTCATGTGGGGTGTGAACCCACAATCTTCTGACTCAGAGGCAAGAGTGCTATCCACTGAGCCACAACAGACACACATACGGGGGCACCCAGGACTTAGAGGCTGTACAGAGGACAACAATGAGGCTGATCAGAGGGAAGAGCTATGAGGAATAATGATGGGTCTTCAGCCTTGGAAAGATACACCTATGAGGGGACCCCTTAGATGTATATAAGGTACTTATGGGATAGAGACAATAAACAGCACAGGGTAACAGGACAGGAGGGTACAGGTTCAGGCTGTGAAAGGCAAGTGTAGTGCAGATGTCATGATGTCTTTCATTTATGGAGAGTGATCAACAGATAAAGCAGGTGCCAGGAAGGGCGATGGAGGCCAGAACAACTCATTTAAGACACAGTGGATTCTGTAATGGGAAGATGGTAGTGTTGGTATTGCAGAAGGATGAGATCAGATGGGACAAAAGTTCTCCCTCATCCAAAGCTATCCTGTGTTTTTGTTAGGACACATACAGGAAGACAATGCTCTTTTTAAGGTGCAGCTTCCTTATTAGGTGCAGTTGGCAGTAGACCTGCTCACAGTGTGATTCTGCAACCCAACCAACTACTTGGCAATTGAATTTAAAAGACTGCCCTTGATAAGACCCCATGTTACGGAGGTGGAAGGAGACGATTTTTCTAATGGAGAGGATATGGGGTCAGAACCTCATAGTCTAATAGAACACCAAAGTTGCAAACTATCTAGTTCAGCTTGAGACAGTGGCCGAGGAGTGAAATTGAGCCATTGGCAAGTATACAAGTTCTGTGGCAGGGTGAGGGTTGAAGATGGTGGCTTTGGTCTTACCAATGTTTAGTTAGAAGAAATTACAGCTCATCCAAGACTGGATGCCAGATGAGAGGAGTGACAACACCGAGGCAGTATCGGGGTTGACAGAGCTGATAGAGTGGCTGAACTGGATGTCATCAGAATACATGTGGAAGCTGACCCTATGTCTGCAGATGATGTCGCCGAGAGGCAGAACTGTAGGTAAGGAAGAGGAGGGTCTCAAGGCTAGATCCTTATGGATCTCTTAAGGTAATGGTGTGATTGCTAGAAATACTCTGGCTACGATTGGATAGCTTTGGGTTGAATGATGCAAGGTGCTGGATAATGGAGGAGTGGTTTTGGACGAGGACAGTGCGATCAACTGTGTCAAAGGCTGCAGAGTGGTCAAGGAGCGATAGTGCACCACAATGACAGTCAGAGAGAATGCCATTTGTGACTTTGGTTAGGGCCATTTTGGCAAAAAAACCCAATTGGAGGGATTAAAATGGGGAGATGCATGGGAAATAGCATGGATCTGGGAGGCAACAACCAGAGACATTGGCAAGGAAGAGAAGGTTGGAGATGGATTGATAGTTTGCAAAACAGAGGGCACTGAGGTGTTTTTTTTTAGGTGGGTGGTGATGACAGTCTTGAAACATATGTGGACAGTAACTGAGGAGAGGGAACCATTTGTAATGGCAAATAGCACACGGACCAGGAAGGGAAATTGGGGCATCAGGGGTTTAGTGTGAATGGTGTTAAGGCAGTACAAGCTGGGTCTCATGGACAGTATGAGATCTGAGAGGACATGGGGGAAAGATGGAAGAGAAGCTAGAGAGTGGGGTTTGGGGTTAAGGCTGGAGGTAGCCCGGGGGAGGGGGGGTGTACAGTTTGGCTTGGTGGGCAAGGGGAAGGGAGGGAAGGAGCAGAGGCAGCTGAATGGATGGTCTCAATCTTGGTGACACAGTAATCTGTGAGTTCCTCGTACTTGTTGTTAGAGGTGAGGCCAGTGGGGATTAAGGAGATGGTTGGTAGTGGATAAAAGAAGCTGGGGGGTGATCCTAGGTGGTTTTGGCCAAGGAGATTGAGGCATGGTAGAGCTTGACATGGTCCAGCCAGATCTGGCATGGGATGGCTAAGCCAGTTCTGTGCCAGATATTTGTAAGTCTGTCTCTCTTGATTTTAAGGGATTGAAGATAGGAGCTGTAATGGGGAAATACCTGCGATGAAGACAGTGAAGGTTTGGCTGGGGGCAAGGGTATTAAAGGTGGAGGTGAAGGAATGGTTGAACAAATCAGCAGCTACAGAGTGATTGTGGTGAATGGAAGTTCAAAGCCTAGATAGTTAGGAGTTTGAGAGTGCAGTTGTAAGTGACATGAACTAATAAGACAGAGAATGTGAGTTCATAATGCTAGCAGGGCAGTTTGAGAATTTGAATTCAGTTTAATAAATCTGGAAATGAAAAGCCGTTTATCAGTAAAAGTGACCATGGAGCTGTCAGATTCTCGTAAATACCCAACTGGTTCACTAATGTCCTTTAGCGAAGGAAACCTGTCATCCTTACCCAGTCTGGGCCTATATGTGACTCCAGTCCCACACCAATGTGATTCTTAACTGCCCTCTGAAGTGGACTGGTAAGACACTCAGTTGTATCACCACCTTCTCAGGACAACAAGGGATGGGCAATAAATGCCGGCCTTGCCGACGACGCCCACATCTCGAGAGTGAACATTTTTTAAATGGCTAAACTAAAGGATAGAGCAACGCACTGGAGGACAAAATAGGTGACTGAACCATTTGTTTCCCCTGTTTGCGCTGATCTGAGTGACAGAACTAGGTTTCCATCCCGTCAGTCTGGACTACATTCAAACTCAAAAGAGTCCGGCAGTGTGAGTATGAGCCATTACTCTAAACTTTTCTGGCTCAATATCATTGGTGCTGCAAAGCAAATGCAGCTGCTAGCTCGGTACTTGCTTTTTAATACTGTGGGATGTCATTATTGGGATAATAGCACGATTAGACACTACCTCCATTACTGCAAGACATCACTAAAAGTCCTCAAACTCCCCATGGCTCTCGAAGAACATTACTCAAAACATTTGTTTCTTGTACTCTTTTGTGAACATTTCAATCCAGAGCTGATAGATGCTGTTTAGGCCTGCTGATTTATTGAAGTGATTTGAACTGTTATTAATTAGTATTTAGATGTGGGCTTTCCACCCCAAAAGCCTCGATTTTATCTGTTCCTTATAAATGCACCTGAGGCATTGAGGGGAAAGCCAATTAAACACAATTCTGCCTTAGTAGCAGAATAATACATGAGCGTTAACTGGTATAATGTTTGTGTCCTTATAAAAAAGTGTACGCTCTCTAACTTACCATGAGCAATGTCACAGGTGATTCACAAATGTTATATATTATAAACAGTGCGAGGTCTCAGAATTTCACAGGTAATGTACCTTAGGAGCTGCTGTAAACATAACGTTGCATGATCAATTGAAAACAATGGGGCTGGGCCTAACGTTACGTGACATATAAACTTAAATAAGTGAACATCTCACAAATATTATGGCAGAAGCTCTTAAAGGTGGGCTCGCACAGGGGTATGAAAGTAAGACACAAGATAGCCCTTGACCAGAAGCCTAGTAAGATCAAATTTCAATGAAGTATAAATCAGTGCAGAAGACCAAGGAAATGAAAATCCGCGAGCCAAAACAGACATCGAGTGTTTTGTGAGGGTGCAGCATATCATAGAAACATAGGAGATAGGAGCAGGAGTAGGCCATTCGGCCCCTCGAGCCTTCTCTGCCATTTAATGAGATCATGGCTGATCATCCAAATTCAGTACCCTGTCCCTGCTTTCTCCCCATATCCCTTGATCACTTTAGCCGTAAGAAATATATCTAACTCCTTCTTGAATATATTTAATGAATTGGCCTCAACTGCCTTTTGTGGTAGAGAGTTCCACAGGTTCACCACTCTCTGGCTGAAGAAATTCCTCCTCATCTCTATCCTAAATGGCTTACCGCTTATCTTTAGACTGTGACCCCTGGTACTGGACTCCCCCGCCATCGGGAACATCCTTCCTGCATCTAGGCTGTCTAGTCCTGTTAGAATTTTATAAGTTTCAATGAGATCCCCTCTCATTCTTCTAAACTCCAGCGAATATAAGCCCAATCGACCGAATCTCTCCTCATACGTCATTCCTGCTATCCCAGGTATCAGTCTGACGAATCTTCGCTACACTCCCTCCATAGCAAGAACATCCTTCCTCAGATAAGGCGACCAAAACTGCACACAATACTGAAGGTGTTGTCTCACTAAGGCCCTGTACAACTGCAGCAAGACATCCTTGCTCCTGTACTCGAATCTTCTCGCTATGAAGGCCAACATACCATTTGCCTTCTTAACCGCCTGCTGCACCTGCATGCTTACCATCAGCGACAGCTGCACAAGAACACCCAGGTCTCGTTGCACTTCCCCTTCTCCCAATTTATTGCCGTTCAGATAATAATCTGCCTTCCTGTTTTTGCCAACAAAGTGGATAACCTTGCATTTATCCACATTATACTGCATCTGCCATGCATCTGTCCAATCACCCAACCTGTCCAAATCATACTGGAGTTTCTCGGCATCCTCCTCACAGCACACACGCCCACCCAGCTTTGTGTTGCCTGCAAACTTGGAGATACTTCATCTTGTACCCTCGTCTAGATCATTAATATATATTGTGAATAGTTGGGGTCCTAGCACTGATCCCTGCGGTACCCCACTAGTCACTGCCTGCCACTAGGAAAAAGACCCATTTATTCCAACTCTTTGCTTCCTGTCTGCCAACCAGTTCTCTATCCAAGTCAGTACCTTACTCCCAATCCCATGTGCTTTAACTTTACACGCTAATCTCTTATGCGGGACCTTATCGAAAGCCTTCTGAAAGTCCAAATACACCACATCCACTGGTTCTCCCTTATCTATTCTACCAGTTACATCCTCAAAAAATTCCAGTAGATTATTCAAGCACGATTTACCTTTTGTAAATCCATGTTGACTTTGTCCGATCTTGTCACTGTTTTCCAAGTGCTCTGCTATTACATCTTTTATAATGGACTTTAGCATTTTCCCCACTACCAATGTCAGGCTATAATTCCCCGTTTTCTCTCTACCACCTTTTTTGAATAGTGGGGTTACATTAGCTACCCTCCAATCCATGGGAACTGTTCCAGAGTCTATAGAATTTTGGAAGATGACCAGCAATGCATCTAATATTTCTAGGGCCACTTCCTTAAGTACCCTAGGATGTAGATTATCAGGCCCTGGGGATTTATCGGCCTTCAATCCCGTCAATTTCCCTAACACCATTTCCCTACAAATACTGATTTAATTCAGTTCCTCCCTTTCATTAGACCCTATGTTCCCCGACATCTCTGGGAGGTTATTTGTGTCCTCCTTTGTGAAGACAAAACCAAAGTATGTACAGGTAGACTATCCTTTATCCGAACTTCCTAAAACCGAAAACCTCTAAAAACCGAAAGTTTTTTCGTTCAGCGTAAGTCGTGCGCACGACATGACCAGAGAGGCGCACGACTTACGCTGAGCAGGGCAGAGGGTCACAGAGTTCCCTCCTGGGTAGGGGATTGCAGGCCGAGCCGGGCAGTGTGAAGGAGGTACCGGGAGAGTGAACCCAACAATACAGCGGCTCGTCCGATAGCTGCAGCGGCCCGTCCGATATTCTTTTCTCCCCCCCACCCCCGACCCGACCCAAACCATGGCCCGTCCGATATTCTTTTCTCCCCCCCCCGACCCGACCTGACCCGAACCGCGGCCCGTCCGATATTCTTTTCTCCCCCCCCACCACCACCCCGACCCGACCCGAACTGCGGCCCATCCGATATTCTTTTCTCCCCCCCGACCCGACCCGACCCGACCTGAACCGTGGCCCGTCCGATATTCTTTTCTACCCGACCCGACCCCCGACCTGATTTGCGGGCCAGCTTAGTAGGAGTCAGCCGATATACGGCTATCCAGAGAAGCAGGAAGGGGAATGAAACACGGAACAGTCGCAAGAGGTAGCCTGAACTTTTAAAATTTATATTAAATACAAATTTCCCAGTCTTATAATAATACTTTCTGAAATCCGAAAAATTCCGAAAACCGAAACTCAGCTGGTCCCAAGGCTTTCGGATAAGGGATAGTGTACCTGTATTTAATTTGTCTGCCATTTCTTTCTTCCCCATTATAAATTCCCCTGATTCTGACTGCAAGGGAGCTATGCTTGACTTCACCAATTTTTTTCTCTTCGCATATCTATAGAAGCTTTTACAGTCAGTTTTTATGTTCCCTGCAAGCTTACTCTCATACTCTATTTTCCCCCTCTTAATTAATCCCTTTGTCCTCCTTTGCTGAACCGTAAACTGCTCCCAATCCTCTGGATTGCTGCTTTTACTGGCCAATTTATATGTACTCTCCTTGGATCTTATGCTATCCCTAATTTCCCTTGTTAGCCACGGTTGAGTCACCTTCTTTGTTTTATTTTTATGCCAAACAGGGATGAACAAATTCTGTAGTTCATCCATGCAGTCTTTAAATGTTTGCCATTGCCTATCCACCGTCAACGCTTTAAGTAACATTCCCCAATCCATCCTAGCCAACTCACGCCTCATACCATCGTAGTTTTCTTTATTTTAATTCAGGACCCTAGTCTCTGAGTGAATGAATTCACTCTCCATCTTAATGAAGAATTCTATCATATTATGATCACTTCACCCCAAGGGGCCTCGCACAACAAGATTGCTATTTAATCCTTTCTCATTACATAACCCAGTCTAAGATGGCCTGATCTCTAGTTGGTTCCTCAACATATTGGTCCAGGAAACCATCCTGTATACACTCCAGGATTTCCTGCTCCATAGTATTGATACGAATTTGGTTAGCCCAATCTATATGTAGATTAAAGTCACCCATGATAACTGCTGTGTCTTATTGCATGCGTCTCTAATTTCCCATTTAATGCCATCCCCAACCTCAGCATTACTGTTTGGGGGTCTGTATACAACTCCCACTAACGTTTTCCGCCCCTTGGTATTTCTCAGCTCTACCCATACAGATTCCACATCATCAGAGCTAATATCGTTCCTTACTATTGTGTTAATCTCCTCTTTAACTAGCAATGCTACCCCACCTCCTTTTCCTTTTTGCCTGTCTTTTCTGAATATTGTATACCCCTGGATGTTGAATTCCTAGCCTTGGTCACCCTGGAGCCATGTCTCCGTAATCCCAATTATATCATATCCGTTTACATCTATTTGCATAGCTAATTCATCCACCTTATTACGAATGCTCCTCGCATTAAGACCCAAAGCCTTCAGGCTTGTTTTTTTAACACTCTTAGACCTTTTAGAATGATTATTTACTGTGGACATGTTTGATTTAAACCCTTGATTTCTCTGACTGCCACTTTTGCTTTTCCCCTGCCTGTCTTTTGCTTCTATCCTTGCTTCCCTTTCCTCTGTCTCCCTGCACAGGTTCCCAACCCCCTGCCATTTTAGTTTAAACCCTCCCCAACAGCACCAGCAAACACTCCCCCTAGGACATTGGTCCCGGTCATTCTTATACCCCTTGGTAATTGCACTGCCCCTCAGCGTGAGATAAAAAAGCGGCAGCTGTGAATAAACAGCTGGCCTGTCAACATCTGCACACAGAGAATCCTCATTTAGAAGTCATCCTGACAAGAGCATCCACCTGCAATGTTACCCCTGTTTTTTCTCATTTTCAGACAGGCCTGCTGTGTGTTTCCAGCATTTTCTGCTTTCATTTAATACCACAGTGCCAGCCAACACATTTTGGAGAGGGGGCGAGATAATGCCCCTTCATTTACCCCTGGAACATAGCAACAAGAGGAGGGCATTCAGCCACTCGAGCCTGTTCCACCATTCAATTAGATCATGGCTGATCTGTATCTTAACTTCATCTACCGGCCTTGATTCTGTAACCCTTAATAGCCTTGCCCAATTAAAATCTATCAATCTCAATTTTGAAATTTTCAGTTGACCCCCAGCCTCAACGGCATTTTGGGGGAGAGAGTTCCAGGTTTCCACTACCCTTTGTGTGAAGAAATGATTCCTGACATCAGCCCTGAATGGCCTAGCTCTAATTTTAAGGCTTTACCCGCTTGTTATGGACTCTCCCACCCGAGGAAATCGTTTCTCTCTATCTATCCTAACAAATTTCCTTTAATCATTTTTAACACAGCGAGACAATGAGCTGGGGCACCCATTGTCTCGGCTAAACGAGTAAGACTCTCAATGAAACAGGAGAACAAAAAAAAAATCCCTGTCCACTAATTTCATTGGAAAATTACTCGGAATGCAGCGTGTCTCTTGGAACAATGTAAGGCAGAAAAATGAGATTCGACGTGTTCCGACCCATTGTTACCTTAAACGTTTACTGTACGGGGGACATGACCTATCATGACTGAATAGTTCTAGATGAACCAGAGCAACAAAACCAGAATCCATTTATCATAATCCTATTCAAGAGAAACAAAGCAGATCTCTGGCAACAGGCTAACTGAAAACCAATTACCAACAGCAAGAGAATAGACTGAGGGGAGCGGGCCGAGGATTTATTGACAATGAGTGTGTAATGAAACGTGACTCCCTTTTCTTTAGGCACTCCTGTCACTTTCTTGCTAAGGAAAGTAAATAAGAGGAGGCATTGTGTTGGGAAAAAGGAATGATGAACAATCTGTGCATAGAGCAGAAGGAAAACAAAACTCCCTGAATTTATTCCCCCGCTAAAAATAAGATTTTTCTGAAAGCTGCCCAGATGTTTGGTTGGAGAACTGCACCAAAGCAAGGAACAACACAGGCAGGTTTACCCACAATTAAACAACTCACAACCACAAGCAACTCTTTGCAGCGCCTGTTAATCAGAGGGAGCAAGAAAAGGCTGTTTGGCCCATCAAATCCGTCCCTTCCACTGGGCATCAGCGATCTGCTTCATCGTGGACACTAGCCCCCCATTTGATCTCGTATGGGGAAGTGCTCCATGAGCTTCCCTGCCGTGTGAAGATAGTCAAGCTAAAGCCAAGAACATCCATCGTCAGCTCCCAGGTGAAACTGCCCAATTTGGATGGGCAGATAAAAGGAAAATGAGGTCTTTGAGTGATCTGTAATATTCTGCTTGCCTGTCAAGCACAGAACCATTAAGCTATTGGGCTGAGGTGGAACACTCAGAATAGTTAAATGATAAGGATTATTGACCAGAATAGAATATCTCTGGTATCCTTCACTTCTACTCTCACAGTTGCATCTAATTCACACAAAATTTGGCCAAGTGAACTCCGTTTATGGGAACTGTTCTGGTGCTGAACATTTTGGCTCCTTTAATCTGATGATTCTGTTCAGCAGAAACATTCCCTGACTGATTATTTCAGAAACTGTAAAAATCTTAAATATAGTATTAAATATCGAGGAGCCAGGGAGTAGGCTGTACTGGGATATCGAGGAGCCAGGCCATGGGCTGTACTGGGATATCGAGGAGCCAGGGCATGGGCTGTACTGGGATTTCAAGGAGCCAGGGCATGGGCTGTACTGGGATATCAAGGAGCCAGGGTGTGGGCTGTACTGGGATATCGAGGAGCCAGGGCATGGGCTGTACTGGGATAATGAGGAGCCAGGGCATGGGCTGTACTGGGATAATGAGGAGCCAGGGCGTGGGCTGTACTGGGATAATGAGGAGCCAGGGTGTGGGCTGTACTGGGATAATGAGGAGCCAGGGCATGGGCTGTACTGGGATAATGAGGAGCCAGGGTGTGGGCTGTACTGGGATAATGAGGAGCCAGGGTGTGTGCTGTACTGGGATAATGAGGAGCCAGGGTGTGGGCTGTACTGGGATATTGAGGAGCCAGGGTGTGGGCTGTACAGGGATAATGAGGAGCCAGGGCATGGGCTGTACTGGGATATCTAGGAGCCAGGGCATGAGCTGTATGGGATATCGAGGAGCCAGGGCGTGGGCTGTACTGGGATTATGAGGAACCAGGGCATGAGCTGTACTGAGATATCGAGGAACCAGGGTGTGGGCTGTACTGGGATATCTAGGAGCCTGGCATGGGCTGTACTGGGATAACTAGGATCCATGGCATGAGCTGTACAGGATATCGAGGAGCCAGGGTGTGCGCTGTACTGGGATATCGAGGAGCCAGGGCATGGGCTGCACTGGGATTTCAAGGAGCCAGGGCATGGGCTGTACTGGGATATCAAGGAGTCAGGGTGTGGGCTGTACTGGGATATCGAGGAGCCAGGGCATGGGCTGTACTGGGATATCGAGGAGCCAGGGCATGGGCTGTACTGGGATAATGAGGAGCCAGGGCATGGGCTGTACTGGGATAATGAGGAGCCAGGGTGTGGGCTGTACTGGGATAATGAGGAGCCAGGGTGTTAGATCCATGTGTTAATGGAGACACGGAATGCAGGAGTTGATTTAACAAGTGTTTACTGAACAAAGTCTGGAGGTGAACTAACAACACAAGACGCTACACAGGCTTATATACCCGAGTGGTCACTATTGGTACTACAGTATACAGGGGCTTCAAAAACATAGTTCCTCTTAAAGGTACATACACTACAATTCCTCCCCTTTTAGATAAAAGTACATAACATTTTAAGTAATCATTAAATAACATTTTTACAAGAACAATAATATACACATTTGCTGAAGTTAATCAATTACAAATTCAGTCTCTCTGGAGGCTTCCTGACTCGGTCCGGATAACGCCTCGGTGGTGTAGTAGGTTCTTTTGGCAAGGTCGATTCGGCATCAATGCTAGTGTCGGGTTCATCTGGTTCCAGTATCACCGGATCGGAGGTAGATACTATGGGTATCTCTGCTTCATCACTAGGCGTATAGAGTTGTGGTGTAGGTTGTCCTTTTTCGGATGACTCTATGATCTGGTCAGCATGGTGCCTTATTATGCTTTCTCCAATGTCCACGGTATATATCAGCGGTCCTAGTCGTGTGCAAATAGTTCCAGGCTGCCATTTCTCGGTACGGTAGTCCCGGGCCAAAACTGGTTGACCTATCTGGAAGGTTCTAGTTGGCCTTTCATTCATGCTTTGAAATTGCCGGTTCTCTACGTCCCTTCTGACGTTTGGCTTGACCAAATCCAGCCGGCATCTTAGTCTTCTATTGAAAAACATCATGGCGGGGGTTTGGTTTGTAACCACATGTGTTGCATTCCTGTACGCAAACAAGAAGTTATCTACCTTATGTTGTAGATTTATGTCTTCATTACCCATGGCCTTTATGGCCTTCTTGAAGGTCTGGACAAACCTTTCAGCCAATCCATTGGTGGTGGGATGGTATGGGGCGGACGTGTAGTGCTTAACCCCATTGTTTTTTAAGAACTTCCTGAATTCTTCGGATACAAATTACGGTCCATTATCAGAACAGATCTGTTCAGGCAGCCCATTCCTGGTGAATATGGTCCTTAATACTGTGATGGTTTTTTCCATGGTGGTGGAGGACATCTTTATTACCTCCGGCCACTTGGAGTGTGCATCCACCGCGATTAAGAACATTGAGTCCATAAATGGACCAGCAAAGTCGATATGTACCCTTTGCCATGGAGATGAGGGCCACTCCCATGGATGTAGAGGGGCTTGTGGTGGGGCGTTTTGGACCTTCTGGCATCCTAGACAGCTCTTGGTCATTTCTTCGATGTCTCCATCGATACCTGGCCACCACACAAACGCTCTGGCTAAGTTCTTCATTTTCACTCCACCCAGATGCCCCTCGTGAAGCTCCTTTAGCACTCTATCCTTGAGTTTGGGTGGAATCACCACTCTGGATCCACACATCAGGGTTCCTCGGCACACTGACAGCTGTTCTCTTCTTTGCGAGAATGCTGGCAACAGTGGTTCGCCATGTGCTGGCCATCCCTTCACCGTTAAATCGTAGACTCGTGAGAGAGTCGGGTCATTTCGCGTTTCCTTTTCAATGGTAGAATTTGTCACCGGTAGACATTCCACTATGATCGAGTGGAATATCTCCACTGGGTCCACTGTAGGCGCCTCTTACACCGTTGGCAATGGTAGGCGCGATAACCCGTCAGCATTCCCATGCTGTTTTGTTCCTTTGTACTCTATGTCATATTGGTGTGCCCCTAGGAAAAGGGACCACCTCTGTAGCCTTTGCGCTGTCATAATGGGAATGCCCTTTTTAGGGTTGAATATGGAGACGAGGGGTTGATGGTCAGTCAACAAGGTAAACTTTTGTCCGTGTAGGTAATGGTTGAATTTCTTCACCCCCCACACCAGGCTGAGTGCCTCCCTGTCGATCTGGGCATAGTTATGCTCAGCTGAGTTCAATGAGCGTGACGCAAAAGCTATCGGCCGCTCCGAGCCATCAGGGAATCTATGCGATAATACCGCTCCCACGCCGTAAGGGGATGCATTGCACGCCAGTCTGATTGGCAGTGATGGGTTGTAATGAGCCAACACTTCCCTGGACGTGATCAAGCCTTTGCATTTATGGAAGGCACGTTTACAGTCTTCGCTCCATTTCCAAACTACTCCCGTTTGTAGCAGTGCGTTAAGCGGGTGCAGAACCGTCGGCAAGTTTGGTAAAAATTTATGATAGTAATTTACTAATCCCAGGAACGACCTTAATTGTGAGACATTTTCAGGTGCTGGGGCCTTTACGACCGCTTCAATTTTTTCAGGTGACTTATGCAACCCTTCTTCCTTAATGACATGGCCACAATATGATATTTGTTTCTGGAAAAATTCGCATTTGGGGCGATTTGCTCATAGTCCCCGTTCTCTCAGCCTCGTGAGCACCTGCTCCAAGTTGGCAAGGTGCTCGTTGTCGTTTTCTCCTGTTACAAGGATGTCGTCTAGGTAGCATTGAGTCCCCGGAATCCCTTGCAGGACTTGCTCCATAGCTCTTTGCCAGATAGCCGGAGCTGATGCCACTCCGAAAACTAGTCGATTGTACTGGTACAGGCATTTGTGTGTGTTTATCGTGAGATACTTTTTAGAGGCCTCCTCAACCTCCATCTGTAGATATGCCTGTGCTAAGTCAATATTGGTGAAACGTTTCCCTCCGGATAGTGAGGCGAAAATATCTTCTATCCTCGGAAGAGGATACTGTACCGTGTGAAGAACCGGGTTTACAGTCACCTTGAAGTCCCCACAGATGTGAACTTTTCTCTGTTCTTCAGATTTATCATTATTCAACATTTTCTTCATGACCGGGACGATGGGTGTTGCCCACTCGCTCCAATCTACCTTGGATAACACGCCTGCTTTTTCCAAATTCTCCAGCTCTGCCTCGACGGCTGGACGAATTGCGTATGGCACCGGCCTTGCCTTAAAAAACTTGGGAATTGCCGCATCTTCCACTTTTATTGAGGCGGTGGCGCCTTTCAGGGTTCCTAGTTCCTGTTGAAACACTTCTTTGGCGTTAGCCAAGATTTCTTTTAATCGTCCAGGTATGACGTCATCATCATTTTTTTTCTTTGTGGTCACCGTCAGTGCCTGAATGGAGTGCCAGTCTAAACGTATCTTTCTGATCCATTCACGTCCCAACAACGGCGGACCACCATCTTGCAGAACGTATAAATACAACTTCTGTATTTCCTTGCCGTTGTATACAACAGGCACCCTTATTTTCCCTCTGGGGTATACTTTCTGCCCCGTATATGTCTTCAAGACAATGGATGTGTCTTTCAAAGGTATATGCGGAAATAGCCGCTCTAATCCCATCGACTCATGGCGGTCAGAGCTGATCCTGTATCTAGCTCCATTTTGACTGGGGACCCCGCTATCGTGAGGGTAACCCAAATGGTCTGGTAATCTTCTTTGGCAATTACATTATGTAATTTGAGACAGCTTAGTCTCTTGTTTCCGGAGTCGCTATCGCTCTTCTGGTCTTCGGAGCTACTGTCCGTCATCATTTGTACCTTTCTGTACTTTTCCTTATTGACCTTTTTACTGTCAGCGGATTTCTTTCCAGATCTGCATACACGTGCAATGTGTCCCATCTTTCCGCATTGCCTGCATGCTTTGTCTTTGAACCAGCAGTCCTTCTGGTCATGGGTGGATCTGCCGCAGCGATAACATCTCTCGAAACCCCATGTCATTTCATGGGTGCCGAAGTCCTGTGGCTTTTGCTGTATCCCTGCAGCTCCTCTTGCTGCTGCTTCGTATGATACAGCCACACTGAAAGCCTTGTCCAGTGTCAAATCTTTCTCAGAAAGTAGTCTTTTCTGTGTTCCTTCGCTTAGGAGACCGCAGACTAATTTGTCTCGTAGAGAATCTGCCAGTCCTGCCCCGAATTGGCAGTGCTTTGACAGCTTTCGTAATTCGGTGAGGTAATCAGCGTTACTTTCATTCTTGTGCTGATTCCTCCTGAAGAATTTGAATCGTTCCGCTATCAACAGCGGTGTTGAGTTTAAGTGCTCCTGTAAGGTATCAACAATCTCCTTAAAATTCTTGTCCATCGGTTTGGCTGGAGTGATCAAGTTTCGTAACAGCCCATATGTCCTTGTGCCCATCAGATTTAGAAGTACCGATGCCTTTTTATCATCCGTTACTTCATTCGCCTTGCAATATACCTCCACTCTTTCCACATATGTGGTCCAATCTTCTATATCACTATCGAAAGCAGTAATATTGCCAGTCTTCGGCATCTTGAAAATCTAAAATGGCGCTTCCCGCGCTTTTCTTTCTTCCCCACCGAGTTAAGATGGCGCCTCCCGCGCTTTCCCGCCGCTGCCGCTGCTGCCAACGCTGTTCTCCGCGGTTCCCGTTGCGACCTGCAGCTTTTCGCGGTATTTTTTTTTTTATATATCGCTTCAATAGTTTCTCCGTTACTTGGAGAACCGTTCCCGTCGTGGAGCGGACCCTCTGGGACTTCCCCCTCCCTCTGCTCGGTCCGAACACCGACCTGCTTTGCAGCACCGGCCGCGCCCTGAGTGCTCCACCCTCTCTCTCTCTTTGCTTCTGCTTCCCGACTCGCTGCCCGGCCCCGTTGCAGAGCCACCCGATCGAGCTCTAGCCCGCCGCAGCCCAGGAAGGATCAGTGCACTACCTGCCACCAGCCCGTTTAGCTGGGGAAACCACAGACTGGAGACCAAGCCTCGCCCTCGTTTTCGAGTTTCTTCGAGTTATTTTATTTAATTAATTAATTTATTTATTTTTTGCTTCTGGCTTCGACCTTCGTCTGAGGAATCGATCCCCTTGAGGTGCTGTCGAATTGCAGGTAAGTTCGTTTCTAATTCGTCGCCACTGCTAGATCCGTGTGTTAATGGAGACACGGAATGCAGGAGTTGATTTAACAAGTGTTTACTGAACAAAGTCTGGAGGTGAACTAACAACACAAGACGCTACACAGGCTTATATACCTGAGTGGTCACTACTGGTACTACAGTATACAGGGGCTTCAAAAACATAGTTCCTCTTAAAGGTACATACACTACACAGGGCATGGGCTGTACTGGGATAATGAGCAGCCAGGGTGTGGGCTGTACTGGGATATTGAGGAGCCAGGGCATGGGCTGTACTGGGATAATGAGGAGCCAGGGTGTGGGCTGTACTGGGATAATGAGGAGCCAGAGTGTGGGCTGTACTGGGATAATGAGGAGCCAGGGTGTGGGCTGTACTGGGATAATGAGGAGCCAGAGTGTGGGCTGTACTGGGATAATGAGGAGCCAGAGTGTGGGCTGTACTGGGATAATGAGGAGCCAGGGCATGGGCTGTACTGGGATAATGAGGAGCCAGGGTGTGGGCTGTACTGGGATAATGAGGAGCCAGGGCATGGGCTGTACTGGGATAATGAGAAGCCAGGGTGTGGGCTGTACTGGGATAATGAGGAGCCAGAGTGTGGGCTGTACTGGGATAATGAGGAGCCAGGGCATGGGCTGTACTGGGATATCGAGGAGCCAGGGCGTGGGCTGTACTGGGATAATGAGGAGCCAGGGTGTGGGCTGTACTGGGATAATGAGGAGCCAGGGCATGAGCTGTACTGAGATATCGAGGAACCAGGGTGTGGGCTGTACTGGGATATCTAGGAGCCTGGCATTGGCTGTACTGGGATTACTAGGATCCATGGCATGAGCTGTACAGGATATCGAGGAGCCAGGGCATGAGCTGTACTGGGATGTCGAGGAGCCAGGGCATAGGCTGTACTGGGATGTCGGGGTGCCAGGGACTGGGCTGTACTGGGATATCGGGAATATCAGGGAATGGGCTCTACTGGGATATGTGTAATATCAGGGAGTGGGCTGTACTGGGATATCGAGGAGACAAGCAGCAAGCTACAGAAACCTTCACATCAGCTCCAGTAGAGCCGCAGGCAGCTCGGGAGATGTTGATTGGCTGATCTTGGTCTGTAACACATATCTTTGATGTATAAAAAGAAAGAAAGACTTGCATTTATATAGCACCTTTCACGACCACCGGACATCCCAAAGTGCTTTACAGCCAATGAAGTGGAGTAATGTAGGAAAAGTGGCAGCCAATTTGTACACAGCAAGCTCCCACAAACAACAATGTGATAATGACCAGATCATCTGTTTTAGTGATGTTGATTGAGGGATAAATATTGGCCAGGACACCGGGGATAACTCCCCTGCTCTTCTTCGAAATAGTGCCACGGGATCTTTTACATCCACCTGAAAGAGCAGACGAGGCCTTGGTTTAACGTCTCATCCAAATGACAGCACCTCATGATAGTGCAGCACTCCCTTAGTATTGCACTGGAATATTAGCCTAGATTTTTGCACTCAAGTGTCTGGAGGGGGACTTGAACCCACAGCCTTACTGATTCAAGAGGTGAAGAGTGCTACCCACTTTTTTTTAAATTAATATACTTTATTGAACATTAAGAACATTTACAACATCGTGATCATTTCATTGTATGATACAAATCAATTCCGCCGCTCTGCACAGCCATTCCGCCACCACATTTTAACATCAAAACCTGAAGTTTAATTTGTCTCCTGTAACATATATTAATTGATTGTACTTTAAAAATTGGTTGTAAAATACTGTCCTTCAATTCCTTTCTGAATAAAACATCCACAGAGCCTTATAATGATCTTTTAGTTTATATTTAAAATACTCTTTTAGATTGATTCTCCTCCCCTTAAAAAACAGAGCATTCCTTCTTTGCACAATCACGAATCTAGCCAAACTGAACATTAAGTTAATTGCCGCTCCGCTAGACTCGGGCAGAATCTCCTGCAATCCCCATCTCAAAATTGAGTCCCACGGGATTCCCATTCTCGCTCTTCGGTCCCCACCCAGCAAAAAAGCTTCACACAACTGTCGAACATAGTACTTAAAGTCATTTAACTGCGGACATAACACCAGTAAATGGGACAGAGTCTCATCCCGTGTCCCACACATTGGGCAACTTGCCGCCCCGACTCGTCCAATCTTGCACAAGACCGTCATGGTAAAAATCCGGTTATGAGCCAATTTAAAATCCAATTCAATCCATTCTGGGCATTTAAAATTCGCCCACACTCCCTTCCAAATCTTGTTGAAGTCCAGCTGTGGGTATATACTCTGCCAAAACTCCTGACCAGCAGGTGTCTTGAACCTCCATTCTCTGAATACCTCATAGAAATCTCGAGTAATACTGTTGTCAAATTGGACCAACTCTCTCCCTTTCTCCAGTACAAAGCTTGGAAAAGCGGGACGCATTTTACTTCCTTTGGAGATTTCCGCCTTTATTTCTTCCATCCAAACCTGTGGCATTGCCCTCACAATCTTCTCATACATGATTCCTATTGCTTTTCCCTCTACCTCCTGATCCTCCTCCCACACCATGTCCCTCACTATCACTTCCGGCAACCAACCTGGAATTACCTCATATTGTGGCAAAACCACTAAGAGACTCTTACAGTGACTTACATAATTGTCTGTAACCAATGTTATTACCTTTCAAGTTGGCTCTGGTTAAACAGAGCTAGATCGACAACATCGCGATCTGACGCGATGATGTCATCACGTGGGTCACATGACGTCCCCTTCGGCGGGAAACGTGATGACGTCATGACGTCAGAGGTAGAGGGCGGGGCCAGCGAGTCCTCGTGTGGATTGAAAGAGAAAAGACCTGTTTTGAGCTTCTCCTGTAGTTTCTTGTTTTGTAAAGTTCTTAGACAATAAATTCAGTTTGTTAACTTCCAGTAAGTTATAGATTCTTTGTTAGGAGTGCAGAGACTCCTACATTGGTGACCCCGATTCCTCGCGATCGTTTTTCGCGGTGAACGCCGAACACAGGCCAGTGATGGAGGCCAATGCAGTGGCCTTGAAGCTCCCCCAATTCTGGGAACAACAGGCAGCCTCTTGGTTTGTGCAAGCCGAGGCGCAATTTGAGCTCCGCAACATCGTTCAGGATCAGACCAGATATCTCCACGTGGTCTCCGCCCTCGAGAGCTCGACGGCGTCGAGAATCATCAGCCTGCTGGAGAGTCTTCCGACTGCTGACAAGTATGTCGCCATCAAGACACGATTGCTGCAGGTATTTGGTCTCACCAAAGCGGAGCGCGCTCGCCGTTTACTGGCTCTACCAGGGTTAGGAGACTCCAAACCCTCAGAAATGATGAGTCATATGCTGACTCTCCTGGGGTCCGAGCCCCAGTGCTTTCTGTTTCGCGAACTGTTCCTTACTCAACTTCCTGAGCAAGTACAGGCGTCCCTCGCCCGAGCAGAAACCGCAGACTGCGTCGCGCTCGCCGAAGAGGCGGATAAGATTTACGCGGTCCGGCAACAATACTGCACCCTTGCGCAATGCCCCGCCACGAAGAGCCCGGCCCCGGCCCCGACAAAGGCGCCTCCGACGACTGGTTTCTGCTACTACCACACCCGTTTCGGCCCAAAGGCCCGCTGCTGCCGCTCGCCGTGCAGTTTCGTTACCAGACCGTCGAATAGACCACCGCAAGTCAAGCACGCCGGTCCCGGTACTTCCCCCACGGCCGCGATGGCGATCGGTGCTTCCGAGAATTTCGGAGTCGGTCCAACAGACTTGTCTGACCTCCTCAGCGATTGACTCTTTTCGTTAAAGACAATTCTGGGGGGGCGTATGTGGCAAAACTACTAAGAGACCCTTACAGTGACTTACACAATTGTCTGTAACCAATGTTATTACCTTTCAAGTTGGCTCTGGTTAAACAGAGCTAGATCGACCACATCGCGATCTGACGCGATGACGTCATCACGTGGGTCACGTGACGTCCCCTTCGGCAGGAAACGTGGTGACGTCATGACGTCAGAGGTAGAGGGCGGGGCCAGCGAGTCCTCGTGTGGATTGAAAGAGAAAAGACCTGTTTTGAGCTTCTCCTGTAGTTTCTTGTTTTGTAAAGTTCTTAGACAATAAATTCAGTTTGTTAACTTCCAGTAAGTTATAGATTCTTTGTTAGGAGTGCAGAGACTCCTACAGTATAATACATCTTTCACAGATATAATCCCAGCTTTTATAAAAGCTTGATTAAATAAAACCTCTCCTTCGATGCTGACCCACCTGTTCAAAAATAAGGGCTGTTCTGAAAATTCCTCAGCCCCCTTGGGCATAAACTGCACACTTTTTAAAAATTGGGCCCAAGTCTCAACAACCCCTTTATAAAACCTAGGGAGACGTTTAATCGATTTCAAAAACATATTATTGTATCCCATATACAATATCCCCTGCCCTCCTATCCCACTTCGTTTTAAAAAATGCTCAAAACAACTCTTCCAAAAACTTGTATTTGACTTCTGAAGAAACCTCTTCACCCATTTGATTCTAAAGGATTTCTTCTTCAAATCAATATCTGGGAAATTGAGTCCTCCCTGATTTCTCCGTCCAATGATAGTATTGTAAGCCACCAAGGCTGGTTTCCCTTCCCATAAAAACCTCACACAAGCCTCTCGGATGGACTTTTCCGCCCACTCAGGAATATCCTCCACCGTCAATAAGTACCATAGCTTAGATAGCAGGAGAGCAGACACCACTGTCGCTCTTCCTTGCACTTTCAACCACCTTCTTTCCCATCTTCCCAAAATCTTTTTAATTTTCATAACCTTCGGTTCCCAATTTAATCGATCCACTTCATCCCTGTCTTTCTTGCACCCCATGTGCACCCCCCGAACTTCCAAAACCTCCACCACCTTAAAGTGACATTCCGCCAACCATTCCCCCCTACCCCTCCCTGCAACCAGGCATTGGGACTTACTATAATTCACTCTGGCACCTGAAGCTGTACAATATTCCTCCACTACATCCATAGCTTTCCTCACTGACTCCCCATTTCTCAATGTTAAGGTTGTGTCATCTGCATATTGGTGTATCACCGACACCAGCCCAGAACTGGGGACCACAATCCCAACTACACCTTGTTTCTTTTGCATCATGTAACCTAATGGTTCTGCTACCTTTGTGTACAACAATGGGGACAGGGGACAACCCAGTCTCACTGATCTCTGTATCGGAAAATACTTGGATAAAAAACCATTACATTTAACACAGCTAAATATGTTTGAATAAAAAATCCTTATCCACTGAATGAAATTTTCCTTGAAACCAAATGCTTCCAAAACCTTCAATAAAAACTCATGAGAGACCCTATCAAAGGCTTTCCCTTGATCTATCTTTAATACATAAGTCTCCCTCCCACTCTCTTCCATGAGCTCCATCGCATCTCGGATTGAGACCACAGAGTCTGCGATGTCCCGGCCTATGACTCCATAGGACTGAGAGGGCCAAACTATCTCTGGTAACACCTCCTTCAAACGATTTGCCATAACCCTCGCCAAGATCTTATAATCCACATTTAATAATGTGATGGGCCTCCAATTCTTCAGATCCCATCTATCCCCTTTATTTTTATATAAGCTAAGCTTATAGAAGGGGCCAGGCTTCCCTCAATTTTAATTTCCTTAAAAACTTCGAAGAGCAATGGACTTAAAATCTCACAAAATTCTTTATAAAATTCTGCACTTAGTCCATCGGACCCTGGGCTTTTCCCCCCCTTCATTCCACTTATTGCTACTTTTATTTCCGCTAATCCTACTTCTTTGTCACACATGCTTCTCTCATCCTCCTTTAAACCCTCTTCAATAAAACCAGTAACCTTCTCCATCGCCAAATTGGAAATGTCTTCTTTTGTATATAACTCTTGATAAAAGCTGCTAGCTGCATCTAAAATCTCCCCACTTTCATGAATGATCTTCTCCCCAACCTTCAACTCTTCAATTAATGATAATCTCTGACACAGCTTCTCTTGCTCTAGAAAATATCTAGTGCATCTTTCGCCCCTCTAGCCTTTGCACGGAGAATGGCCCCCTTGCATTTTTCAGCTTGCAATAATTCCCACTCTTCCTTTAGCACCCGGAACTTAGTCTCAGCTCCCTTATCCCCTCCGTCAACTGCTTTACAGACATCCATAAACCTTTTGTTTATATTCTCTTCTCGACGCCAGTTAGCTGCCGCCCTCTTTTTCCCATAACGTACCGAAAAACTTTTACCTCATATTTGAAATTGTCCCACCAAACTCTTCTTTCTTTCAAGAACAAAGGTTCCTACCGAGCATTCTTTATTATCTTTATAATCCCTTCTTTATAAGCAATTTCTTTCAGGTTGTGGCGACACGCCACCACTGGACATAATCTGCTCACGGCGGCACAGACAGTCTAAGCAGAAGCCCCCAGCCAGGGGCCCTTTCCTCCAGCAACTTGTTTCCCGCAGGGACAGGCTGCCAGGAGCACTTCCTGTCTGGGAAGTATTTAAGTGGATGCGCGGGCTTTTCTAGTTCCTGTTTGTCATGTGGTTGGAATAAAGCAGTTGAGTTTTCAATAGCTCTGGTCTCAACTCCCACGTTTGCCGCGGTATCTCAACACTGGTGACCCCGACGCTCAGGACAAATCCTAAGCTAGCATGGCGGATACAAACGCAGTCACGGTTAAATTACCAGACTTTTGGGAGAACCTCGCCGAAGCCTGGTTCGTTCAAGCTGAGTCCAGATTCCGGCTGAAAGGCATTACAGTCGACGCCACGAAGTACGACTACCTCGTCGCCTCGCTCACCTACGCTACAGTCCCCAAGGTTTGGGCAGCGCTGCAGAATCCACCAACGGAGGGCAAGTACGAACATCTGAAGGCTGCGCTACTTAAAAAATTTCAAACGTCCTCTTACCAGCGCCACTGCCAACTCCTGGACCTCCCCGGCCTTGGTGACGCTTCACCATCAGACCTGCTTTCCCACAAACTGTCCCTCTCAGACGACAAAAATCCCGGCGCCCTTTTTCGCACGCTTTTCATTCGGCAGCTCCCCGCCAGCATCCGCCCGCTCATTGTGGAGTCTGACTCCACGGACCTGAATGATATAGCCGAAAAGGCCGACCGGCTGCTCTCTGCACAGGCCGCTCGCGACGTCGCGCCCGACCTCACGGCAACGACCACGCGGTCTCTCTCCGGGCCGCTAGGCCCGACCGCCCTACCACTCCGGGTCACTGCTACTACCACACCCATTTTGGCGCTAGGGCTCAACGCTGCACGCCACCGTGTACCTTCAAACCCCCCCCCACACCGGCCCCCGCGATGGCCGCGGGGCAGAAGGAGCCCCTACTGTACGTCACTGACGACAGAACCAACCGCCGATTTCTGTGCGACACAGGAGCCCAGCACAGCATCACCCCGCCTCCGCCCTTGAGATCCAACGCGGCACACGGGGTATCACACTGGCTGCAGCCAACGGCTCTGAAATCCGCACATATGGCACCCGCATGGTCACGCACGACCTCGCGGGCCGCCGCTACCGCTGGGAGTTCCTCACAGCCAAGGTCCTCTGCCCACTCATCGGCGCCGACTTCCTACGCGCCCACGGCCTCCTTGTCGACATTCCGAGGCACCGCCTCGTCGACATCAACACTATGGCCCCCATCCCCGGCGCCTTTACCCCGGCCCGTTCGGCCGGCCTGACGACCCACTGCCTCGCCAGAGCCACGGTTGACTACTCGGCACTCCTAGCTGAGTTTCCCGCCCTCACTAACCCGACCTTTTCGGCCAAAGCCGCCAAGCACGGTGTGGAACACTATATCCCCACCACCGGCCCCCCAGTCTCTGCCCACGCCCGCAGACTCAACCCGGCCAAGCTGGAAATCGCGCGGGCCGAGTTCACCAACATGGAACAACTCGGCATCATCCGCCGCTCCAGCAGCCCTTGGGCCTCGCCCCTCCACATCGCCCCGAAGCCCGGCGGAGGCTGGCGCCCTTGCGGGGACTACCGCCGCCTCAACGATGCCACCACCCCCGATCGATACCCGGTGCCACACATCCAGGACTTCTCGGCCCGACTGGCCGGACGAACCGTCTTTTCCAAAGTCGACCTGGTGCGCGGTTACCACCAAGTCCCCGTACACCCCGCGGACATCCCCAAAATGGCCGTCATCACCCCATTCGGCCTGTTCGAGTTCCTGAGGATGCCCTTCGGCCTCAAGAATGCAGCACAGGCTTTCCAGCGCCTTATGGACTCAGTCCTCCGGGACCTGAACTTCCTATTCGTCTATCTAGACGACATTCTCGTGGCCAGCTCCTCCAAACAGGAACACCTCGAACACCTTCGCATCCTGTTCGGGCGCCTAGCCCAACACGGGCTCATCCTCAGCCTGGCGAAGTGCCAATTCGGCCTAACCGAGATCGATTTTCTCGGTCACCACATCACCCCTGCTGGGGCCGTCCCCCTGCCCAACAAGGTGCAGGCCGTCCAGCAATTCCCCCGCCCCACAACCATCAAGGGCCTCCAGGAGTTCCTCGGGATGGTGAACTTCTACAACAGGTTCATCCCCAGAGCCGCAGCCCTCATGAAGCCCCTATACGACTCCCTCCGAGGAAAATCCGGCAAGATGGACGTAGCCTGGACCACTGACACGGCAGCCGCCTTCGACGCCACCAAAAACGCGCTCGCCGACGCCACTCTGCTCGCGCACCCGAGGGCCGATGCCCGGGTCGCGCTCACCACCGACGCCTCCGACCACGCGGTTGGGGCCGTGTTCGAGCAGTGGGTCAATGGCGCGTGGCAGCCACTTGCCTTCTACAGCCGCCAACTGCGCCCCCCGGAGGTCAAATACTCCACTTTCGACCGCGAGCTTCTCGCACTCCACCTGTCGGTCCGCCATTTCAGGTTCCTCCTGGAAGGCCGCCCCTTCACCGCGTATGTGGACCACAAGCCACTCACATACGCGATGGCCAAGCACACCGAACCCTGGTCCGCTAGGCAGCAACGCCAGCTCGCGGCCGTCTCCGAGTTTACTACGGACATTCAGCACGTCTCCAGTAGAGACAACGTGGTCACCGACTGCCTTTCCCGTCCCGCCGTCTGTGCGAATCACCTCGCGGTCGACTACGCACAACTAGCAGCGGCCCAGCTCACGGACCCAGACCTCCTCTCGGCGGCTACCAGCCTGCCAGGGCTACGCCTAGCCAAGGTCGCGCACGGGCCCGAAGCCACGGCAGTCACGTGCGACGTCTCACTCGGCCAACCCAGGCCGGTCGTCCCTGAGACCTGGCGCCGCCGCGTCTTCGACGCGCTCCACGGGCTCTCTCACCCGGGTTCCCGCGCATCCGTCAAACTCCTCTCCAAGCGCTTCGTCTGGCGCGGCCTCAGCAGAGATGTTCGGACTTGGGCCACCTCCTGCCTCGCCTGCCAACGGGCTAAGGTACAGCTGCACACCAAAGCACCCCTGGGAGACTTCGAGGTACCCAGCCGCCGCTTCGACCACGTACACGTCGACATCGTCGGTCCCCTGCCGCCATCGCAAGGCCAAATTTATCTCCTCACGATGGTCGACCGCTACACACGCTGGCCTGAGGCAGTGCCGCTGACCTCCACCACCACAGCCGACATCGCCAGGGCGTTCGTTAACACCTGGGTTGCGAGGTTCGGCGTACCGGCCGACATAACCTCCGACAGAGGCGCCCAGTTCACCTCCGAACTCTGGACGGCCACAGCACGCAACCTCGGGGTGACGCTCCACCGCACCACAGCGTACCACCCGCAGGCCAACGGACTTTGTGAACGCTTCCACAGGTCACTCAAGGCCTCACTCCGCGCCGGCCTGCAGGACAGTACCTGGACTGACCGCCTACCGTGGGTGCTACTCGGCCTACGCACCGCGGTCAAGGAAGACCTCCAGTCCTCGGCAGCGGAGTTAGTCTACGGACAACCGCTGCACGTCCCAGGCGAATTCCTTCCGGAGCCTACCAAGCCTTGGTCGGCCGAACAGCAGCGGCTCGACTCTTTCTCTTCCGCTCAGCAGTTCGCCCCACTTCCGGTCAACCGACACGGCGAACTCGCACCTCACGTCCCGCCAAATTTACAGCAGGCGCGCTTCGTCTTCGTGCGACACGACGCGCACCGCGGGCCCCTGCGACCCCCGTACGATGGTCCGTACGAGGTACTACAATCTGGGGACAAGGTCTTCAAGCTGCGACTCGACGACAGGGTCGAGACAGTCTCCATCGACCGGCTCAAACCAGCACACACAGAACCAGGGGAACAGGTCCCCGTGGCCCAGCCTCCAACTAGAGGCCGTCCCCCCGGCAAGCCAGCACAGCCGGCGGCGAACCGCCCGACCCAACCAATTTACCAGCTGTGTCCTCCGACTGCTCCGCTCCTCCGGCCGTTCCACTCACATCTCCTGATCCTTCTCCCATCTCCTCATCACTCATAGAGCTTCCTTCTGCCTCACACACACAGCGGGTGAGGCCTTTGTGACACACCCCACAGCTCGCCGCCTTGCAGCTCCGAGCGATGTGCCCAGACTCGCCGCAATTATAACAGTACAAGTGTGGACAGTTTCTCACAAGATGGTCGTGTCCAAGACAATACTAGCAAACCTTCACTTGGTTATCATGCAGCACTTGAAAGTACTGCAGTCCTTCCAGTGTCTCGAATTTCATGCTAATGACCTCACCCCCTCTGGGAACCGCACCTTTATGTAACGGGTTCCATCTGCTACCCGTGTTCCTGGATAGTACCTCCTCTTTATTGCTGAGCAAATTTTAATGTCCCACGACTCCAACTTTTTGATTAGCACTTTGTCCTCAATATAAACTGGCAAGTTTAAGAATGAGACTACCACCTCCTCCGAATATAGCAGAGATACCTCCAAGAACTTATCGCCAACTTTCAGGCTGAGTAAAAGTCTTTCCACCTCCTCTCAGCCACTGACCGTCACCTCGAACCCAACATTCGGCTTTGGTCGGCAGGCAAAGCAGCTTCCCTCGCCACAGTCCTCATGTACCGCTTGGATAATATCCCAAGCTCGTATCTCCTTATCCTCACACTGAACCACCACCGTGTTTTCTTTTCCAAACCTCCTGGGGTCCCGGCCCAAATCTTTGGACCTTTTTCTTTCCCTTCCAACCACAGTTTCTTCCCTAATTAAATTCCTCTTGGGAACACTGTCCTCTGAGGGGCCCGGCACTCAGGACCCCTCAGCAGCCATCTGGCTGTTTTTGTGGGCCAAAAAGGCCCTAAAACCTGAAAACAAAAACCCCAAAACCCACCACCAACTTTTTGCAAACTCACTCCAACTCCCTGCTGCAATCAGGCAACCAGTAACACCTGGTTCACTCCTAGCCCCTCCCACCTAGAGTGTGCTACCTACTGAGCCACGGCTGACACAAGTCTATTGAGTACAGTCTATGTAGCAGAAACAAGATACAAATACTGCATGCATACTACCCTTAACCGTGGTACATGCCCATGGGTTGTCTATTGAGTACAGTCTATGTTTATATCTACAAACACATCAATGATAATGGTGTATTTTTAGTTTGACTGAATTAAATTAAAGGTATTCCTGCAAACATAAAATAAGATTACAGCCTGCTGGAACAGGTTGGGTTTTTCTTCTTTATTTTATTCATCAGGACAAGTCTCTTAACCAGTGATTCCCTTAAAGGGGCTTTACAGTTCTAGTCTCAGCTCAGTGGGTAGCACTCTCACCTCTGAATCATTAAAGGTTGGGGGTTCAAATCCTTATTCTTCTAAGACTTAGCACATAATCTAGGCTGGTACTCCTGTGCAGTACTGAGGGTGTGCTGCACTGTCGGAGGTGCTGTCTTTCAGATGAGTCATTAAATCTATATCCCAGTCTCATGGCACTATTTTGAAGAAGAGTAGGGGAGTGCTCCCCAACATCATTAAAAATCAGATTATCTGGTCATCTATGTCATTGCTCTTTGTGGCACCTTGCTGTGTGCAAATTGGCTGCTGCGTTTTCTACAATACAACATTGTAATAGGTTCACTATGGCAACTGACCCTTCAGACTTCAAAAAGTACTTCATTGTCTGTGAAGCGCTTTGGGACATCGTGAAAAGCGTTATCTAAGTGCAAGTCTTTGACTTTTTTTTCAATTTACTTCACAGTAGAGAGACACAGAGCACAGAGACAGGCAGCATGAGCCTATAGGTGCAGGGCCAGTAAGATATTACACACTGCCTCAAAAGTACTTGCAGCAAGTAAATGAATGGTGTTGCCCCATAGTTTGCTTGTGACCTTGGTTCTCACAGAACCTGAGGCAGACAAAATTATACAATTCACTGAGTAGAATGTGGAATGCATTGAAATAAGATATCACTGTAGCACAAGAAAGCAGTAAGGGTCAGTTGCCATAGTGACCCGATTACAATGGTGTGGTACAAGAACGCATCATGGGAAACTACAACACATATCAGTCTGTGCTGTATGTGCAAAAACATCAAACCGTGCAGTTAATTGTACGGATGGGGATGATTTAATAAACCATGAGTAGCGAATGCACAATTGAGTGATGAAGGTGTTTCACAGTGACACAAGTTCAGTGACCCACTCTGCTTCATTGTACTATGTTGCATCACTGCTCCAACCTACCTACTCTTTTTAAAAGCTCATCAAAACGTTTAGTAGCCTGAAACAGCTACCAAAATCTCAAAATGTACCTTAAATGTATCCAGGATGATTTGGACAGGTTGGGTGATTGGGCAGAAGCATGGCAGATGCAATATAACGTGGGTAAATGTGAGGTTATCCACTTTGGTGGCAAAAACCGGAAGGCAGATTATTATCTGAATGGCAATAGATTGGGAGAAGGGGAAGTGTAACGAGACCTGGGTGTCCTTGTGCACCAGTCGCTGATGGTAAGCATGCAGGTGCAGCAGGCGGTTAAGAAGGCAAATGGTATGTTGGCCTTCGTAGCGAGAGGGTTCGAGTACAGGAACAAGGCTGTCTTGCTGCAGTTGTACAGGGCCTTGGTGCGACCACATCTTGAGTATTGTGTGCAGTTTTGGTCACCTTATCTGAGGAAGGATGTTCTTGTCATGGAAGGAGTTCAGCGAAGAGTCACCAGGCTGATACCTGGAATGGCAGGAATGACGTATGAGGAGAGATTGGGTCGATTGGGCTATACTCGCTGGAGTTTAGAAGAATGAGAGGGGATCTCATTGAAACTTATAAAATTCTTACAGGACTGGACAGACTAGATGCAGGAAGGATGTTCCCGATGGTCGGGGAGTCCAGAACCAGGGGTCACAGTCTAAGGATAAGGGGTAAGCCATTTAGGACAGAAATGAGGAGGAATTTCTTCACCCAGAGAGTGGTGAACCTGTGGAATTCTCTACCACAGAAGGCAGTAGAGGTCAATTCATTAAATATATTCAAGAAGGAGTTGGATATATTTCTTAAGGCTAAAGGGATCAAGGGATATGGGGAGAAAGCAGAATTTGGATGATCAGCCATGATCGCACTGAATGGTGGAGCAGGCTCGAGGGGCCAAATGGCCTACTCCTGCTCCTATCTTCTATGTTTCTATGTTTCTATGTTAAAAGATTGACGTGTGATCGGAGCTAAGGTGGAGAGACAGAGATTGGAGTAGATAGAATAATGTGTTGTCGATTGGGTATGACAACCTTCTGTGTTCAAACTACTATAGTGGCGTATCCATCACAAAGTTATAGGGAGGGTCTGCTGATATTTTGCTCGCCCCACTCCTCCCCACCCCCGCCAGCTCACGGGGACATGTCTGGGGGAGCTCCTGGGCTTCCGGCTCATTAAGTCCTCAGTGGAACTCACTCAGTTGAACACTGGCAAGAATCCAGTTAATGCTTTCATAAAAAGGCCGAAACCTTAACTGGACTAAGGAAATCAATCCTGAAGGAGTCACTGCACTGCAAAATAATTCATAAAGATCAACCCACATGCTGTGGTTTCAGATTCCACCTGGTACGCAGTGATCCACCTGGGGACTTGCAGCAATCTCTCTCTCTCTGAGACCTCAGGCTAAAAACTGCTCACTGACTTCAGTTCAAATCAAATCCATGTGATGCTCTATTGTATTCAATGCTTATTGTCATCTGCACAGAACAGCAGGTTATTTTCGCATTGAGGAGAGAGAGGGAGGGAGGGAGGGAAAAATAACGGTAGCCATCTCACCATAGAAACTGTGGCAGTGACCAATCAAAAAAGCAAACCAGTTAAGGGTTTGTGGCACTCAAGAAGCTGAGATCGGCTTTGCAAGCCTTTCCGACCACCTCAGAGATCATCCCCAAACCAATCAACTTCCCCAGAGAGTGTGAAAACAGATAACACGCCAGAGCACAAACACCGCGCTGAACTGTAAGCAATCTGGAGGAGGGGACTGAATCGCTTTTTGCTTCCGTGGAGAACATTTAGGGATCGGATTTTAGAAAAATAGAAACATAGAAAAATAGGTGCAGGAGTCGGCCATTCGGCCCTTCGAGCCTGCTCCGCCATTCAGTGTGATCATGGCTGATCATCTATCTCAATATCATATTCCCACTCTCTCCCCTTACCCCTTGATGTCTTTTGTGTATAGAAATCTATCTATCTCCTTCTTAAATATATTCAGTGACTTGGCCTCCACAGCCTTCTGTGGTAGAGAATTCCACAGGTTCACCACCCTCTGAGGGAAGAAATTTCTCCTCATCTCAGTCCTAAATGTCCTACCCCGTATCCTGAGACTGTGACCCCTCGTTCTAGACCCCCCAGCCAGGGGAAACATCCTCCCTGCATCCAGTCTGTCTAGCCCTGTCAGAATTTTATACGTTTCAATAAGATCCCCTCTCATTCTTCTAAACTCTAGTGAATACAGGCCTAGTCGACCCAATCTCTCCTCATACGACAGCCCTGCCATCCCAGGAATCAGTCTGGTGAACCTTCGCTGCACTCCCTCTATGGCAAGTATATCCTTTCTTAGGTAAGGAGACCAAAACTACACACAGTACTCCAGGTGTGGTCTCACCAAGGCCCTGTGTAACTGTAGTAAGACATCCTTGTTCCTGTACTCAAATCCTCTTGCAATGAAGGCCAACATACCATTTGCATTCCTAACTGCTTGCTGCACTTGCATGTTTGCTTTCATTTTATTATTGTGGTAATTCGAGGGCACCGCAGTAGCAGGTGTGAGTGCCAATCAACGGTGAGCTCAAAATGCCTCTGTGGAGCAGCTGGAACACTGGGACGGGAGCAATCACAAATGGTGGGGGAGTTAAACGTACAGTAAGCTCAACAACCACAGCATCAACTAAATTAACAAAACCAGCAGCGGATCAATAGATATCTAGAATGTTCCTCATCCAACTTACAGCTGCTCCATGACCCAGTCCTAAATATGGTGTGGAGATGCCGGAGTTGGACTGGGGTGGACAAATGTAAGAAATCACACAACACCAGGTTATAGTCCAACAGCTTTATTTGAAATCACAAGCTTTCGGAGCGCTGCTCCTTCGTCAGGTGAAGTGGAGAGATGCATAAAAACACAGCTTATATAGTCAGAGAATAATGTCAGATGTTTACAGGTAATCTTTCTAACTGCCATTTATCACACCTCGGCAGAGAGATAATCACAGCAATCAAAGGTGTAAATGGTGTCCAAACAGGTCAGTCAGGAAAACATTACATCAAATAACAATGAGGTGGGGTCACAAGGGGTCAAATGTTGCAGATGCTGGGGTCTGTATGAAAAACAAAAAAACAGACAAAAAACATTTTTTTTGCTGGAAATCACAGCAGGTCCGGCCGCATCTGTGTGGAGAGAACAAGCCAACGACGACTCGAGTCTGGATGACCATACGTCAGGTGGGGTTACATGTAGCGTGACATGAACCCAAGATCTCGGTTGAGGCCGTCCTCATGGGTGCGGAACTTGGCTATCAGTTTCTGCTCGACAATTTTGCGTTGTCGTGTGTCTCGAAGGCCGCCTTGGAGAATGCTTACCCGGAGATCGGAGGCTGAACGACCTTGACTGCTGAAGTGTTCCCCGACTGGGAGGGAACACTCCTGCCTGGCGATTATTGTGCGGTGTCCGTTCATCCGTTGTCGCAGTGTCTGCATGGTCTCGCTGATGTACCATGCTCCGGGGCATCCTTTCCTGCAACGTATGAGGTAGACAGCGTTGGCCGAGTCACATGAGTATGTACCATGTACCTGGTGGGTGGTGTCCTCACGTGTGATGATGGTATCTGTGTTGATGGTCTGGCATGTCTTGCAGAGGTTGCTGTGGCAGGGTTGTGTGGTGTCGTGGTCGCTGTTCTCCTGAAAGCTAGGTAATTTGCTGCGAACGATGGTCTGTTTGAGGTTAGGCGGCTGTTTGAAGGCGAGTAGTGGAGGCGCGGGGATGGCCTTAGCAAGGTATTCGTCATCATCGATGACATGTTGAAAGCTGCGAAGAACATGGCGCAGTTTCTCCGCTCCGGGGAAGTACTGGACGACGAAGGGTACTCTGTTGGTTGTGTCCCGTGTTTTTCTTCTGAGGAGGTCTATGTGATTTTTCGCTGTGGCCCATCGGAACTGTCGATCGACGAGTCGAGCGTCATATCCCGTTCTTACGAGGGCGTCTTTCAGCGTCTGTAGGTGTCCATTGCATTCCTCCTCGTCTGAGCAGATCCTGTGTATTCGCAGGGCTTGTCCATAGGGAATGGCTTCTTTAACGTGGTTAGGGTGGAAGCTGGAGAAGTGGAGCATCCTGAGGTTGTCCGTGGGCTTGCGGTAGAGTGAAGTGCTGAGGTGTCCATCTTTGATGGAGATTCGTGTGTCCAAGAATGAAAGCGATTCTGAGGAGTAGTCCATGGTGAGTTTGATGGTGGGATGGAACTTGTTGATGTTATCGTGTAGTCTTTTCAGTGATTCTTCGCCGTGGGTCCATAGGAAGAAAATGTCGTCGATGTATCTGGTGTATAGCGTTGGTTGGAGGTCCTGTGCAGCGAAGAAGTCTTGCTCGAGCTTGTGCATGAAGATGTTGGCGTATTGGCGTGCAAATTTGGTCCCCATGGCTGTTCCGTGTGTTTGGGTAAAGAACTGGTTGTCGAAGGTGAAGACATTGTGGTCAAGGATGAAGCGGATGAGTTGTAGGATGGCGTCTGGAGATTGGCTGTTGTTGGTGTTGAGTACTGAGGCTGTCGCAGCGATGCCGTCATCGTGGGGGATGCTGGTGTAGAGTGTCGAGACGTCCATCGTGGCGAGGAGTGTTCCTGGTTCAACTGGTCCGTGGGTGCTGAGTTTCTGTAAGAAGTCTGTAGTGTCACAACAGAAGCTGGGGGTTCCCTGTACGATGGGTTTCAGGATGCCCTCGACGTATCCAGAGAGGTTCTCACACAGGGTTCCGTTGCCTGATACGATAGGACGTCCGGGTGTGTTGGCTTTGTTTATCTTTGGGAGGCAGTAGAAGTCTCCCACGCGGGGAGTACGTGGGATGAGAGCGCGTAGGATGCTTTGAAGGTCTGGATTGAAGGACTTGATCAGTCTGTTGAGTTGGCGGGTTTGTTCTTTGGTCGGATCTGCGGGTAACTGTCTGTAGTGTTCCTGGTTGTCCAGTTGTCGGTATGCTTCTTTGCAATAGTCCATTCTGTTCTGTATGACGATGGCTCCTCCTTTGTCTGCTGGTTTGATGACGATGTTGCGGTTGGTCTTGAGAGCGTGGGTGGCGTTGCATTGTGCTCGGGTGACATTCTGGACTGTCTTGTGAGTGCGGCTGATGAATCTGGCGTTGATGCATCTCCTGACAGCTTGAGCATACATGTCAAGCTTAGGGCAGCGACCCTCCGGAGGGGTCCAATTTGACTCTTTCTTCTTTGGTTGCTGCACTGCGGATCCCTCTGTCTGCTGGTCCGGATCATTGATTGTCTCATTGGGTTCGCTGCTGACATCTTGTGATTTGTGGAAGAATTCCCGGAGCCTCATTCTCCTGATGAATTCCTCTGTGTCTGCCGCGAGACCGATGGGGTCCATTTTGGTGGTGGGGCAGAAATTGAGCCCTCGGCTGAGAACTTCAATTTCGTCTGGTTGAAGGGTGTGGTCGGACAGGTTTCAAACAGCCGCCTAACCTCAAACAGATCATCGTTCGCAGCAAATTACCCAGCTTTCAGGAGAACAGCGACCACGACACCACACAACCCTGCCACAGCAACCTCTGCAAGACATGCCAGATCATCAACACAGATACCATCATCACACGTGTGGACACCACCCACCAGGTACATGGTACATACTCATGTGACTCGGCCAACGTTGTCTACCTCATACGTTGCAGGAAAGGATGCCCCGGAGCATGGTACATCGGTGAGACCATGCAGACACTGCGACAACGGATGAACGGACACCGCACAACAATCGGCAGGCAGGAGTGTTCCCTCCCAGTCGGGGAACACTTCAGCAGTCAAAGACATTCAGCCTCCGATCTCCGGGTAAGCATTCTCCAAGGCGGCCTTCGAGACACACGACAACGCAAAATCGTCGAGCAGAAACTGATGGCCAAGTTTCGCACCCATGAGGACAGCCTCAACCGAGATCTTGGGTTCATGTCACGCTACATGTAACCCCACCTGACGTAGGGTCATCCAGACTCGAGTCGTCGTTGGCTTGTTCTCTCCACACAGATGCGGCCGGACCTGCTGTGATTTCCAGCAAAAAAAATGTTTTTTGTCTGTTTTTTTGTTTTTCATACAGACCCCAGCATCTGCAACATTTGACCCCTTGTGACCCCACCTCATTGTTCTTTGATGTAATGTTTCCCTGACTGACCTGTTTGGACACCATTTACACCTTGGATTGCTGTGACTATCTCTCTGCCGAGGTGTGATAAATGGCAGTTAGAAAGATTACCTGTAAACATCTGACATTATTCTCTGACTGTATACACTGTGTTTTTATGCATCTCTCCACTTCACCTGACGAAGGAGCAGCGCTCCAAAAGCTTGTGATTTCAAATAAAGCTGTTGGACTATAACCCAGTCCTAAATAAGCTTCTCATTTGCTTAGGAAAGCAAATGGTATTTGAGTATAAGAGTAAAGGCGTCTTACTGCAATTATATAGGCCCATGGTGAGACCACACCTGGAGTACTGTGTACACTTTTGGTCTCCTTACCTAAGGAAGGATATACTTGCCATGGAGGGAGTGCAATGAAGGTTCACCAGACTGATTCCTGGGATGGGGGGGATTGTCCTATGAGGAGAGATTAAGTAGACTAGGCCTATATTCTCTGGAGTTTAGAAGAATGAGAGGTGATCTCATTGAAACATACAAAATTCTTACAGGGCTTGACAGGGTAGATGCAGGGAGGATGTTTAGCTTAGAACCAGAGGTCACAGTCTCAGAATAAGGGGACAGCCATTTAGGACTGAGATGAGGAGACATTTCTTCACTCAGAGGATGGTGAATCTTTGGAATTCTCTACCCCAGAAGGCTGTCGAGGCTCAGTCATTGAGTATATTTAAGAAAGAGAGTGATAGATTTTTGGATATTAAGGGAATCAAGGGATATGGGGATCGGGCAGGAAGTTGGAGTTGAGGTAGAAGATCAGCCATGATCTTGTTGAATGGCAGAGCAGGCTCAAGGGGCCAAATGACCTACTCCTGCTCCTATTTCTTATATTCTTATGTTCTTAAATAGGCTTCTCCTGCCATGATGTCCATGTTTCTAATTGTCCACTATCTTATATTTACTAGCTCCTGTTCTATGTGTGGGTCTGCCCCGTAATACACACTTTCAATCGAGGGACATGCCGAACTGGGAGCTCCACCTCCCTCAGATCTCTCTAGCTGCACACTGTCCTTGGTCTGTTAAGGTCCCTCCTCTTAGCCAGTGCAGTAGGACAGCACTTCTACACAGAGAGAGGCAGCTCGACTCCAATCACTACCAGCCTGGATGGCTGAGTTGAGATGGTGAATTTGCTGCATAGACAGTGTGCGCACAGCTATCATTTGTAGAGGGGTTGTTCTGCTGATTTCTGAGGTTATTAATCAACTAGTTAGTTAGATGTTAACACACCTGAAAGGCTTCCTTTACAGATTAAGCATGTGTTCAGTGTCTGGCACTGTGACCTAATAATACTACATAGAAAAAGGCCTCGGATCACTCAAACCATGGGGAACAGGCCCTGGATCACTCACACCATGGGGAACAGGCCCCAAATCACTCACACCATGAGGAACAGGCCCCGGATCACTCACACCATGAGAAACAGGCCCCGGATCACTCACACCATGGGGAACAGGCCCTGGATCACTCACACCGTGAGGAACAGACCCTGGATCACTCACACCATGAGAAAACGGCCTCAGATCACTCATACCATGGGGAACAGGCCCCAGATCACTCACACCGTGAGAAACAGGCCCCAGGTCACTCACACCATTAGGAACAGGCCCTGGATCACTCACACCATGGGGAACAGGCCCCAGATCACTCACACTATCAGGAACAGGCCCCAAATCACTCACACAATGGGGAACAGGCCGCAGATCACTCACACCATCAGGAACAGGCCTTGGGTCACTCACACCATGAGAAACAGGCCCCAGATCACTCACACCAGGGGAAACGGACCCGGATCATTCACACCATTAGGAACAGGCCCCAGATCACTCACACCATCAGGAACAGGCCCCGGATCACTAACACCATCAGGAACAGGCCCCAGATCACTCACACCATGGGAAACAGACTCCGAATCACACACAGCATCAGGAACAGGCCCGGGATCATTCACACCATCAGGAACAGGCCCTGGATTACTCACACCGTGGGGAACAGGCCCCAGATCACTCACACCATGAGGAACAGGCCCCGGATCACTCACACCGTGAGGAACAGGTCCCGGCTCACTCACACCATGAAGAAAAGGCTCCGGATCACTTACTCTGTAGCGAACGTGACCCGGCTCACTCACACCATCAGGAACAGGCCCCGGATCACTCACACCATGAGGAAGAGGCCCCGGATCATTCTCACTGTGAGGAACAGGCCCCGGATTACTCACACCATGAAGAACAGGTGCCAGATCACTCACACCATGGGGAACAGGCCCTGGATCACTTAGACCATCAGGAACAGGCCCCGGATCAATCACACCATGAGGAACAGGCCCTGCTTCACTCACACTATCAGGAACAGGCCCCGGATCACTCACACCATGAGGAAGAGGCCCTGGATCACTCACACCATGTGGAACAGGCCCCAGATCACTCACACCATGGGGAACAGGCCCTGGATCACTCACACCATGAGGAATAGGCCTCGAATTACTCACACCATGAGGAACAGGCCCCGGATCACTCACACCATGAGGAACAGGCCCTGGATCAGTCACACCATGAGGAACAGGCCCCGGATTACTCACACCATGAGGAACAGGCCCCAGATCACTCACACCATGAGGAAGAGGCCCCGGATCATTCACACTGTGAGGAACAGGCCCCGGATCACTCACACCATCAGGAACAGGCCCCGGATCACTCACACCATGAGGAAGAGGCCCCGGATCATTCACACTGTGAGGAACAGGCCCCGGATCACTCACACCATGAGGAACAGGCCCCGGATCAGTCACACCATGAGGAACCGGCCCTGGATCACTCACACCATGAGGAACAGGCCCCGGATTACTCACACCATGAGGAACAGGCCCCAGATCACTCACACCATGAGGAACCGGACCCGGCACACTCAAACCATGAGGAATAGGCCCCGGATCACTCACACCATGAGGAACAGGCCCCGGCTCACTCACAATGTAGGGAATAGGCCACGGATCACTCGCACCATGAGGAACCGGCCCCGGATCACTCACATCATGGGGAACAGGCCACGGCTCACTCGCACCATGAGGAACAGGCCCTGGATCACTCACACCATGTGGAACAGGATCCAGATCACTCACACCATGATGAACAGGCCCCAGATCACTCACACCATGAGGAACAGGCCCCGGATTACTCACACCATGAGGAACAGGCCACAGATCACTCACATCTTGAGGAACAGGCCCCTGATCACTCACACCTTGAGGAACAGGCCCCTGATCACTCACACCATGAGGAACAGGCCCCGGATCACTCACACCGTGGGGAACATGCTCCGGCTCACTCACACCATGAGGAACAGGCCCCAGATCACTCACTCCATGAGGAACAGGCCCTGGATCGTTCACACCATGAGGGACAGGTCCCGGATCACACACACAATGAGGAACAGGCCCCGGATCACTCACACCTTGAGGAACAGGCCCCGGATCACTCACACCGTGAGGAACAGGTCCCGGCTCACTCACACCGTGAAGAAAAGGCTCCGGATCACTTACTCTGTAGCGAACGTGACCCGGCTCACTCACACCATCAGGAACAGGCCCCGGATCACTCACACCATGAGAAAGAGGCCCCGGATCATTCACACTGTGAGGAACAGGCCCCGGATTACTCACACCATGAGGAACAGGTGCCAGATCACTCACACCATGGGGAACAGGCCCTGGATCACTCAGACCATCAGGAACAGGCCCCGGATCACTCACACCATGAGGAACAGGCCCTGCTTCACTCACACTATCAGGAACAGGCCCCGGATCACTCACACCATGAGGAAGAGGCCCTGGATCACTCACACCATGTGGAACAGGCCCCAGATCACTCACACCATGGGGAACAGGCCCTGGATCACTCACACCATGAGGAATAGGCCTCGAATTACTCACACCATGAGGAACAGGCCCCGGATCACTCACACCATGAGGAACAGGCCCTGGATCAGTCACACCATGAGGAACAGGCCCCGGATTACTCACACCATGAGGAACAGGCCCCAGATCACTCACACCATGAGGAAGAGGCCCCGGATCATTCACACTGTGAGGAACAGGCCCCGGATCACTCACACCATCAGGAACAGGCCCCGGATCACTCACACCATGAGGAAGAGGCCCCGGATCATTCACACTGTGAGGAACAGGCCCCGGATCACTCACACCATGAGGAACAGGCCCCGGATCAGTCACACCATGAGGAACCGGCCCTGGATCACTCACACCATGAGGAACAGGCCCCGGATTACTCACACCATGAGGAACAGGCCCCAGATCACTCACACCATGAGGAACCGGACCCGGCACACTCAAACCATGAGGAATAGGCCCCGGATCACTCACACCATGAGGAACAGGCCCCGGCTCACTCACAATGTAGGGAATAGGCCACGGATCACTCGCACCATGAGGAACCGGCCCCGGATCACTCACATCATGGGGAACAGGCCACGGCTCACTCGCACCATGAGGAACAGGCCCTGGATCACTCACACCATGTGGAACAGGATCCAGATCACTCACACCATGATGAACAGGCCCCAGATCACTCACACCATGAGGAACAGGCCCCGGATTACTCACACCATGAGGAACAGGCCACAGATCACTCACATCTTGAGGAACAGGCCCCTGATCACTCACACCTTGAGGAACAGGCCCCTGATCACTCACACCATGAGGAACAGGCCCCGGATCACTCACACCGTGGGGAACATGCTCCGGCTCACTCACACCATGAGGAACAGGCCCCAGATCACTCACTCCATGAGGAACAGGCCCTGGATCGTTCACACCATGAGGGACAGGTCCCGGATCACACACACAATGAGGAACAGGCCCCGGATCACTCACACCTTGAGGAACAGGCCCCGGATCACTCACACCATGAGGAACAGGTCCCGGCTCACTCACACCGTGAAGAAAAGGCTCCGGATCACTTACTCTGTAGCGAACGTGACCCGGCTCACTCACACCATCAGGAACAGGCCCCGGATCACTCACACCATGAGAAAGAGGCCCCGGATCATTCACACTGTGAGGAACAGGCCCCGGATTACTCACACCATGAGGAACAGGTGCCAGATCACTCACACCATGGGGAACAGGCCCTGGATCACTCAGACCATCAGGAACAGGCCCCGGATCACTCACACCATGAGGAACAGGCCCTGCTTCACTCACACTATCAGGAACAGGCCCCGGATCACTCACACCATGAGGAAGAGGCCCCGGATCACTCACACCATGTGGAACAGGCCCCAGATCACTCACACCATGGGGAACAGGCCCTGGATCACTCACACCATGAGGAATAGGCCTCGAATTACTCACACCATGAGGAACAGGCCCCGGATCACTCACACCATGAGGAACAGGCCCCGGATCAGTCACACCATGAGGAACAGGCCCTGGATCACTCACACTATGAGGAACAGGCCCCGGATTACTCACACCATGAGGAACAGGCCCCAGATCACTCACACCATGAGGAACCGGACCCGGCACACTCAAACCATGAGGAATAGGCCCCGGATCACTCACACCATGAGGAACAGGCCCCGGCTCACTCACAATGTAGGGAACAGGCCACGGATCACTCGCACCATGAGGAACAGGCCCCGGATCACTCACATCACGGGGAACAGGCCACGGCTCACTCGCACCATGAGGAACAGGCCCTGGATCACTCACACCATGTGGAACAGGATCCAGATCACTCACACCATGATGAACAGGCCCCAGATCACTCACACCATGAGGAACAGGCCCCGGATTACTCACACCATGAGGAACAGGCCACAGATCACTCACATCTTGAGGAACAGGCCCCTGATCACTCAAACCTTGAGGAACAGGCCCCTGATCACTCACACCATGAGGAACAGGACCCGGATCACTCACACCGTGGGGAACATGCTCCGGCTCACTCACACCATGAGGAACAGGCCCCAGATCACTCACTCCATGAGGAACAGGCCCTGGATCATTCACACCATGAGGGACAGGTCCCGGATCACACAAACAATGAGGAACAGGCCCCGGATCACTCACACCTCGAGGAACAGGCCCCGGATCACTCACACCGTGAGGATCAGGCACCAGATCACTCACGCTGTAATATATATACCTTTAAGGGGGGAACTATCTTTTACAGCTCATGTATACTGCAGTACCGGCAGTGACCACACCTGTATATAGCACTGAGTAGTAATCTGTACAGATCAGTTCCAGTGTGAGCCACGTTGAGTAAACACCTGTTGTACCGTCCTCCTGCAGTCTGTGCCTTATTATACACGGACCCAACATTGGCGACAAGGCAAGTTCGAACCTAACTGCAACTCTGCATCACCTCCCGGGGATTCGTTCCTGGAGATCAGTGGATTGGAGGTCAAGGCCAGAGACTCGGGCGTCGACCACGGGCAACTGCCCAGTCATCCAGCAGAGACTCCAGAATTGCGGGGGAGGCTGTCGAGAGCCAGGCTTGGCTTTCCAGTCGAGGTGGTCCAGCGAAACGGGCTGGCAACAGGTAGTGCGCAGACCCTTCCCAGACAGCGGCGGGCTAGAGCCCGACCGAGCGGCACAGCAAAGGGCCGAGCAGCGTCGATGGGGGAGAGAGAGAGAGGGCAGAGCGCACAGGGAGCAGCCGGTGTTCAGGGGCCGAGCAGCGTCGAAGAGAGGGAGAGAGGGAAGCGCAGAAACCCGCGAGGCGCTGCCATTGCCACGAGGACTGCCGAGAGCGGCGTTGGCAGCAGCGCAGGAGAAGCGCGCGAAACCTACAGGGACCCGCCATTGCCACAAGAACCGCTGGGAGCGGCGTTGGCAGCAGCGGGGGAGGAAGGAAAGTGCGGGAGACGCCATTTTAAGCCATTGGGAGACGCCATTTTAAACCACACCCAAAATGCCGAAGAGTGGCAGTATCACCGCATTTGACAATGAAGTCGAAGATTGGACTACATATGTTGAACGAATAGAGGTGTACTGCAAGGCAAATGAGGTGTCAGATGACAAGAAAGCGTCGGTATTGTTAAATTTAATGGGTGCAAAGACGTATGGTTTATTACAAAATCTAGTAACCCCAACGAAGCCAATGGAAAAGAGAAGACATAGTAACGATACTACAGGAACATTTAAACCCCACACCGCTGCTGATAGCAGAAAGATTCACGTTTCACAAACGGAACCAGCATAAGGATGAAAGCAATGCTGATTATTTAACAGAACTGCGCAACTATCGAAACACTGCCAGATTGGAGCGGGACTGGCAGATACCTTAAGGGACAAGTTTGTGTGTGGACTTCAAAGTGAAGGAACCCAGAAACGGCTTTTATCTGAAAAGGACCTTACGCTGGAAAAGGCTTTCAGCATTGCGGTATCATATGAAGCAGCAGCACGGGGCACTGCAGAGATACAACAGGGACTGCAAGAATATGGCACAAACGAAATGTCATATGGAACAGAGAAGTGCTATCGCTGCGGCAGAACAACACATGACCAGAATTATTGCTGGTTCAAAGACAAAGTGTGCAGACAGTGTGGAAAAGTAGGACACATAGCACGAGTCTGCAGGTCGGGAAAGAAAACCAGCAATAAGAAACCTACCAAAGAATAGTACAAGAAGGTACATAAGATGACGGAGAATAGTTCAGACGAACAAAAGAGTGATAACGACTCCGAAAGCAGGGAACTGAGTTGTCTGAAACTACATCATGGGCCAGAAATTCCAGGCCAGAAGCGTGAGTACGGTCGGGTTACTCACGCATCTGGCCGTTGGAAATGCCGACGTTCAGCAGGAACAGCGCATACGGGGAACGCCGGCATTTCCAGACCCGAGGTCTATTCACAGCGCGTGCGACTGCACAGGCTGCGCTTGCGCAGTGAACTTTGTAGATTTCACTGATGGATTCAGTGAGGGTAAGTCCCTAGAACTTACACTTGAAAAAAGCAAGTGTAAAGTTGTTCATTGGCTGGGGAAGGAGATATATTTTATGGAGGAGCTTATGAAATGCAATATTTAGGTTTGGGAAAGGGAGGGAAGTTATTTTAAGAAATTTTAAGTAAGTTTTAAACTTTAACTTTTTTTTTTAAACGGGTTTTCAGAACGGTAGGTAGAAGGAGCAATTGTGGCTGTGTGAATGGAATGTGAGAATGAGTTATGTATGTATGTCCACATATATTCCTTTACGTATATGTATGTATGTTTTATATTCCTTTACTAATGTGTATGAATGTATATTTTTAATTATGATTTTCCAATAAGTTACTTTCTCTGAAAGTCATAATTAAATAATACATTCATACACATAAGTAAAGGAATATATACATAACACGCAAAGGAATATATACAGACATACATACTTTCAGAAGCTCCACGATAAGAAATATCTTCCTCCGCAGCCTCTGGAGCAACTGTACCCATGCTTTTTTCATGTGTAAGTTGTAATGACTGGACCTCACTGAAAGCATTAATGAAAGCGGCGAATTATACTGCGCACGCGCTGCCTGTGCAGTCGCACGCGTTCTGCCTCTGAACCCCTTCGTTCAGAGGACAGGAAATGCCGGTTTTCCCCACATGCACTGTGCATGCTGAAAACCGGCATTTCATCCGGCCAGATGCGTAAGTACCCCGACCGTACTACCGCATTTGGAAGGGAATTACTGGGCCAACATTTTACATGTCAATAAAATAAAAAATTTAACAATTGCACGACTTGCCCCCTCGCATCTGCGACTGAGGGTCCAAGGAGGTGCATTGCGCAAGAGGTCATCATCGTACGTATCCTCACACTGTTCCCTTTGGGGAACTGTATGAAGTGGTGGAAGGATTTATGGCCGTGATTAACGCTCATTCCGTGACCGTAACCATCTTTGAACCAGCCATTAGGGTGGTTAGTCCTATGGCGGGAGGGTTTTACGGGCTCCCACAACCCATCTGAGGGGGGGGGGCCACCAACACCCACGGACGCAAGTATCCCGCTGGATGTCCACCCAGAATTTAAAGTTGGAGCTCCGACTCCACTTGCCGGGACTGTCTGGAGTGGGGTTCAAAACCCTACTCCTTCTGGCCCAGCGGCGGGGATGCTTACTGCTACGCAAAAGGCCCACTCCGCACAAAAGGTGACACCCATACGTTTTCTGCGCCTTTTCCCTCCCCGTGACTGGAGCCCTATGCTGCCATTTCACGTTGCTAATTGGATTGGGCCTTTGTCATAGCGGTAGGATCCCCGCCGCTGGGCCAGATCAGGGTAGGGTTTCGAACCCCGCTCCAGACAGTCCCGGCAAGTGGAGTCGGAGCTCCGGCTCTAAATTCTGGGTTGACATCCAGTGGGATATTTGCGTCCGTGGGTGTGGGTGGCCCCCCCTCCTTGTATAGCTTGTGGGAGCCCGTAAAACCCTCCCGCCATAGGACTAACCGCCCTAATGGCTGGTTCAAAGATGGTTACGGTCACGGAATGAGCGTTAATCATGGCCATAAATCCTTCCACCACTTCATACAGTTCCCCAAAGGGAACAGTGTGAAGACACGTATGACGACGACATTGCTAAATAAATAAATGGAATTTAAAAAATTCTTTTAGGGCTTTTAAAAGTCTTTAAATTGCTTTAATTCTCTTTAAAACTACTTCAGATTACTCAAAATAATGTAAACATTTGAAAAAGTTTATAAAAGTTACCAAAATCTTCAAAAAACTTCCAAAAACCTATTTAAACTGCTGCTTTGCATGTAAAAATCCTTAGCAGCTTGACAGAAACATTGGGGGCATGTCCAGTGAAACTGAGACCTCAAGGGGCATGTCTCACTTACACTGCACGCTCCTGGCTTCGCGCTGGCTGCACCCCTGGGCGGCGTGACGTCATACGCTGCCCGGGAATGTGCTTTCTATTTCTGCAAGTTCAGGCGTCCCAGAAGCTGATCGGCACGAGCGCGGGGTAAGTGCAAATACGGGGCTTGCACGCGCTGCAAGCCCCGTTCTGGAATTTCTGGGCCATTGTGATCACAATGGAGGATCACCGAACCATTTGGGTCACTCTCAAGTTAGCAGGAGTCCAGGTAAAGATGGAATTGGACACAGGATCAGCCCTAACAGTCATAAACCGACGGGACTACGAGGGGCTATTCTCACACATACCCTTGAGAGACACAAAAATTATTTTGAAGACGTACACGGGGCAAAAAGTCTACCCCAAAGGAAAAATAAGGGTGACCGTTATATATAACGGTAAGGAAACACCAAAACTAGACCTGTATGTATTGCAAGATGGAGGACCACCATTACTGGGACGTGAATGGATCCGGAAAATACAACTGGATTGGCATTCCATACAGGCACTAACTGTGGCTGACAAAAAGGATGATGACATCACATCTGGGCAACTGTCAAAGATCCTAACTGACGCGAAAGAAGTGTTCCAGCAAGGACTCGGAACACTAAAAGGCATAACAGCGATGATTAAAATTGAAGAAAACGCATTATGCGATTATGCGAACGCATTATGCGATCCGCCCAGCCGTCGAAGCAGGGCTGGAGAGTCTGGAACGTTCAGGTCTACTGTTCAAGGTAGACTGGAGCGAGTGGGCTACACCCATCGTCCCTGTGATGAAAAAGTCGTTGAGCAGCACGCCTGGGGAACCAAGGAAGGTTCGCATCCGTGGGGACTTTAAGGTAACAATGAACCCGTTCCTTCACACCGTACAATATCCACTTCCGCGGATTGAAGATATTTTCGCCTCGCTATCTGGAGGGAAACGCTTCACTAAGATTGATCTGGCCCAGGCGTATCTGCAAATGGAGGTAGAAGAAGCATCAAAAAAATACCTACAATCAACACCCATAAAGGTCTCTACCAATACAACCGGCTGGTATTCGGGGTAGCATCAGCTCCGGCTATTTGGCAGAGGGCAATGGAACAGGTCCTGCAAGGGATCCCAGGGACCCAGTGTTATTTGGACGACATCCTGGTCACGGGCGAAAATGACAGTGATCACCTTGCCAACCTGGAGCAGGTGCTCACTAGATTGCAGGAATATGGGCTCCGAGCTAACCGCCCCAAATGCGAGTTTTTTAGAAAACAGATATGAGGAACAGGACCCGCTTCACTCACACCGTGAGGAACAGGCCCCGGCGCACTCACACCATGAGTAAAAGGCACCGGCGCACTCACAGTGTAGGGAACAGGCCCCGGCTCACTCACACCATGAGGAACAGGCCCCGGTGCACTCACACTGTAGGGATCAGGCCCCGGCTCACTCACACCGTGAGGAACAGGCCCCGGATCACTCACACCATGAGGAACAGGCCGCGGCTCACTCGCACCATGAGGAAAAGGCCCCAGAGCACTCACACCATGGATAACAGGCCCTGGATCAATCACACCATGACGAACAGGCCCTAGATCACTCACACCATGAGGAACAGGCCCCAGATCACTCACACCATGGGGAACAGGCCCTGGCTCATTCACACCATGAGGAACAGGCCCTGGATCATTCACACTGTGAGGATCAGGCCCCGGCTCACTCACACCATGAGGAACAGGCCCCGTATCACTCATACTGTAAGGAACAGGCCCCGGTTCACTCACACCATGAGGAACAGGCCCCGGATCACTCACACCATGAGGAACAGGTCCCGGCTCACTCACCCCATGAGGAACAGGCCACTGATCACTCACACCTTGAGGAACAAGCTCCGGATCACTCACACCATGAGGAATAGGCCCCGGCTCACTCACACTTTAGGGAACAGGCCCCGGATCACTCACACTGTGAGGAACAGGCCCCGCTTCACTCACACCATGAGGAACAAGCGCCGGCGCACTCATACCATGAGGAACAGGCCCCGCTTCACTCACACCATGAGGAACAGGCCCCAGCGCACTCACACCGTGAGGAACAGGCCCCGCTTCACTCACACTGTGAGGAACAGGCCCCGGATCACTCACACCATGAGGAACATGCCCCGGCTCACTCACACCATGAGGAACAGGCCCCGGCTCACTCACAATGTAGGGAACAGGCCACGGATCACTCGCACCATGAGGAGCTGGCCCCAGATCACTCACACCGTGGGGAACATGCCCCGGATCACTCACAGCATGAGGAACAGGCCCCAGATCAATCACACCATGAGAAACAGGCCCCAGATCACTCATACCATGAGGAACAAGCTCCGGATCACTCACACTGTAGGGAACAGGCCCCGGATCACTCACACCATGAGGAACAGGCCCCGCTTCACTCACACCGTGAGGATCAGGCCCCGGCGCACTCACACCGTGAGGAACAGGCCCTGCTTCACTCACACCATGAGGAACAGGCCTTAGCGCACTCACACCGCGAGTAACAGGCCCCGGCGCACTCACACTGTAGGGAACAGGCCCCGGCTCACTCACACTGTAGGGAACAGGCCCCAGATCACTGACACCAAGAGGAACAGGCCCCGCTTCACTCACACCATGAGCAACACGCCCCAGATCACTCACACCGTGAGGATCAGGCCCCGGCGCACTCACACAATGAGGAACAGGCCCCGCTTCACTCACATCATGGGGAACAGGCCCCGGCTCACTCACACCATGAGGAACAGGCCCCGGATCACTCACACCATGATGAACAGGCCCCGGATTACGCACACCACGAGGAACAGGCCGCAGATCACTTACACCATGGGTAACAGGCCCTGGGTCACTCACACCATGACGAACAGGCCCCGGATTACTCACACCAAGAAACAGGCCCCGGATCACTCACGCCATGGGGAACAGGCTCTGGCTCATTCAAACCATGAGGAACAGGCCCTGGATCACTCACAGCATGAGGAACAGGCCCTGGATCATGCACACCGTGAGGAACAGGCCCTGGCTCATTCACACCATGAGGAACAGGCCCTGGCTCATTCACACCATGAGGAACAGGCCCCGGATCACTCACAGCATGAGGAACAGGCCCTGGATCATGCACACCGTGAGGAACAGGCCCTGGCTCATTCACACCATGAGGAATAGGCCCCGGATCACTCACACCATGGGGAACAGGCCCCGGTGCACTCACACCATGAGGAATAAGCCCCGGATCACTCACACCATGAGAAACAGGCCCCGGTGCACTCACACCATGAGGAATAGGCCCCGGTTCATTCACACTGTAAGGAACAGGCCCCGGATCACTCACACCATGAGGAACAGGCCCCGGATCACTCACACCGTGAGAACAGGTCCCAGCTCACTCACACCATGAGGAAAAGGCCCCAGATCATGCACAGCATGAGGAACAGGCCCCGGATCACTCACACCATGAGGAACAGACCCCTGATCACTCACACCATGGTGAACCGGCTCTGGATTACTCACACCATGAGGAACAGGGCCCGGCTCACTCACACCATGAGGAACAGGCCCCAGATTCCTCACACCATGGGGACAGGCCCCAGGTCACTCACACCATGAGGAACAGGCCCCGGATCACACACACCATGAGGAGCAGGCTCCAAATCACTCACACTGTAGGGAACGGGCCCCGGCTCACACACACCATGGGGAACAGGTCCCGGCTCACTCCCGCCTTGAGGAACAGGCCCCGGATCACTCACACCATGAGGAACAGGCCCCAGATCTCTCATTCCATGTGGTACAGTCCCCGGATCACTCATGCTGTAGGGAACAGGCCCCGGATCACTCACACCATGAGGAACATGCCCTGGATCACTCACACCATGAGGAACAGGCCCTGGGTCACTCGCACCATGAGGAACAGGCCCCGGATCATTCACACCATGGGGTAAAGGACCAGGATCACTCACACCATGAGAAACAAGCTCCGGATCACTCACACCATGAGGAACAGGCCCCGCTTCACTCACACCATGAGGAACAGGCCCCGGCGCACTCACACCGTGAGGAACAGGCCCCGCTTCACTCACACTGTGAGGAACAGGCCCCGGATCACTCACACCATGAGGAACAGGCCCCGGCTCACTCACAATGTAGGGAACAGGCCCCGGATCACTCGCACCATGAGGAACTGGCCCCAGATCACTCACACCATGGGGAACATGCCCCGGATCACTCACACCATGTGGAACAGGCCCCAGATCAATCACACCATGAGAAACAGGCCCCAGAGCACTCACACCATGAGGAACAGGCCCGGCTCACTCACACTGTAGGGAACAGGCCTCGCTTCACTCACACCGTGAGGAACAGGCCCCGCTTCACTCACACCGTGAGGATCAGGCCCCGGCGCACTCACACCGTGAGGAACAGGCCCTGCTTCACTCACACCATGAGGAACAGGCCCCGGCACACTCACACCGCGAGTAACAGGCCCCGGCGCACTCACACTGTAGGGAACAGGCCCCGGCTCACTCACACTGTAGGGAACAGGCCCCAGATCACTCACACCGAGAGGAACTGGCCCCGCTTCACTCACACCATGAGCAACACGCCCCGGATCACTCACACCGTGAGGATCAGGCCCCGGCACACTCACACAATGAGGAACAGGCCCCGCTTCACTCACATCATGGGGAACAGGCCCCGGCTCACTCGCACCATGAGGAACAGGCCCCGGATCACTCACACCATGACGAACAGGCCCCGGATTACACACACCATGAGGAACAGGCCACAGATCACTCGCACCATGGGTAACAGGCCCTGGGTCACTCACACCATGACGAACAGGCCCCGGATTACTCACACCGAGGAACAGGCCCTGGATCACTCACACCATGGGGAACAGGCCCTGGCTCATTCAAACCATGAGGAACAGGCCCTGGATCATTCACACCATGTGGAACAGGCCCTGGATCACTTACACCATGGGTAACAGGCCCTGGGTCACTCACACCATGACGAACAGGCCCCGGATTACTCACACCAAGAAACAGGCCCCGGATCACTCACCATGTGGAATAGGCCCTGGCTCATTCACACCATGAGGAACAGGCCCTGGATCATTCATACCATGAGGAACAGGCCCTGGATCATGCACACCGTGAGGAACAGGCCCCGGTGCACTCACACCATGAGGAATAGGCCCCGGTTCATTCACACTGTAAGGAACAGGCCCCGGATCACTCACACCATGAGGAACAGGCCCCGGATCACTCACACCGTGAGAACAGGTCCCAGCTCACTCACACCATGAGGAAAAGGCCCCAGGTCATGCACAGCATGAAGAACAGGCCCCGGATCACTCACACCATGAGGAACAGACCCCTGATCACTCACACCATGGTGAACAGGCTCTGGATTACTCACACCATGAGGAACAGGGCCCGGCTCACTCACACCATGAGGAACAGGCCCCAGATTCCTCACACCATGGGGACAGGCCCCAGGTCACTCACACCATGAGGAACAGGCCCCGGATCACACACACCATGAGGAGCAGGCTCCGAATCACTCACACTGTAGGGAACGGGCCCCGGCTCACACACACCATGGGGAACAGGTCCCGGCTCACTCCCACCTTGAGGAACAGGCCCCGGATCACTCACACCATGAGGAACAGGCCCCAGATCTCTCATTCCATGTGGTACAGTCCCCGGATCACTCACGCTGTAGGGAACAGGCCCCGGATCACTCACACCATGAGGAACATGCCCTGGATCACTCACACCATGGGGAACAGGCCCCGGATCACTCACACCATGAGGAACAGGCCCCAGATCTCTCATTCCATGTGGTACAGTCCCCGGATCACTCACGCTGTAGGGAACAGGCCCCGGATCACTCACACCATGAGGAACATGCCCTGGATCACTCACACCATGGGGAACAGGCCCCGGATCACTCACACCATGAGGAACAGGCCCTGGGTCACTTGCTCCATGAGGAACAGGCCCCGGATCACTCACACCATGGGGAAAAGGACCAGGATCACTCACACCGTGAGGAACAGGCCCCAGATCACTCACACCATGAGAAACAAGCTCCGGATCACTCACACCATGAGGAACAGGCCCCGCTTCACTCACACCATGAGGAACAGGCCCCGGCGCACTCACACCGTGAGGAATAGGCCCCGCTTCACTCACACTGTGAGGAACAGGTCCCAGTGCACTCACACCTTGAGGAACAGGCCCCGGCGCACTCACACTGTTTAGAACAGGCCCCGGCTAACTCACACCATGAGGAACAAGCCACGGTGCACTTACACTGCAGGGAACAGGCCCCGGCTCACTCACACCATGAGGAACAGGCCCCGGCGCACTCACACCGTGAGGAACAGGCCCCACTTCACTCACACCGTGAGGAACAACCCCAGATCACTCACACCGTAAGGAACAAGCTCCGGATCACTCACACCATGAAGAACAGGTCCCGGCTCACTCACACTTTAGGGAACAGGCCCCGGCGCACTCACACCATGAGGAACATGCCCCGCGTCACTCACACCATGAGGAACAGGCCCCGGCGCACTCACACCATGAGGAACAGGCCCCGGATCACTCACACCGTGAGGATCAGGCCCCGCTTCACTCACACCATGAGGAATAGGCCCCGGCGCACTCACACCTTGAGGAGCTGGCCCCGGCGCACTCACACCATGAAGAACTTGCTCCGGCGCACTCACACTGTAGGGAACAGGCCCCGGCTCACTCACACCATGAGGAACAGGCCCCGGCGCATGACACCGTGAGGAACAGGCCCCGGCACATTCACACTGTAGGGAACAGGCCCTGGCTCACTCACACCATGAGGAACAGGCCCCAGCTCACTCACAATGTAGGGAACAGGCCCCGGCTCACTCACGCCATGAGGAACATGCCCCGGATCACTCACACCATGGGGAACAGGCCCCGGCTCACTCACACCATGAGGAACAGGCCCCGGATCACTCACAGCATGAGGAACAGGCCCTGGATCATGCACACTGTGAGGAACAGGCCCTGGCTCATTCACACCATGAGGAATAGGCCCCGGATCACTCATACCATGAGAAACAGGCCCCGGTGCACTCACACCATGAGGAATAGGGCCCGGTTCACTCACGCTGTAAGGAACAGGCCCCGGATCACTCACACCTTGAGGAACAGGCCCCGGCGCACTCACACTGTTTAGAACAGGCCCCGGCTCACTCACACCATGAGGAACAAGCCACGGCGCACTTACACTGCAGGGAACAGGTCCTGGCTCACTGAGCCAACTGGAGAGTAAAATTGGGCAGGGTGTAAAACCGACGTCCGACCCGAACCGGCTCCATTCCCGATGGGCAGGTTCACTTAAAGTGACCCCCATTCGACCGGGTTGTAGCCCCTGTTCACTGCCACTGGCCCCAGCTCCAAAGTGTATGATGATAAAGGGAACATTCAGGAAACTGGAGTAAATGTTAACAACAGAGTGGATATGATGTGCCAACCTTTAACACGGTAATTGGTCCCTTTGTTAATTTTCTGTCAATTAAAATGACATCTAGTAAATCAGCTGAAGAACAGTTACACTTTCATTTCCGAGCTGCGTTTAAATCAATGAATCAGTCCAAACAGATCTCCTGGATTCACGTTTAATGGAGTTATTTCAAAGGGCTGGTTAAATTAGTTCCACTTTGCTCCAGATTGATTGAGTACAGATCCACCATCTCAGTATGCTTTACCAGTTAATCACAGGGGCGAACTCCTGTGCTTGCCAGTGCAGCGAATGGAACACTCTCTGTACCCACGGCCAGCCCTGAGTGTTCGCAGGTTTAATATACAGCACATGTACAGAGTAAAGCTCACTCGGCATTAACTAACCTCCACACAGCAGCCTCGACTGCACCAGTGTGACATTACCAAATCAGCCAGCCATTAGTGTGGAAAGAAAGACTTGCATTTCTACAGCACCTTTCACAACCTCAGGGCGTCCCAAAGCGCATCACAGCCAATGAAGTACTTTTTGAAGTGTCATCACTGTTGTAATGTAAGAAATGTGCACAGCAAGCTCCCACAAACAGCAATGAGATAATGACCAAATAATCTGTTTTAGTGATGTTGGTTGAGGGATAAATATTGGCCAGGACACTGGGGATAACTCCCCTGCTCTTCTTCAAAATAGTGCCATGGGATCTTTTACATCATCCTGATAGGACCTCGGTTTAATGTCTCATCTGAAAAACGGCACCTCCGACAGTGTAGCACTCCCTCAGTCGCGGACTGGAGTGTCAGCCTGGATTATGTGCTCAAGTCTCTGGAGTGGGACTCTGAACCCACGACCTTCTGACGCAGAGAGCGAGAGTGTTACCCACTGAGCCATTGGCTAACACCTAAGGACACTTGCATTGGAGCTCCTCGTCCAAGATCGGGGTGTACAGCTCATCTACTGAAGAGGCAGAATCCCGTTCCAACTGCTCGACTGGAAGTCTACCTCAGGGGAGAGCTATGCACTCCCTGAACACAAGCATGAGCAGATCTCTCCCTCAGCAGGTCAAATTGGAAATGTTTAGAAAGCAGTGAGGGCATAATCCCCACTTCGTATAAACATTTAACCTGAGGTTAGGAATTTGGGTTAGACCCAATGGACTCCTAAGCACGCTGTAACCTGGTCTAACGCCCCACGCCTTTCTTCCAGGAACTCCCACTCCTCATCGCTCCGGAATCTGGGATTTACAAAATACCGAATTGTACTGACACTTTAGTGCCTGTGCGTTCACACTCCTAGTTCAGGGTCAGTAAAAAGCTGGAGACACTTTGCAATAGGGTTGCCAACCCTCCAGGATTGGCCTAGAGTCTCCAGGAATTGAAGATTGATCTCCCGGACACTGCTGGGAGCAACACCCGGGAGAAAAATCACAGGGGCATTGAAAAAATTGTGTTTTTTTTTTAAATTTTCTCTGAACGTTTATTATTAGTTATAAGATAATGGAGCCAGGATAAAAAGGCTGTTTGACTGAGGGTGAAGTATAATTCAATCAGGTAATTAAGAGCCTATTTGTCTTCCAATTGGCATAGAAACATAGAAGATAGGAGCAGGACATAAGAACATAAGAACATAAGAAATAGGAGCAGGAGTAGGCCAATCGGCCCCTCGAGCCTGCTCCACCATTCAATAAGATCATGGCTGGTCTGATCCTAACCTCAAATCTTCTATCACTCTGCATCCACCCGAACCCATGTGATCTCCCGGGAGAGGCGAAAAACCAGATAAAGACCCAATGGCCAATCTGGGAGAAAAAAATCTGGGAAATTTCTCTCCGACCCATCTAGGCGATCGAAATTCTTCCAGGAGATCACTCTGTCCCTATATTTTCTACAGTACTTACCTTCTGTAAAGGCGATCTCCACCCCAGCCAGGAACAGGAATAAAACCATCTCCTGAAATCTAACACAGAATTAGAACACAGTAGGAGCAGAACCAGGCTACACGGCCCCTGGGCCCACTCCACTACCCACAGGGCCATGACCATTCTGAACCTAGACTCATGTCCAATTTCCTGCCCGCTCCCCGTAACCCTTTATTCCCTTTACTTCTAGGAAACTATCTATTTCTGTTTTAAATTTATTTAATGATGTAGCTTCCACAGCTTTCTGGGGCAGCAAATTCCACAAACCTACCACCCTCTGAGTGAAGAAGTTTCTCCTCATCTCAGTTTTGAAAGAGCAGCCCCTTATTCTAAGATCATGCCCCCTAGTTCTAGTTTCACCCTTCATTGGGAACATCCTCACCACATCCACCCGATCAAGCCCCTTCACAATCCTATATTTTTCAATAAGATCGCCTCTCATTCTTCTGAACTCCAATGAGTAGAGTCCCAATCTACTCAACCTCTCCTCATATGACCACCCCCTCATCCCTGGGATTAACCGAGTGAACCTTCTTTGTACTGACTCGAGAGCAAGTATGTCTTTTCTTAAGTATGGACACCAAAACTGTATGCAGTATTCCAGGTGCGGTCTCACCAATACCCTGTACAACTGCAGCAATACCTCCCTGTTTTTATATTCCATCCCCCTAGCAATAAAAGCCAACATTCCATTGGCCTTCTTGATCACTTGCTGCACCTGCATACTAACTTTTTGAGTTTCTTGCACCAGGACCCCCAGATCCCTTTGAACTACAGTACTTTCCAGTTTCTTGCCATTAAGATAATAACTTGCTCGATGATTTTTCCTGCCAAAGTGCATAACCTCACACTTTCCAGTATTGTATTCCATCTGCCAAATCTCTGCCCACTTACTTAGCCTGTCTATGTCCCTTTGCACGTTTTTTATGTCCTCCTCACTCACTACTTTCCGTCCCATCTTTGTATCATCTGCAAACTTTGATATGTTACACTCGGTCCCCTCCTCCAAATCATTAATATAGATTGTAAAGAGTTGGGGACCCAGCACTGACCCCTGCGGAACACCACTAGTCACTGGTTGCCAATCTGAGAACGAACCATTTATCCCAACTCTCTGCTTTCTGTTAGAGAGCCAATCCTCCACCCACGCCAGAATATTACCCCCAATCCCGTGATTTTTTATCTTGAGCAATAATCTTTTGTGTGGCACCTTGTCAAATGCCTTTTGGAAGTCCAAATACACTACGTCCACTGGTTCCCCTTTATCCACCCTGTATGTTACTTCCTCAAAAAACTCAAGCAAATTTGTCAAACATGACTTCCCCTTCATGAAACCATGCTGAGTTTGTCCTATTAAATTGTGTTTATCCAAATGTCCCGTTACTGTCTCCTTAATAATGGAGTCTAACATTTTACCAACCACATTCGGCCCCTCGAGCCTGCTCCGCCATTCAACAAGATCATGGCTGATCATCCAAATTCAGTACCCTGTCCCTGCCTTCTCCCCATATCCCTTGATCCCTTTAGCATTAAGAAACATATCTAACTCCTTCTTGAATATATTTAATGAATTGGCCTCCACTGCCTTCTGTGGTAGAGAATGCCACAGGTTCACCACTCTCTGGGTGAAGAAACTCCTCCTCATCTCTGTCTTAAATGGCTTACCCCTTATCCTTAGACTGTGACCCCTGGTTCTGGACTCCCGGCCATCGGGAACATCTTTCCTGCATCTGGTCTGTCCAGTCCTGTTAGAATTTTACAAGTTTCAATGATATCCCTGTGATGAAATAACTCTGTGTTCTGGCATTTGTATTGTTGTTGTTGTTATTGTTGTTGTACTTGTTAATGTCTGGAATGTTCCACCGGTGTAACCACTAATGCTCCTCCCTAGCCCCGACCCTCTTCTGGAATGTTCTACCAAGGGCTGGGTCGGTGATGAATGATGGTTGCCCTGTGTTAACTTGATGCCATGTTCTTACTTAATAAAAGTCTTTAGTTTTAAGCTTTAACCTCATGGATTCCGGCAGTTATTTGGCACATCAATTTTATTAAGTAACAACTTTTGGAAGATGGATCGATTTTTGAAACCAGAGCGTCTGGATATCGATCCCCATTCGGCAGACGCGTCGAAGAAATTTACGCATTGGCTTCGATGTTTTGAACACTTCATTGCATCGGTCGATTCGACGGTTAACAAGTTGGGTCTTCTGACCAACTTGGTAAGTCATCAAACTTACTCGATAATTGAAGATATTATGACATATGAAGAGGCCCTCGCAGCCCTTAAGGCCCAGTACCTTAAGTCGGTTAACGAAGTATAGGCCAGGTATCTTTTTTCTACTCGCAGGCAATTACCCGAGGAATCTCTGGACGATTTCCTGCAGGACCTTAAGGCTTTGGCTAAGGATTGCAACTGCAAGGCTGTCTCTTCCATAGTGTATCAGGAAGAAGCCATCCACGATTCTTTCATATCTGGCCTCCGATCTAATTATATTAGACAGAGACTCCTCGAGAACGACTCGTTAGTTTTAAAAACGGTCGTCGCTACTGCTCGATCGTTAGATGTAGCCCAGAAGAATTTAGAAGTGTATGCATCAGCCCATGCGTCTCTCTCAGCCTCGTGTGTTCCGAGTATGGAGGCATCCATAACACCAATGGAGCCTCCACTTAATCCTATTGTTGCGGCTGTACCCCATGGGTCTAAGTGTTATTTTTGTGGCCAATCTAAACACCCCAGGCAAAGATGCCCAGCCAGAGAGGCTACCTGTTTTAAATGTAAGAAACGGGGACATTTTAGTAAAGTGTGTAAGGGTAATCCTGTACCCGATGTCTTCTCTGCTGCCGCCCATCGTTTTACTCTAGCCTCGGCTACGGTTGACCAGACCATACCGCGTTCCTTGTCGAAATCTATGATGGACATCAAGATTAATGGTCGTCCTACTGGGTGTTTGATAGACTGTGGCAGTACAGGTAGACTATCCTTTATCCGAACTTCCGAAAACCGAAAACCTCTAAAAACCGAAAGTTTTTTCGTTCAGCATAAGTCGTGCGCACGACATGACCAGAGTGGCGTACGACTTACGCTGAGCAGGGCAGAGGGTCACAGAGTTCCCTCCTGGGTAGGAGATTGCAGGCCGAGCCGGGCAGTGTGAAGGAGGTACCGGGAGAGTGAACCCAACAATACAGCGGCTGGTCCGATAGCTGCAGCGGCCCGTCCGATAGCTGCAGCGGCCTGTCCGATATTCTTTTCTCGCCCCCCGCCACCGACCTGACCCGATCCCCCCCCCGACCCGAACCGCGGCCCGTCCGATATTCTTTTCTCCCCCCCGCCGCCCCCACCGGACCCCCCCCCCCGACCACGACCACCCCCCCCCGGACCCCCCGACCCAGACCCCCCCCAGACCCCCCCCCCGACCCCGGACCCCCCCGACCTCCCCCGGACCCCCCCGACCCCGGACCACCCCCCCGACCTGAACCGCGGCCCGTCCGATATTCTTTTCTCCCCCCCACCCGCCCAACCCCCAACCTGATTTGCGGGCCAGCTTAGTAGGAGTCAGCCGATATCCGGCTTTCCAGAGAAGCAGGAAGGGGAATGAGACACGGAACAGTCGCAAGAGGTAGCCTGAACTTTTAAAATTTATATTAAATACAAATTTCCCAGTCTTATAATAATACCTTCTGAAATCCGAAAAATTCCGAAAACCGAAACTCAGCTGGTCCCAAGGCTTTCGGATAAGGGATAGTGTACCTGTACTGAAAGTTTTATACACCCCAACCTTGTTAACTCCTGTTCATTGAAGGTGTATCCTACACGAAGTGAAATTGTGATGGCGTCCAAGTCCCTTACTTCGGAGGTAACTGGATATTGTAAAGTCACATTGACCGTTAAGGATACGGAGTATAAGGACTTTAAACTCCTCATATTACAGGTAGACTACCCTTTATCCGGACTTCCGAAAACCGAAACCCTCTAAAAACCGAAGGTTTTTTCGTTCATACGTGCGTACGACTTACGCTGAACGAAAAAACCTTCGGTTTTTAGAGGGTTCCGGTTGCGGAAGTTCGGATAAAGGGTAAGTCGTGCGCATGACCCCCCGCCGACCCCCCCGCCGACCCCGCCAGCCCCGACAACCGCCGACCCCGCCAGCCCCGACAACCGCCGGCCCCCCCGCGGACCCCGCCGGCCCCGACAACCACTGACCCCGCCAGCCCCGACAACCGCCGACCCCCCCGCGGACCCCGCCGGCCCCGACAACCGCCGACCCCGCCAGCCCCGACAACCCCCCCGCGGACCCCGCCAGCCCCGACAACTGCAGACCCCGCCAGCCCCGACAACCGCCGACCCCCCCGCGGACCCCGCCAGCCCCGACAACCGCCGACTCCCCCCGCGTACCCCGCCGGCCCCGACCCCCGCCGACCCCGACTGACTTACGCTGAGCGTCAGCGTAAGTCGTGCGCACGACCCCCCCGCGGACCCCCGCCGACCCACCTTCCGAAATCCGAAATTCTCCTTTATCCGAAACTCGGCTGGTCCCGAGGTTTTCGGATAAAGGATAGTCTACCTGTACCTCAGTTGTGTGTGAACTTAACTTTAGGCTTGGACTTCCAGTGTCAGCATGAGAGCGTTGCCCTTAAGTATGGTGGATCTCAGCCTCCACTCACAGTCTGCGGCCTTTCTACTTTAAAAGTAAGTCCGCCTTCTTTGTTCGCGAACCTTGCTCCTAATTGTAGACCTATAGCGACTAAGAGTCGACGGTATAGCTCAGAAGATAAAACATTTATAAAAGAGGAAGTGGAAAGGCTTCAATGGGAGGGAATCATCGAACACAGTAATAGCCCGTGGCGTGCCCAGGTGGTGGTGGTTAAAACTAATTAAAAGAAAAGACTTGTGGTCGATTATAGCCAGACTATAAACTTGTATACCCAATTAGACGCCTATCCTTTGCCTCGTATTTCTGAGATGGTGAACCAGATAGCTCAGTACCGCGTGTTCTCCACCATTGATTTAAAGTCTGCCTATCATCAACTCCCTATTAAAATAGAAGACCGACCTTATATGGCCTTCGAAGCTAATGGGCGCCTGTACCAATTCCTTAGGGTGCCCTTTGGAGTGACGAATGGGGTATCCGTCTTCCAACGGGAGATGGATCATATGGTGGATAAATACGTGTTGGAAGCAACATTCCCGTACCTGAACAATGTTACTATCTGTGGGCGCGACCAACGGGAGCATGATCAAAATCTCGCGAAGTTCCTAGAGACTGCAAAATGGTTAAACCTGACCTACAACGAAAACAAGTGTACCTTCAATACTACACGTTTGTGTATTCTTGATTGCGTTGTGGAGAATGGAGTAATCGGGCCAGATCCTGAAAGATTACGCCCACTTAAGGAATTACCTTTACTTCACACTGTAAAAGCTTTAAGAAGGTGTCTGGGATTCTTCTCGTACTATGCCCAGTGGGTGGCTAACTACTCAGATAAAGTCTGACCTCTTATTAAGTTGACGTCTTTTCCGCTATCGGCGGAAGCTCAGGAGGCTTTCCTTAATATCAAATGGGACATTGAGAAGGCAGTGGTATGTGCCGTGGATGAGAAGATCCCTTTTCAAGTGCAAAGTGATGCATCTGATTTTGCGCTGGCAGCAACTCTTAACCAAGCTGGTAGACCAGTAGCCTTCTTCTCTTGTACATTGCAAGGACCAGAAGTTCGACATTCTTCAGTGGAAAAGGAGGCACAGGCGATTATCAAAGCAGTCAGGTATTGGAGACACTATCTCGCTGGCCAACGTTTTACACTCATTACTGACCAGCGATCTGTGACCTTTATGTTCAACACTAAGCAGAGAGGCAAGATCAAAAATGATAAGATTTTAAGTTGGCGAATAGAACTTTCAACATATGACTATGATATTCAGTACAGGCCTGGAGTATTTAATGAGCCATCGGATGCTTTGTCATGAGGAGTATGTGCTAGTCTAGTTATAGATAAACATCAAAGTCTCCACGATGCACTCTGCCACCCTGGGGTTACCAGAATGAACCACTTCATTAAGTCCCACAATCTACCCTACTCTATTGAGGAGGTCCGGACAATGACCAGAACCTGTCGTGTTTGTGCTGAATGCAAACCTCGCTTCTATAAGCCGTCCGAGCCAGCTCACCTTATTAAAGCAACTCGACCATTTGAGCGTTTGAGTCTCGATTTTAAAGGTCCCCTTCCATCGAGCGACCGTAATGTCTATTTTCTTAATATTATAGACGAGGACTCTCGGTTCCCTTTTGTTATCCCCTGTCCGGATGTGACTAGTGCTGTTGTAATTAAATGCCTCTGCCAACTGTTTTCCTTGTTTGGCATGCCTAACTATATACATAGTGATAGGGGTTCTTCCTTTATGAGCGAAGAATTGTGACAGTTTTTGCTATCGAAAGGGATTGCAACGAGTAGAACTACCAGCTATAACCCTCGTGGTAATGGGCAGGTCGAGAAAGAAAATGCGACAGTGTGGAAGGCTATCGTACTGTCTCTGAAGTCGCGAGGCCTGCCGACCTCTCACTGGCAGGATGTCCTGCCAGACGTGCTGCATTCCATAAGGTCTCTTTTGTGTACAGCGACGAATGCCACCCCTCATGAAAGGATGTTTAGTTTTCCAAGAAAAGCTACTAATGGAGTAATGTTACCCACATGGTTGACGACCATGGGCCCTGTGTTGTTGCACAGACATGTGAGAGGCCACAAGACTGATCCACTGGTGGAGGAAGTACAACTCCTCCATGCTAATCCCCAGTATACGTATATTCAATATCCGAATAAGCAGCACGGTGGCATAGTGGTTAGCACTGTTGCCTCACAGTGCCAGGGACCCGGGTTCGAATCCAGCCTCGAGTGACTGTCTGTGTGGAGTTTGCACATTCTCCCCATGTTTGCGTGGGTTTCCTCCGGGTGCTCCGGTTTCCTCCCACAGTCCAAAGATGTGCGGGTTAGGTTGATTGGCTATGATAAATTGACCCTTAGTGTTAGGGGGATTAAATACGTGGGGTTACGGGGATAGGGTGGGATATGTGTTGGTGTAGGGGTTACGGGGATCGGGTGGGATATGTGTCGGTGCAGGCTCGATGGGCCGAAATGGCCTCTATCTGCACTATGGGGTTTCTGTGATTCTGTGATACGGTCTCTATTAAAGATCTTGCACCTGCTGGAGCTCGAAAAGAGTTCAACTCTGAGAGTAGAGTTTTCAATCATGGTATTACCCTTCAGAGACACAAACCCTCAGTGTGGAAAATACTGATGATTCTGGGAATTCGAATGAACCGGAGTTAGTACTCCGGGAGGAGCCTCAGCAACAGCAACGTCGTTCCCAGAGGATTATCAGACCTCCTGACAGGCTGAATCTATAGCAGGGGGTGAATGTGATGAAATAACTCTGTGTTCTGGCATTTGTATTGTTGTTGTTGTTGTACTTGTTAATGTCTGGAATGTTCCACCGGTGTAACCACTAATGCTCCTCCCTCGCCCCGCCCCTCTTCTGGAATGTTCTACCAAGGGCTGGGTCGGTGATGAATGATGGTTGCCCTGTGTTAACTTGACGCCATGTTCTTATTTAATAAAAGCCTTTAGTTTTAAGCTTTAACCTCATGGATTCAGGCAGTTATTTGGCACATCAATCCCCTCTCATTCTTCTAAACTCCAGCGAGTATAAGCCCAATCGACCCAATCTCTCTTCATATGTCATTCCTGCCATCCCAGGTATCAGTCTGGTGAATCTTCACTTCACTCCCTCCATGGCAAGAACATCCTTCCTCAGATAAGGCAACCAAAACTGCACACAATACTCAAGGTGTGGTCTCACCAAGGCCCTGTACAACTGCAGCAAGACATCCTTGTTCCTGTACTCGAACCCTCTCGGTACCATTTGCCTTCTTAACTGCCTGCTGCACCTGCATGCTTACCTTCAGTGACTGGTGCACAAGGACACCCAGGTCGCGTTGCACTTCCCCCTTCTCCCAATCTATTGCCGTTCAGATAATAATCTGCCTTCCTGTTTTTGCCACCAAAGTGGATAACCTTGCATTTATCCACATTATACTGCATCTGCCATGCTTCTGCCGAATCACCCAACCTGTCCAAATCATACTGGAGTTTCTCGGCATCCTCCTCACAGCACACACGCCCACCCAGCTTTGTGTCATCTACAAAATTGGAGATATTACATCTAGTTCCCTCGTCTAAATCATTTATATATATTGTGAATAGCTGTAGTCCTAGGACCGATCCCTGCGGTACCCCACTAGTCACTGCCTGCCACTAGGAAAAAGAACCATTTATTCCAACTCTTTGCTTCCTGTCTGCCAACCAGTTCTCTATCCAAGTCAGTACCTTGGATAGCAGTACATAGGAGGGCAGTGCCCTGCGAGGATGGACGTGTCGGGCAACCAATGGCGGGTACGTGGGGGCGGGGCGGTTTGGGGGGTCATGTGATGCAACCTCTAGGAATACGTCCAATTGGCAACCCCACTTTGCACCGCAGTACCCTATAACTATGGAGTGTAAACACCGTCATTGTGAGATTTCAAGCCTCACATTAAATTATTACTGTTTTTGTGCAGGGAACACAAATTAACTTCACTGACGGTAGAGAGAGGCACCTCACCTCAGCCCATCAGTCCGGTTGGATTGAACTAGGGCCCTCTGCTCTTTCTGACTCAGGTACTCTCTGGATAAACTCACACAGAGCCACCGAGAAGAAGCTCACGGCAAACGTGATCTCGGAAATTACAAAGTTCCGAGCGGGATGCTTCCCATTTTCCATTCCGCAGCAGGAAGTTGTTTCACCAATGCTAAAATTGTTTCGTGTCGGTTGGGTGTCAAGGTCTCACCTGACTCTGGAATGAAAGGGAAGTGAAGCTCCCTCCAGGGGTGTCACATCAGCCCTGGCTCCAGGTTCAGGCTAGATTTACGCTAGAACTGCAGCATCCGTGCATCAAAACCGATTTTCACCAACGTTACAGCTGGAATGTAAACACACTCAGAGCTTTGTGATGCCATTTGAGTTTTATGTGTTCTGTGTAAAGTGTTACAACACAGTACTATAAAAGCCCTCTGAATGCTTTAATGAGTTTGGTGTCAGCTGTGGCTCAGTTGGTGGTGCTCTTGCCTCTAGTCAGAAAGGTGGTGGGTTCAAGTTGCACTCCAAAGACTAAGGAGATCATTTTGCTGACATTTCTGTGCTGTCTCCAGATGAGATGTTAAACTGAGGTCCCATTTGCCCTCTCAGGTGGATGTAAAAGATCCCATGATACTATTGGAAGAAAAGCAGGGGTGTGTCCTGGCCAATATTTATCACTCAACGAATATTCATTAAACCAGATATCTGCTCATTCTTATTAAGACCGAGATCAATAGATTTTTGTTAGGTAAGGGTATCAAAGGATATGAAGCAAAGGTGGGTAAATGGAGTTAAGATATAGATCAGTCATGATCTAACTGAATGGTAGAACAAGCTTGAGGGGCTGAATGACCTCCTCCTATTCCTATCTCACTGCTGTTTGTTAGACCATGCAATATGACTGCTGTGGCGACACGCCACCACTGGACATAATCCGCTCACGGCAGCACAGACAGTCTAAGCAGAAGCCCCCAGCCGGGGGCCCTTCCCTCCAGCAACTTGTTTCCCGCAGGGACAGGCTGCCGGGAGCACTTCCTGTCTGGGAAGTATTTAAGTGGATGCGCGGGCTTTTCTAGTTCCTGTTTGCCATGTGGTCAGAATAAAGAAGCTGTGTTTTCAATAGCTCTGTCTCGACTCCCACGTTTGCCGCGGTATCTCAACACTGGTGACCCCGACGCTCAGGACGAATCCTAAGCTAGCATGGCGGATACAAACGTAGTCACGGTTAAATTACCTGACTTTTGGGAGAACCTCGCCGAAGCCTGGTTCGTTCAAGCTGAGTCCAGATTCCAGCTGAAAGGCATTACAGTCGACGCCACGAAGTACGACTACCTCGTCGCCTCGCTCACCTACGCTACAGTCCCCAAGGTTTGGGCAGCGCTGCAGAATCCACCAACGGAGGGCAAGTACGAGCATCTGAAGGCTGCGCTACTTAAAAAATTTCAAACGTCCTCTTACCAGCGCCACTGCCAACTCCTGGACCTCCCCGGCCTTGGTGACGCTTCACCATCAGACCTGCTTTCCCACATGCTGTCCCTCTCAGACGACAAAAATCCCGGCGCCTTTTTTCGCACGCTTTTCATTCGGCAGCTCCCCGCCAGCATCAGCCCGCTCCTTGTGGAGTCTGACTCCACGGACCTGAATGAGATAGCCGAAAAGGCCGACCGGCTGCTCTCTGCACAGGCCGCTCGCGACGTCGCGCCCGACCTCACGGCAACGACCACGCGGTCTTCCCGGGCCGCTAGGCCCGACCACCCTACCACTCCGGGTCACTGCTACTACCACACCCGTTTTGGCGCTAGGGCTCAACGCTGCACGCCACCGTGTTCCTTCAAACCCCCCCCCGCACCGGCCCCCGCGATGGCCGCAGGGCAGAAGGAGCCCCTACTGTACGTCACTGACGACAGAACCAACCGCCGATTTCTGTGCGACACAGGGGCCCAGCACAGCATCACCCCCGCCTCCGCCCTCGAGATCCAACGCGGCACACGGGGTATCACACTGGCTGCAGCCAACGGCTCTGAAATCCGCACATATGGCACCCGCATGGTCATGCTCGACCTCGCGGGCCACCGCTACTGCTGGGAGTTCCTGACAGCCAAGGTCCTCTGCCCACTCATCGGCGCCGACTTCCTACGCGCCCACGGCCTCCTTGTCGACATTCCGAGGCACCGCCTCGTCGACATCAACACTATGGCCCCCATCCCCGGCGCCTTTACCCCGGCCCGTTCGGCCGGCCCGACGACCTACTGCCTCGCCAGAGCCACGGACGACTACTTGGCACTCCTAGCTGAGTTTCCCGCCCTCACTAACCCGACCTTTTCGGCCAAAGCCGCCAAGCACGGTGTGGAACACTATATCCCCACCACCGGCCCCCCAGTTTCTGCCCACGCCCGCAGACTCAACCCGGCCAAGCTGGAAATCGCGCGGGCCGAGTTTACCAACATGGAACAACTCGGCATCATCCGCCGCTCCAGCAGCCCTTGGGCCTCGCCCCTCCACATCGCCCCCAAGCCCGGCGGAGGCTGGCGCCCTTGCGGGGACTACCGCCGCCTCAACGACGCCACCACCCCCGATCGGTGCCCGGTGCCACACATCCAGGACTTCTCAGCCCGACTTGGCAGCACGGTGGCATAGTGGTTAGCACTGTTGCCTCACAGCGCCAGGGACCCGGGTTCGAATCCGGCCTCGGGCGACTCTCTGTGTGGAGTTTGCACATTCTCCCCGTGTTTGCGTGGGTTTTCTCCGGGTGCTCCGGTTTCCTCCCACAGTCCAAAGATGTGCGGGTTAGGTTGATTGGCTATGATAAATTGACCCTTAGTGTTAGGGGGATTAAATAGGTGGGGTTACAGGGATAGGGTGGGATATGTGTTGGGGTTACGGGGATTGGGTGGGATATGTGTCGGTGCAGGCTCGATGGGCTGAAATGGCCTCTATCTGCACTGTGGGGTTTCTGTGTGATTCTGTGACTGGCCGGACGAACCGTCTTTTCCAAAGTCGACCTGGTGCGCGGTTACCACCAAGTCCCCGTACACCCCGCGGACATCCCCAAAACGGCCGTCATCACCCCATTCGGCCTGTTCGAGTTCCTGAGGATGCCCTTCGGCCTCAAGAATGCAGCACAGGCTTTCCAGCGCCTTATGGACTCAGTCCTCCGAGACCTGAACTTCCTATTTGTCTATCTAGACGACATTCTCGTGGCCAGCTCCTCCAAACAGGAACACCTCGAACACCTTCGCATCCTGTTCGGGTGCCTAGCCCAACACGGGCTCATCCTCAGCCCGGCGAAGTGCCAATTCGGCCTAACCGAGATCGATTTTCTCTGTCACCACATCACCCCTGCCGGGGCCGTCCCCCTGCCCAACAAGGTGCAGGCCGTCCAGCAATTCCCCCGCCCCACAACCATCAAGGGCCTCCAGGAGTTCCTCGGGATGGTGAACTTCTACAACAGGTTCATCCCCAGAGCCGCAGCCCTTATGAAGCCCCTATACGACTCCCTCCGAGGGAAATCCGGCAAGATGGACGTAGCCTGGACCACTGACACGGCAGCCGCCTTCGACGCCACCAAAAACGCGCTCGCCGACGCCACTCTGCTCGCGCACCCGAGGGCCGATGCCCGGGTCGCGCTCACCACCAACGCCTCCGACCACGCGGTCGGGGCCGTGTTCGAGCAGTGGGTCAATGGCGCGCGGCAGCCACTTGCCTTCTACAGCCGCCAACTGCGCCCCCCGGAGGTCAAATACTCCACTTTCGACCGCGAGCTTCTCGCACTCCACCTGTCGGTCCGCCATTTCAGGTTCCTCCTGGAAGGCCGCCCCTTCACCACGTATGTGGACCACAAGCCACTCACATACGCAATGGCCAAGCACACCGAACCCTGGTCCGCTAGGCAGCAACGCCAGCTCGCGGCTGTCTCCGAGTTTACTACGGACATTCAGCACGTCTCCGGTAGAGACAACGTGGTCGCCGACTGCCTTTCCCGTCCCGCCGTCTGTGCGAATCACCTCGCGGTCGACTACGCCCAACTAGCAGCGGCCCAGCTCACGGACCCAGACCTCCTCTCGGCGGCTACCAGCCTGCCAGGGCTACGCCTAGCCAAGGTCGCGCACGGGCCCGAAGCCACGGCAGTCACGTGCGACGTCTCACTCGGCCAACCCAGGCCGGTCGTCCCTGAGACCTGGCGCCGCCGCGTCTTCGACGCGCTCCACGGGCTCTCTCACCCGGGTTCCCGCGCATCCGTCAAACTCCTCTCCAAGCGCTTCGTCTGGCGCGGCCTTAGCAGAGATGTTCGGACTTGGGCCACCTCCTGCCTCGCCTGCCAACGGGCTAAGGTACAGCTGCACACCAAAGCACCCCTGGGAGACTTCGAGGTACCCAGCCGCCGCTTCGACCACGTACACGTCGACATCGTCGGTCCCCTGCCGCCATCGCAAGGCCAAACTTATCTCCTCACGATGGTCGACCGCTACACACGCTGGCCTGAGGCAGTGCCGCTGACCTCCACCACCACAGCCGACATCGCCAGGGCGTTCATTAACACCTGGGTTGCGAGGTTCGGCGTACCGGCCGACATAACCTCCGACAGAGGCGCCCAGTTCACCTCCGAACTCTGGACGGCCACAGCACGCAACCTCGGGGTGACGCTCCACCGCACCACGGCGTACCACCCGCAGGCCAACGGACTTTGTGAATGCTTCCACAGGTCACTCAAGGCCTCACTCCGCGCCGGCCTGCAGGACAGTACCTGGACTGACCGCCTACCGTGGGTGCTACTTGGCCTACGCACCGCGGTCAAGGAAGACCTCCAGTCCTCGGCAGCGGAGTTAGTCTACGGACAACCGCTGCGCGTCCCAGGCGAATTCCTTCCGGAGCCTACCAAGCCTTGGTCGGCCGAACAGCAGCGGCTCGACTCTTTCTCTTCCGCTCAGCAGTTCGCCCCACTTCCGGTCAACCGACACGGCGAACTCGCACCTCACGTCCCGCCAAATTTACAGCAGGCGCGCTTTGTCTTCGTGCGACACGACGCGCACCGCGGGCCCCTGCGACCCCCGTACGACGGTCCGTACGAGGTACTACAAACCGGGGACAAGGTCTTCAAGCTGCGACTCGGCAACAGGGTCGAGACAGTCTCCATCGACCGGCTCAAACCAGCACACACAGAACCAGGAGAACAGGTCCCCGTGGCCCAGCCTCCAGCCAGAGGCCGTCCCCCCGGCAAGCCAGCACAGCCGGCGGCGAACCGCCCGACCCAACCAACCAGACCGGCGACCACTCAGAGCCGCTGCGGCAGAACCATTAGACCACCGTCACGACTCGTCCACTCCTCCTAAGCGGATTCTGGGGGAAGCTCTGTGGCGACACGCCACCACTGGACATAATCCGCTCACGGCGGCACAGACAGTCTAAGCAGAAGCCCCCAGCCGGGGGCCCTTTCCTCCAGCAACTTGTTTTCCGCAGGGACAGGCTGCCGGGAGCACTTCCTGTCTGGGAAGTATTTAAGTGGATGCGCGGGCTTTTCTAGTTCCTGTTTGCCATGTGGTCAGAATAAAGAAGCTGTGTTTTCAATAGCTCTGTCTCGACTCCCACGTTTGCCGCGGTATCTCAACACTGCCATATTTGCCTGCATAACAACAGTGATTATACTTCAAATGTAATTCATCGGCTGTGAGGTGCTTTGGGACATCCTGTGCCATATAAATGCAGATCCGTTCAAAGTTTCTTGTGCGAAGGCTCTGTATGGAATTGTCGGTTTGGTGTTCTGGGGAAGATCAGATCGAAGGTGCCTCTCCTAGCCCAGCTGCCAATCCTTTCTACAGAGTGCACTTTGTGTAAACATGTTGCTCTTCACTCATTCTCCAGTATGAACCTGGAGCAGGTTTAAGTGGCACCTCCTTACTGTTGGCTGGAGGCTGAGCGACAATGTGACTCAGACTAGGATGTGCAAGTTGTGAGACTACTTATTCTAAACCTTATTAAATCAAATGTAATCTGAATTTATAACGTTTAGCATTTTGATGTTCCTTTTGGCTGAAAGTTTGGTGAATGTCAAACAGCGCAATGTGACCATTAAAGGCAAAGAGGACCTTGTTGTTGATGCAGTGGCCAAGGAGAAACATTCCAATTACAGACACTCTCATCCATTAGACCAGCAAACTGAAAGCACAGATAACAGGCTTTAATGTGACTGAAATGTTCGGTCTTGGCCAGGGGGCTGTCAGTGATTGGCAGGCTGCTAGCTGACAATTACCTCCCTTCTGCAAACAATTCAAAGCGCTAGGAATTTATTTGGCCAGAATGTGAACTATTTGTGCTGCAGGTGTATTCGGGAGACTAGAGAGAGAGAAAAAACAGAGGAGAAAGTAAATTATAGCCAAGGCTTCACAGCTCACTTTTTTTTGTTGTTTTGGAAACATGTCACTTTGATGTGGAGTACAGCTAAACTCCTCACCCACTTCACTCTGGTAAAACTAAATGTGCCTCCAGCAGAAGGAAGTCCTTCGCACTGCTGTGTGTGCAGAAGAGAGACTGTGCAGTGACTCTACTTGTTTGGGGCAGGGAGTCACGCCTGAGCAGTCAGTGATGGTGTGGACTGGGTGTGGACTGGGTGGGGAGGGGGCGGAGGGAAACCGATGCCTGGTTTTGTACTTTAAAGGTAAAGGACTAGGAGGTAAATGTCAGAACAAAGTCTTCTGTTTCAAACTGCAAGTAATTCCTGTAAAGTCGGCACCTCAATAATACACGGACTTTGGGAGAACAGTTTAACAGGTACTTTACTGAACAAGAGGCAGCTTGAAACTGAAACTACAGAAGCCTGCTAGGGCCTTTTATACAGGGGTGGTCACTGCTGGTACTGCAGTCTAAGACCAGTTATTCCCTTAAAGGGACATACACAACAATTCCTCCCCTTTTAGATTAACAACGAAATAATAACTAATTACAATTACAATTTTCTCAGTAAGATATACATCAACTGGAATAGTCATTTATAAGTTCAGTCTTTGAGGAGGCTTCCTAATCCGGACTGGATAGCGCCTTTCTCGAGTATCCTGTTCTGGCGGTGGAGTCAATTCTGGCTCATTGTCATTGGTTGGTTCGTCAGCTTCCAATACCCCTGCTTCTGAGGTAGACGCAATCTGTACTTCGGGCTCATTACCAGGTGCACATGCTTGTGGTACAGGTTTGGCTTGTTCCTGTGACTCTAGAATCTGGTCAGCATGGCATCTCACGATGCTCTCTCCAACATCCACTGTGTACATTAGTGGTCCCTGCTGTGTGCATATCGTGCCTGGCTGCCATTTTTCTGTTCGGTAATCGCGGGCCAAGACTGGTTGCCCTATCTTGAAGCTCCTGGTTGGCTTCTCATTTACGTGCTGGAACTGCTTATCCTCAACATCTCATCTTATGTTTGGTTTGAGCAAATCCAAGCGACATCTTAGTCTCCGGTTGAAAAACAGTACAGCTGGAGTTTGGTTGGTTACTGCATGTGTCGCATTCCGGTAAGCAAACAGGAAGTTATCCACCTTGTGTTGCAGTGGTATGTCATCATTATACATTGCCTTTATGGCCTTTTTAAAGGTCTGAACAAACCTCTCAGCCAATCCATTTGTGGCTGGATGATATGGGGCAGATGTGTAATGTTTCACCCCATTATTCTTCAGGAACCTCCAGAAATCCTCAGACACAAACTGTGGGCCATTGTCAGAACAGATCTGTTCTGGCAACCCATTCCTGGTGAAGATGGTCCTTAGGACTGCAATAGTTTTCTCTGTGGTGGTGGAGGACATTTTAATGACCTCTGGCCATTTCGAATGGGCGTCCACGGCGATTAGAAACATTGAGTCCATAAATGGACCAGCGAAATCAATGTGTACCCATTGCCATGGAGATGAGGGCCACTCCCATGGATGTAGCGGGGCCTGTGGTGGAGCGTTTTGGACCTTCTGGCATCCTGTGCACCTCTTGGTCATATCCTCGATTTCTTTATCGATTCCCGGCCACCACACAAACGCCCTGGCTAGGCTCTTCATTTTTACCCCTCCCAGATGACCCTCGTGAAGCTCATTGAGTACTCTATCTCTCAACTTGGGTGAAATTACCACTCGGGATCCACACATCAAGGTTCCCCGGCACACTGACAGCTGTTCCCTCTTTGGCGAGAATGCTGGCAACAGTGATTCGCCATATGCTGGCCATCCCTTCACCGTCAAATCATAGACCCGAGAGAGTGTCGGGTCATTTCGGGTTTCCTTCTCAATACTTGCGTTTGTAACAGGCAAAGATTCGACTATGGTCGCATGGAATATCTCCACCAGGTCCACTGCAGGTGCTTCTTCCGCCGTAGGCAACGGTAGGCGCGACAGCCCATCAGCGTTTCCATGTTGTTTCGTACCTTTGTACTCTACGTCATACTGATGTGCTCCTAGAAAAAGTGACCATCTTTGCAGCCGTTGCGCCATCATCACCGGAACGCCCTTCTTTGGGTTAAAAATTGAGACCAGGGGTTGATGATCAGTCAGTAGGGTGAATTTCTGCCCGTGCAGATAGTGATTGAACTTCTTCACCCCCCACACCAGGCTGAGGGCCTCCCTGTCAATCTGGGCGTAGTTACGCTCGGCTGAGGTTAGCGAGCGCGATGCAAAGGCTATTGGCCTCTCTGAACCGTCACAGAATTTGTGTGACAGCACCGCTCCAATGCCGTAAGGTGATGCATCACATGCCAACCGAATCGGTAGTGTTGGGTTGTAGTGGGCCAATACTTCTTTTGAAGTGATTTGGCATTTACATTCCTGAAAGGCACGCTTACACTCATCACTCCATTTCCATGTTACACCAGTTTGAAGGAGGGCGTTCAGTGGGTTCAGAACTGTAGATAAATTCGGCAAGAACTTATGGTAGTAGTTCACCAACCCGAGGAATGACCTCAGTTGCGACACATTTTCTGGTGCTGGAGCCTTGACTACAGCCTCAATCTTGTCCGGCGACTTATGCAACCCTTCCTCATCAATCATGTGGCCACAATACGAGATTTGTCTCCTGAAGAACTCGCATTTGGGACGGTTGGCTCGTAGCCCATATTCCTGCAATCTCGTGAGCACCTGTTCCAGGTTGGCAAGGTGTTCATTGTCATTTTCGCCCGTAACCAGGATGTTGTCCAAATAACACTGGGTCCCCGGGATCCCTTGCAGGACTTGTTCCATTGCCCTCTGCCACAGCGATAGCACTTTTCGGCTCCATACGCCATTTCGTTAGCGCTGTATTATTGTGGTTTCTGTTGTATTTCCGCAGCTCCCCGTGCTGCTGCTTCGTAGGATATTGCCACGCTGAAAGCCTGTTCTAGCGTCAGGTCCTTTTTTTGATAGTAGTCGTTTCTGGGTTCCTTCACTCTGGAGCCCGCAGACAAACTTATCCCGTAAGGTGTCTGCCAGTCCTGCTCCGAACTGGCAGTGCTTCGATAACTTGCGTAGTTCCGTAAGATAGTCAGCATTGCTCTCATCTTTGTGCTGGTTTCTTTTATGGAACTTGAATCTTTCTGCTATCAGCAGTGGTGTAGGGCTTAGATGTTCCTGTAAGATATGAACAATCTCCTCAAAACTTTTCTCCATTGGTTTAGCTGGGGTAATTAAATTCCGCAATAGGCCATCAGATTTAATAATACCGACGCCCTCTTTCCATCAGCCACCTCATTTGCCTTGCAGTACACTTCAATTCTTTCCACATATGTGGTCCAGTCTTCCACCTCGTTGTCAAAAGCAGTGATACTGCCACTTTTCGGCATCTTGGGCGATTTAAAATGGCGCCTCCCGCGCTTTTGCTTCTTCCCCAATGGAATAAAATGGCGCCTCCCGCGCTTTTGCTTCTTCGCCAACGGGATAAAATGGCGCCTCCCGTGCTTTTGCTTCTTCCCCTTACTGCCACGCTGCTCCTAGCATTCTATGGGGTAATGGCGGCGACCCGCAGCTTCGGCGCGTCTCGCTTTCCTTCCCCCCCATTTAGTTTCTCTCCGCTGTCCTGTTCTCGAGCTCCACCCTCTCTCTCTTGTTTTCTTTTCCCGGCGACGCTGCGCGGCCCGATTTGTAGAGCCGCTCGATCGAGCTTGAGCCCGCCGCAGTCCGGAAGGGTCAGCGCGCTACCTGCTACCAGCACGATTCGCTGGAACCACAGTCTCTCCCGCAATTCTCCAAACACCGATGGATTCTTTGGGCGGTTGCCCTCGGTCGACGCCCGTTGCTCAGACTACGACCTTCCAGGCGAGATCCCCGTGAGATGATGCCACACTGCAGGTGAGTTCGAACTTATTCGTCGCCACTGTAAAGTCCGCGCCTCAATAATACACGGACTTCGGGAGAACAGTTTAACAGGTACTTTACTGAACAAGAGGCAGCTTGAAACTGAAACTGCAGAAGCCTGCTAGGACCTTTTATACAGGGGTGGTCACTGCCGGTACTGCAGTCTAAGACCAGTTATTCCCTTAAAGGGACATACACAACAATTCCCAACTAGAGTGCAGTTAGATATTAAAATGTATCCTGCATCCCATGTGAACTGAGTGTCCCGGGTGTCTATGGCAATGCTCACTCCAGGTACAATTCCAGAGTGTCTGCAGTATTCCCCATACCAGGTACAATCCCAGAGTGTCTGCAGTACTGCCCCCACTCAATGTAAGGAAAAATTTCCTGATATCAGTCCTAAATTTATCTTTTCCTAGATCCCCTGGTCCGTCACTTGCAATCTAGTTTCAGATTTACCTACTCCAGACCCCAACTATCTTATAAATCTCTTTAAGGTTATCTGTCAGATGCCTCCTTTCCTGCCTGAAAATCCCTAGTCTCTCCAGTCATAACTCTGACCCCTGACACTAGGGACCTTCTCTGCACTGCCTCCCAACACTTGGCGACCAGAACTGGATCCAGTGCTCTCTGTGCGATCTGACCAGAGCCCTGTACAGTTTGATCATGGCCTCGCCTGATTTGCACCCTACTGCTTTTGGTTCTGTATTTCAACATCCTATTGCCTTGTTGCTCTGCATTGATTCGACATCTTGATCATTGAGTTTGCAAGGACTCCCGGGTCTCTTTCAGTTTCATCTTGGCTATTTCAACACCAGTGTGTGTGTCAAGACATCTTTCCTTCCCATGTGCAGTAATCCACCCTTGTCACTATTAAATTCCATCGGCTATTGTTCTGCTGCTAACAAATTTTATCTGACTCATTGTGCAATTTCTGAGCTGCCTCTTCTGGTTCCACAGTCCCTTGAGTTTCTAAATCCAAGTCATTGATGTAAATCAGAAACAGCAGAGGTCCCAACTCCAAGCCCTGGGGCAACCTACTCTGTACTTCTCCCTACCATGACCTAGCTCCTCCAACGACTACTCATCATAGAATGATACAGCACAGAAGGAGGCTATTCGGCCCATCATGCCTGTGCTGGCTCTTTGATTAGGGGTATCCCCCTTTTCATTTGGGGCAATTTTCCTGGGTCTGCTCCTGGGACACACTGGAATGCCTGGGAACAGTGACTATCAGAAAATCGAGCAGTATATATAAATATCAATAAACGAACCCACTTGATTTAATCTAATTGGAGGCACAGACCCAAGGAAATCTCCCTGGTTGTTTCCTGCCCTTTCTGATTCACTCCCAGGTTTTCAGCTGAATCACCATAGCTTGGGGTTTAACTAATAGCCTTTTGTGTGGAACTTTGTCAAATGCCTTTAGAAAGTTACAACACTCTAAGGCTGCCCACAATCCACTTGGGTTGTCACTTCCTCAAAGAGGTTGGTTACGCAGGGCCTTCCATGTTGGGTAAGGGTAACAAGGACGATGGAGAAAAGGTGGATAAATAGAGTTAAGATATATCAGCCATGATCTAAATGAATGACCAAACAGGCTTGAGGGGTTGAATGGACTCCTCCTGTTCCTATATTGACTGCTGTTTACTACAAGAAAGAAATGAAAGAACTTCCATTTATATAGTGCATTTCAAGACCGCAGGATGTCCCAAAGTGCTTTACAGCCTCTAGATTATTACTGTATGGATAATTTTTAAGTTTACTCCAGATAATCGATTTTACACGGAATAGAAGTAAGACTAATGGACTTGTGTCTGTTTTGTCCCCCTAGTTGACTGTGGGCACCTCGTTAACCTGGTTCCAACATAGTGGCACCTCCCCAGCATCCAAGGACCCCTTCATAATGATTGCCAGAGCTTCTCAAATCTCTACACTCGTCTCTCTCGGCACTCTGTGATAAATACCATCTGTCCCTGGGAAGTTGTTTTGAGTTATTTTAGCCTGTCTAGCACTTTTCTCTCATTTATATTGAAGTCACTGATTTTTCCTAGATTTTCTGTTTGAAGATAGCATGTCGCTTGCGTTATCTCATGTGAACACTTGGAGGAAACAATCATTCAGAATATTTTCTATCTTGTGTTCTTCCTCAGTTGCAAGCCATTTGCGTCTTATGAGGTTTTTATTTTAATCTCTCCACCATTGTCGGCCGTGCCTTCAGCTGCCAAAGCCCTAAGCTCTGGAATTCCCTCCCTAAACCTCTCCACATCACTCTTCTCCTCTAAGGTGCTCCTTACAACCTACCTCTATCTCCATATGTGGCTCAGTGTAAAATTTTGTTTGATAACATTCCTGTAAAATGCCTTGGGACGTTTTACTACGTTAAAGGCGCCAGGTAAATGCAGGTTGTAGTTGTTTTATCTCTTCTCTAACAGCCTTCCTGCTTTATGTCCCAACGTCCAAACTCCCTGTTAAGGATGACCTTCAGGAGAGGAGAGGGAGGGGGCAATTTTGGAAGAGACAATTGATGAGGAAAATAAATATTGTTGAAATCTCAAACTGACTTGTGTTTACTCTAAAAGGTCTCCCGAAGACCTGGTGGTCAGTTGGCTGTACTGAGATCATGATAGCAAACTATAAGGATGATTGCAGCATCTTACATCGAGTCTACAGCTCAGAAACAGACCATTCGACCCGAGTGGTATATGTCGCCATTTATGCTCGACACGAGCCTCCTCCCGCCCTTCTTCATCTCACCCTAAAGATACCAGTGAATGATTTAAGCTGGTGAGTGTAACCCAGAACCTGCTGGTTCAATGGAAACTCCATTTGGCTGGTAAAGCAAATATTGCAACCAGCGTGTAGAGCTAACACAACATGAAAAGAATCAGGGCAGAGAGTCAAAAGTTAAATGCACAGATAGCTGAGGTTTTTGTTTTTGCTTCTAATTTTCTTCTCTCCTGCTGGGGTAGGGCTCCTCTAGTTCGTCATCCCAGGATAGGCTCCACTAGTTCCTCATCCCAGGATAGGCTCCTCTAGTTCCTCATCCCGGGGTAGGGTTCTCTAGTCCCTCATTCCAGGGTAGGGTAACCTCTAGTCCCTCATCCCAGAGTAGTGTCCTCTAGTCTCTCATCCCAGAGTAGTGTCCTCCAGTCTCTCATCCCAGGGTAGTGTCCTCTAGTCTCTCATCCCAGGATAGGCTCCTCTAGTTCCTCATCCCAGGGTAGGGTTCTCTAGACCCTCATTCCAGGGTAGCCTCCACTAGTCCCTCATCCCAGGATAGGCTCCTCTAGTCTCTCATCCCAGGGTAGGTTCCTCTAGTCCCTCATCCCAGGGTAGGCTCCTCTAGTCCCTCATTCCAGGATAGGCTCCTCAAGTTCCTCATCCCAGGGTAGGGTTCTCTAGACCCTCATTCCAGGGTAGGGTCCTCTAGTCCCTCATTCCAGGATAGGATTCCTCTAGTCCCTCATCCCAGGGTAGTGTCCTCTAGTCTCTCATCCCAGGGTAGGGCTCCTCTCGTCTCTCATCCCAGGGTAGTGTCCTCTAGTTCCTCATTCCAGGGTAGATCCTCTAGTCCCCCATCCCAGGGCAGGCTCCTCTAGTCGCTCATCCCAGTATAGGGTCCCCTAGTCTCTCATCCCAGGGAAGTGTCCTCTAGTTCCTCATCCCAGGATAAGGTCCTCTAGTCCCTCATCCTGGGGTAGGGTCCTCTAGTCCCTCATCCCAAGGTAGTGTCCTCTAGTCCCTCATCCCAGGGAAGGATCCTCCAGTCTCTCATCCCAGGTTAGGCTCCTCTAGTCCCTCATCCCAGGGTAGGATCCTCCAGTCTCTCATCCCAGGATAGGGTCCTCTAGTCCCTCATCCCAGGGAAAGGGTCCTCTAGTCTCTCATCCCAGGATAGGGACCTCTAGTCTCTCATCCCATGGTAGGCTCCTCTATTCCCTCATCCCAGGGTAGGCTCCTCTAGTCTCTCATCCCAAGGTAGGGTCTACTAGTCTCTCATCCCAGGATAGGGTCCTCTAGTCTCTCATCCCAGGGTAAGGGTCCTCTAGTCTCTCATCCCAGGGTAGGCTCCTCTAGTCTCTCATCCCAGGATCAGGTCCTCTAGTCTCTCATCCCAGGGTAGGCTCCTCTAGTCTCTCATCCCGGGGTAAGGGTCCTCTAGTCCCTCATCCCAGGGTAGGACCCTCTAGTTTCTCATCCCAGGATAGGCTCCTCTAGTCCATCATCCCAGGGTAGGATCTTCTAGTCTCTCATCCCAGGATAGGCTCCTCTAGTCCCTCATCCCAGGGTAGTGTCCTCTAGTTCCTCATCAGGGTACGTTCCTCTGGTCTCCCATCCCAGGATAGGGTCCTCTAGTCCCTCATCCCAGGATAGGCTCCTCTAGTCCCTCATCCCAGGATAGGGTCCTCTAGTCCCTCATCCCAGGGTAGACTCCTCTAGTCCTTCATCCCAGGATAGGGCTCCTCTAGTTCCTCATCCCAGGGCAGGCTCCTGTAGTCCCTCATCCCAGGGTAGTGTCCTCTAGTCCCTCATCCCAGGATAGGCTCCTCTAGTCTCTCAACCCAGGGTAGTGTCCTCTAGTCTCTCATCCCAGGATAGGGTCCTCTAGTCTCTCATCCCAGGATAGGGTCCTCTAGTCTCTCATCCCAGGGTAGTGTCCTCTAGTCTCTCATCCCAGGGTAGGGTCCTCTGGTCCCTCATCCCAGGATAGCCTCCTCTATTCCCTCATCCCAGGGTAGGCTCCTCTAGTCTCTCATCCCAGGATCGGGTCCTCTAGTCTCTCATCCCATGGTAGGATCCTCTATTCCCTCATCCCAGGGTAGGCTCCTCTAGTCCCTCATCCCAGGATAGGGTCCTCTAGTCTCTCATCCCAGGGTAGGGTCCTCTAGTCTTTCATCCCAGGGTAGGCTCCTCTGGTCCCTCATCCCAGGATAGGCTCCTCGATTCCCTCATCCCAGGGTAGGCTCCTCTAGTCTCTCATCCCAGGATCGGGTCCTCAATTCTCTCATCCCATGGTAGGCTCCTCTATTCCCTCATCCCAGGGTAGGCTCCTCTAGTCTCTCATCCCAAGGTAGGGTCTACTAGTCTCTCATCCCATGGTAGGCTCCTCTATTCTCTCATCCCAGGATCGGGTCCTCTGGTCTCTCATCCCAGGGTAGGGTCCTCTAGTCTCTCATCCCAGGATAGGGTCCTCTATTTCCATATCCCAGGGTAGTGTCCACTAGTCTCTCATCCCAGGATCGGGTCCTCTAGTCTCTCATCCCATGGTAGGCTCCTCTATTCCCTCATCCCAGGGTAGGCTCCTCTAGTCTCTCATCCCAAGGTAGGGTCTACTAGTCTCTCATCCCATGGTAGGCTCCTCTATTCTCTCATCCCAGGATCGGGTCCTCTGGTCTCTCATCCCAGGGTAGGGTCCTCTAGTCTCTCATCCCAGGATAGGGTCCTCTATTTCCTCATCCCAGGGTAGTGTCCACTAGTCTCTCATCCCAGGATCGGGTCCTCTAGTCTCTCATCCCATGGTAGGCTCCTCTATTCCCTCATCCCAGGGTAGGTTCCTCTAGTCCCTCATCCCAGGATAGGGTCCTCTAGTCTCTCATCCCAGGGTAGGGTCCTCTAGTCTTTCATCCCAGGGTAGGCTCCTCTGGTCCCTCATCCCAGGATAGGCTCCTCGATTCCCTCATCCCAGGGTAGGCTCCTCTAGTCTCTCATCCCAGGATCGGGTCCTCAAGTCTCTCATCCCATGGTAGGCTCCTCTATTCCCTCATCCCAGGGTAGGCTCCTCTAGTCTCTCATCCCAAGGTAGGGTCTACTAGTCTCTCATCCCATGGTAGGCTCCTCTATTCTCTCATCCCAGGATCGGGTCCTCTGGTCTCTCATCCCAGGGTAGGGTCCTCTAGTCTCTCATCCCAGGATAGGGTCCTCTATTTCCTCATCCCAGGGTAGTGTCCACTAGTCTCTCATCCCAGGGTAGGGTCCACTAGTCTCTCATCCCATGGTAGGCTCCTCTATTCTCTCATCCTAGGATCGGGTCCTCTATTCTCTCATCCCAGGATCGGGTCCTCTAGTCTCTCATCCCAGGATAGGGTCCACTAGTCTCTCATCCCAGGATAAGGTCCACTAGTCTCTCATCCCAGGGTAGGCTTCTCTAGTCTCTCATCCCAGGGTAGGGACCTCGAGTCTCTCATCCCAGGGTAGGCTCCTCTAGTCTCTCATCCCAGGGTAGGGTCCTCTAGTCTCTCATCCCAGGGTAGGGTCCACTAGTCTCTCATCCCAGGGTAGGGTCCTCTAGTCTCTCATCCCAGGGTAGGGTCCTCTAGTCTCTCATCCCAGGGTAGGCTCCTCTGGTCTCTCATCCCAGGGTAGGGTCCTCTAGTCTCTCATCCCAGGGTAGGGTCCACTAGTCTCTCATCCCAGGGTAGGGTCCTCTAGTCTCTCATCCCAGGGTAGGGTCCTCTAGTCTCTCACCCCAGGGTAGGATCCTCTAGCCATCTTACGAAAGTTGCCATTCTTCACGTGTGATGGAAAGCATCACAGCCAAGCAACAACCTGACCTCACCTGACATTCTCAAACAAGAGCTTTCCAGCAGGGGTCAACAGGTCAGTGATCAGCCGCGGGAGCCCTGGTGAATTTTCACTCATGCGGTGGGCTGAGGACAACTGTAGGCCCCACCCCACCACTAGATACCAAACCTGTAGATACCAACTGACAGCACTTCACACTGACGGACAGTGTTCTGGGGACCCAGTCAGCAGATCAGTATTTGGCTGACAAAAATCAGCACAGCCCAGCACAGCCCAGGCTTCTATCCCTTTGGAGCCACCGCTTAACCATTACTGGAAGGGAGTTCGGCATCTGCCTACTGTGGGCGAGAATCACGCAAGAATGAGAGCTCCCAGCTACTGCAGAGGGAGCAATCTCTTCTGTTAGTAACAGGACTCGGGTAGGAGCAGTGCAGAGTGAGGAATGGATGTGATGATGGAAAGAAATGGGTTGTAATCGGGGGGCGGAGGGGGGGGAATGGAAGGGGGAAGGAATAGGGTGGCAATAAAAGGGACTGGCAAGAGGAGTAAATGAAGGGAGAGGAGGAAATGAAGGGTTGAAAGTGTTAATAGGGCTAAAATAAGGGAATTTAGGAACCAAACATATATCCAATGTACATGTCCCATAGGGAAGTATGGTGGAATGTGGCCAAATGGTCAAACTGTCAGCGGCTACCTGACTAATGGGCACAAACCGTCAGCTAATAATTGAATAATGTGGTCAAATGGTCAAACTGTCAGCTGCTACCTGAATAATGTACCCAAACTTTAGCTACCAATTGAGGAATGTGGTAAAGATAATATATGGGGTCACAGGACTATATAACGGTCAAAATGTGCACACGGGTCGCAAGAATTTGCACCCGAAATCAACTGCATGATGTAAGCCACGACTTAAAACAAAAAAACTGTATATAAGGCAGGGGATCTTAGCGATCGGAGAGCATTCATCCCAGCATGAGTGTCTCCCCTGTCAGCTTGTAAATAAAGTTGCTTTACTGAACGAACCTCCAGACTCCGAGTGATTGATTGGGAATAAGGCGGACATCGATCCTTTATATCAGAGGGTCCGTCTCGGGGAGAAGACGCTCTCCCGGTTTACCCTTACAAGGGTGGAGGAGAAGGAGCACATACTGGGAGCAGTATTTTGGGGTGGGAAAGGAAGGAGATTAACAGCATTAACTATGGGAGGTGATGGGGCGCGACACTGCCAGCATCGACTGGTGGTAGAGATGGGGATAGAATCTTAGCACGAACTGGGGAGAAGATGATCACTAGCTTGGACTGGGTGAGGGGGTGAGAAGAGTAAAGGTTGAATTAAATGGGGCGGTAGAGGGGAGGTTTGGAAGATGGAAAAGATTGGCAGTATGAACTGGGAGGGTCGGAGGCCAGACTCCTTTGACAGGGTGGGGAGTAGGATGGGGAACAGTGTCTCTGTCAAGTGGGGCAGTGTGATAAATCCAGAAAGTGGAACAAGGAACTCAAAGAGGCTAGATGTTAGAATTAACACGAGTACTTTATTAACAACTGGGAAACACATTTACAGACAGCCTGCATCAGCATCCTGGCATTCCACCTTGTGCTGACCTATACAGGAAGCGAAACCCCTGACCTTAGCAGCAGCATTGGCTACAGCACCACCCGGTGGACAACCCCAACCATAACAACCCAGATCATTATAGGCAGGATGTGGGAGAGTGACTACTGAAGTAAGTTTTGAGGAGGTAATGATTAGAATTGGAATCAATTAAAAAATGCAAGCGTTAGCAGGAAAGCAGCTCCCAGACCCCCACGGCCCTCTCGAGAAATGCACCACCAACTTTGTGCTTTCAACAGTTGGACGTCTCCCCTCAGCCTTTAATCTATTGATTTTTCTTCCCTCCAGTAAAAGTGAAGGTATGTGGTGTATAGCGACAGTTTAAGATACAGAGCCCATGTAATGACCTCGCATGTCAGGTCTGTTCTCGATTTGTCTGCTTATTTTTTTGGAGTTGGTGGTCTTTTGCTAGTTGGCATTTATGATCCTGGTTTACACTGGGCTGGACACTGATCTACAAGAGGGAGATCTAACAGCAGGTTTCATAATTACTGTTCAACAAAACCAGCTTTTGCTGCATTAATATTCTCTCCTAATTCAATCAGAAGACTGCAGTGCTATAAAGTGACTGATGGCCTTAGGCTTGATTGGTGGTTCGGACTGGCCCAGTATCATGGCTGCTGTTTCTGTGCCAAACTGACATATGTTTACAACAAGACTTATTGGCAAGCTTGTTGTGCCCAACTTTCATGATTCGAGGCCTGTCTTCCCCAATTTCCTTGCAATTTAAGTTTATTGAATTTGAAATAAGTTGGGGCCAAACTTCTCCTTTGGACTGGCTGCCTCTGGCCACAATTCAGACCATCACAAGACTGAGAGATATACAGATTTGCCCACCCCTCCAAGCCAACTACTCTTCCAGCACCTGTCAAATTGCCCTGGCCGCCATCGACTATTTCACATTGCCTCGCTTTCTCTCGGGTTTTTAACCTGTATTTTATATTTTACTTCCGGGTTTATTATCCTATTGTCCCACCATCCAACCGAGCAGGAGCAGGAAGGAAATCAGGGTGATTCGAGCCACAGACTACGCTGGGGCAGCTGTTAGTGTCAATTCATCTTCAACCTGTGGGAATTACAATGATTTGTTGTGTCAGCTTTGGCCTCCCCTGCTCCTCCTTCCCCCCCCCCGCCACCCCCCACTTCATTGAGATGGAATTTCTCATCTCCTTGTGTTGCTTAATTAGGCAGCCCAGCCAAGAGCCAACAGAACTCACTCAACCAAAATAAATCAGTTGGCGTGACAGGCAGCCCCGGGACGTCAAAGTCACAACCCTCTGATTGGGAGTCAAGCACTTCTACAGACCCGAGCCACCAAACCACTGGGGACATGTCAATCTCCCCATGCTTTAGCTGTCTGGAGGGGAAACACAGGCTTAGGCACAAATTAAATTAAATATTAATACAACTAAATATTAATGCCAGAACAGCTTAAACTGAGACCAATCAGACACACAAAGAACAAAGGTTATTCACCACCTGTCAAATCACCAGCTTTGACTTTCCTGTTGAATCTGCGGAGCAGCACGAGAGGGACACACGGGCTCCTTACCCCCACAGTACTTACAGCCATTCAACTTCGCAACTCAATTAATCTACCTGGACGTGTGTGTCTGTGTCTGTGAGTGTGGGACAACCTTATCCATTTCCCCTTCATTTCTTCGTGGCTTTTTTTCTTAATGTTTACTTTTCAATTCAAAATATCCATATGAATGAGGAGCCCTTGGCCCAGCTTTGTTCTGAATCATCCTGCACTCCTCCACTGCTGCATCTAATTGTTCCTTAAATGATTCTGTGGTTTACCTCTCCACCGCCTTGCATATTCTAAATGTTGGTCACTCTCTGTGAAGAACCACTTCCTGATATCATTCCCAACGTTTCCTTTTACTAGTTTGAACCTTGTCCTATTCCCACAGTTAATTTACAGCAGTATTGATAGTTTTCAACACCATTTAGTATCTTGTCTATCTCTCTAAGATCACCTCTCAGACGCCTCCTTTTCAGCTGAAAAGCCTGAGTCTCTCCAGTCTTTCCTCCTCACTCAGACACTGACACTGGGGATCAGACTCATAGCTCCTCTCTCTCTCTCTCTGCACTGCCTCCATTGTTTGAATGTCTTTCGTGTCTCAGTGACCAGGACAGGACAGAGGACACAAGGTGCGGTCTGACCAAAGCCCTGTACAGTTTGATCAGGACTAATATCTAACTGGATTTCCCCCTTCCTCTCCTAAAGGTGCTGACTGATGCTGGGATGTAGGTCCTCAGGCTTCAGACACCCATTGGTACCTCACCCAACTGCCCTTACTTCATGAGACAGGGCACTGAGTTTTGTAAGCGGAACCACAGCTAAGCCAGCTCTGTCCTCACTCGATGCTCACACATGCACTCTGTTCAACAGAAGTCTCATGTCAGCCGTGGCTCGCCTCTGAGTTCGAAAGTTGTGGGTCAAGTCCCATTCCAACGACTTTAGCACAAAATCTAGGCAGACACTCCCAACACAGTACTGAGGGAATGCTGCACTGTCAGAGGTGGTGTCTTTTAGATGAGAAGTTAAACCAAGGCCCTGTCTGCTCTCTCAGGTGGATGTAAAATATTCCATGGCACTATTTGAAGACAAGCAGGGGAGTTCTTCCTGGTGTCCTGACCAATATTTATCCTTCAACCAACATCACTAAAGCAAATTATATGGTCAATATCTCATTGCTGTTTGTGGAGTTTTGCTGTGCTCAAATTGGCTGTTGTGCTCCCCTACATTACAACAGTGACTACACTTCAAAAGTACATCATTGTCTGTAAAGTGTTTTGGGATATCCTGAGGTTGTGAAAGGTGCTATATAAATGCAAGTCTTATCAGGCTGGGGCTCTTTTCTCTAGAAAAGAGAAGAATGAGGGATAATCTGATAGAGGTCTTTATGATAATGAAAGGGTTTGATAGGGTAGATGTAGAGAAAATGTTTCCATTTGTGGGGAAGTCCAAAACTAGGGGCAATAAAAATAAGATAGTCACTAAAAATCCAATAAAGAATTCAGGAGAAACTTCTTTACCCAGAGAGTGGTTAGAATGTGGAACTCGCTACCACAAGGAGTAGTTGAGGCAAATAGCACAGATGCATTTAAGAGGAAGCTAGATAAACAGATGAGGGAGAAAGGAATAGAAGGATATGGTGATGGGGTTAGATGAAGCGGAGTGGGAGGAGGCTCGTGTGGAACATAAACACTGGCATGGACCAGGTGGGTCAATTGGCCTGTTTCTATGCTGTAGACTCTATGGGGTCATTTTAACCCCCAAAAACGGGTGAGTTTGGGTCAGGTGGAAAGTTAAAATTTCAAAAATTTCAAACCTGAACCGAACCCGCTTCAAACTGGTACCCTTCCGGTTTTAATGACCAAGTTCCCCAGCAATGGGACCCCTGCCCCCTCCCCGCGATCTGATGCCCTCCCGATCACCTCCCCAGCCCACAATCTCCTCCCATCCCCCATGTCCTTCACGCCACCCCCCCCACCCCCGCAATCTTCTCCCCCGCCCAACCTCTCCGGGCTCCCCATCGACATCCCCCCTATGCTCAATCTCACCTGGCCCCCTCCCTGACCCCCGATCTCTCCCTTTCTCCCTCCTCTCCGATCCCTGGCTCCGGCCCAGTGCCACAAGCCAATCCACCCGACAACCAGCCAGTTCTCTCAATCTGGCTGACTGCGGCCAGGAAATGGATTCCCAAAATAGTAATCAGATCCTGACGTTAAATTTGGCAGGACCTGAGGAAACCCTTTCTTCCAGGTTTCCTGACCACTAAACTGCCCCCTCACTCCTCCCCCACCTCCCCGTAAATATCGGGGCCTATATTGCTATGTTTCCAGCTTCTGTTTCCCCCTAGGGATTTATTCTTGACGTATTTTCTTTTTGACTCCTGTCTCTGAAAATGATCCTAACAGTTACTGATTATCACGTCGCTCCAGAGACTGGTGATAACACAATAAAATGAAGAGGATACTAAACTCATATTGCCAACTGTTGAGGCAGGTTTCATGGAGGACCAGGAATCCTAATGCTACCATCACGGTGAAGATTATTAATGGTTATCAAAATTGTAGCAGCTGTGACAAAAATATCGTAGAAAAACGTTCTGATCTCGAAGCTTTAAATCACACTTTTTTTTAAGTGTTAAAAATAACAATGTGCTGTTTCCCCAAGTCCATTTGTTAAACTATTCTTGCATACTGTATATTGCATGGGTAAAAGCCAATTAACCTTTCCAACCATAATATTGTCAGTATTCAAAAGACAATCAGCACACAGTAGCACAATCAGTATTTTGATCTTTGAACTGAGGGAACATTACCACCAGTAGCCATCACTTCCTTGTGCGACCCTCCACAGGGGCCCGAGGAGTGAAAGCACGGGCCGTGCATACAGAGAACTCAGCGGCACCCGGGAGATCCATCGGCTATTCCTGGAGAATCCGGGAGATGGGGTGGCAACCCTAGGGCAACTGGGGATGGGCAATAAATGTCGGCCTTGCCAGCGACGCCCACATCCCGAGAACAGATATATATATATTTTTTTTAATTCGTTCATTTTGGGGGTAAAAGATTGAGAGTATTTAGCGCTGGCTTGTAAATTGGCTTTTATATTAGATTTGTCATTTACTATATTGGCAAAGGGAGGGGCTGTCTTGTATCAGGCAGTGATCCAGACAGAACAGATGGCAAAATATGGACTGATTAGGCAAAACTTCTCAGTCAAATATGCAGTGTAAAAGAGAATCAGTGTTCCGCACTCACTGAATGTCACTAAGTGGGACATAAAACCTGGGCACTTTCCTGCATTATATAATTGGAGGTTATTCAATGTGCAGCACTTCATAACCAGCCTTCTGCTCTTAAGATTGGAAAGACAAAGAGATATCAGTGGATTGATGTGATCTCGCCACAATCAGGGCTGTGAGAAGCATTACGCATTGAAGGTCCTAATTAATCCACACCCGTGGAGTGAATGTTGATTTTTTTGTCCGTCCCTTTTACAAAGACAGCAAGCAAAAGAGGGAGCCCTAAATGATGCCTTGTTAATATTCAGCCCCCTTCCCAAACACACTGAGACATTTCAGCTGGTAGAGTTACGGATGGATAGGAGAGAGACCGAGGGCTCCGAAAACAGGAGTTTGAATTTTTGATCAATTCCAGAGGCTCGTTAATCTGATAATAAAAGCTCGAGAGAAAGTATGAACACCAGCAGCACGATCCAAGAAAGGGAGTTTTTATTCTTTCACAGATACCTTCTGAGCCAGGTGTCAAAAGTGCAGCTCTTGAAGTACATCAGCATCAGATATGCAGAGGGAACTGAGTATATTACAAGTGACAGACGGGGACAGTTCAATCATTTTCTAGGTTGCTAAGTCAGCCAAGCACTGAGAGAAAGAGAGAGAGAGGGAATAAAAATAAATCTATATTAAACATGAAATACAAACTGGAGATATTAAGATGGCAACAGCTGAACGAACAAAGGTAGCTTCAGGGAACTGCTGCAAACTCTGGCGATTTCCTGAACTGTTCTAAACGTAGTAGACCACGAATTGTGATGTTGAAGCACAAACGGTGCTATTGTTGAGTTTTGATAAGATGTATTTTAACACAGGATTTATTTTAAGAACGAAAAGCCTGAGTTACGTATTTGATGTAAGGCTAGTGAATTGAAAAGGAAATTGGTTGTTCTTAATTCTGAATACAGTGAGAGCAAAGAGGGACTGAGTGCAGGTGAGCCATTAGGTGTCAGCTGTGGCTCAGTGGGTAGCACTCTCACCTCTGAGTCATGGATTCAAGACCCACCCATGGGACTGAGGGAGGGCTGCACTGTCGGAGGTGCCGTCTTTCAGATGAGACATTAAACTGAGGCCCTGACTACTCTCCCAGGTGGATGTCAAAAAAATCCACGCCACTATTTGAAGTAAAGCAGGGGAGTTCTCCCTGGTATCTCAGCCAATATTTATCCCTCAACTAACATCACACAAAAAAAGATAATCTGGTTATTATCACATTGCTATTTGTGGGACCTTGCTGTGCACAAATTGGCTGCCGTGTACCCTATATTACAACAGTGACTACGGCCGCGATTTCGCCGACCGAGGTGGGTCCGGGGCAGCCGGGATCAGTGGCGCGGTCCCAGCCCACTGCATACTGCAGCCCGCATTCTCCAAGCGATTTTTCATTGATTGGGCTTATTCAGCCCGCCCTGTGAGGTACCTGGCCAATTAACAGGAAGCGGGTCTGATGACATCATTTAATGTAGCGTCAGCAGCCGGTTTCCTTAAAGGGGCCATGTCCAAATTTACTTTGACAGTTCTGCTGTCAGTGTTCTACAGCATTGAGGTGCTGCAAATACTGACAAGCACTGCACAGAGGCGCACGGCTGCACCCAGGCTCTCCCATGACTACCTCCATATGTTTATGGAGGGAGTCACAGCACGCAGGGAGGTCCTCTTCCCTTCCAATGGGTGGAAGAGAACCTCCCCAGGAGATCACACAGCCTGGTTGCACATTGCACAGGACGGCACAAGCAGGGATGTCATCAGGAGGACCAAGCCTTACAATGATCTGAGCAGATCACGAAATGTTACTGCCAAGCCACACTCAACCTCATCTTGCTGTGCCACTCATCACATCCACATCACTCTGCCTTCTCTACCCTGCTCCTGCACGGCTTTACTCACACCAACTTACCTTGCACCTCGACCCATCCCTCTCTATTACATTATCACTTCCCCATCTCACTAGCCATTCCCCCCCCTCACCCTCAACCTACTGCAATCATACCAACTAACAGCACACAAGGGTAGGCACTTGGGTGGTTTAGCCAATGGTCATGTGAAGTTTCTGTTAATGTGTTGTCAAACATTGAAATCTATATTTTTAACACTTTACCTTATAGGAAAGATCTGTGCTCACCTTTGGAAGTGTCTTAGTGAGTTGCAGTGAATGATGAGACGTAACTCTGACCCCCCCCTCCCAATGGTGATGAGTGTGAAAGGAATGGCTTGGACACTGTAGGGCTGCCTTATGGTGCTGGTGTGGAGTGGTGTCAACCTGGTGCATCATGTGGCAGCCAGGGTTTACAGCATCAAGTGAAGTAAATCTGGCCAAGGTGATGCCATCGCTGCCCTCCCGGGCAACAATGTTGTCGGGTGTTGATGCCCTGTGTCCTGTGCAGCATCAGGTGATTGCGGAGAAGGTTGGTATTGTTGTTGGTGATGTTGATGTGCCTGGTGATGTTGGTGTTGGGGCTGATCGTGGAGGAATTCTGGGGACCAAGTTGAGATATTTTCAAGGGCACTGATGTTGCTGGAATAGATGGCAGCTGAAGTTGAGATGACAGAAGCGATCTGTCAATGGTGAGAGAGCTTGCTCCAAGGAGGTGACAGTAGATAGTTTACTCCAAACACTTCCAAACCGCATACAGCTCAAAAGTGTCTTCCAAGGGGGGCACGGTGGCATAGTGGTTAGCACTGTTGCCTCACAGCGCCAGGGACCCGGGTTCAAATTTGGACTCGGGCGACTGTCTGTGTGGAGTTTGCACATTCTCCCTGTGTCTGCGTGGGTTTCCTCCGGGTGCTCCGGTTTCCTCCCACAGTCCAAAGATGTGTGGGTTAGGTTGATTTGGCTATGATAAATTGACCCTTAGTGTTAGGGGATTAAATACGTGGGGTTACGGGGATAGGGTGGGATATGTGTCGGTGCAGGCTCGATGGGCCGAAATGGCCTCTATCTGCACTGTGGGGATTCTGTGATTCTGTGATTCTGTGAAGTCCTGAAGGCTCAAGCTTCTGACATTGGAAAGTGACCAGCTGTGAAATGGTAGTTTTCATACCACTTTTGCAGTTGTCAGCTATTCACAGATATGAGGAAACACATAGAACCCGACCTACTTACCTGATGTGATCTCCGAACGATGCGAAGTCCATTAAAAAAGTGGGAAAATAGAAATAGGCTGGCAAAGTAGTAGTTAAGAAGCGTTTAACAAGCATTTAACAATCTTAAATGCCTCCCACACCGCTTGGTGTCGGGTTTGTTCTGAAATCGAAGACCTGATACTTTGGAAACTTACATAGAGGCGGGTTCGGAGCGGGTTCCAAAACCTCTGTCAATCATTTCGATTTTGACAGCTGACCCGCCTCCGAACCCACACTCTGAGTGCCGACAAAATCGCGGCCAACATTTTAAAAGTATTTCATTGGCTGTAAAGTTCTTTGGGACGTCCTGACGTCATGAAGGGCGCTATACAAATGCAAATCTTTAGCCCGTTGCGGGCGCACCTCCTGTAACTATTGGGTCTGAATTTGCAGTCGGAGGTTTCCTGTAGGGAAATGCCTCCGATCGCAAATAAAATCCCGCCTACCTGGTGCCTCGGGATCCACGGAGACTTGCGCTCCTGGGCCTCTACACATAGGCATGTGTAAAGGCTCACGTATCCCAAGGGCGCAGGCGGTTCGTAAGCGCCCCGGGATCACATGGGTCGGCCCAACCAATGAAAGAAGGGAATCCCCATTCATACTTATGGGGATTCCATACAGAACCTCCATCAGCGTGAATGGGGATCACATAAAAAACACATTTACACACCAAATAAATAAAAACAAAATTACATATTTAAAATTAATTAAAATACCATTTAATTAAACATTTATAACAAAAATGTAATTTTTTGAAAAATAATTTTAAATGTTTTAAAGGGGCTAAAAATAACCTTAACTTATTTTCCAGGTGATTAAATAATTGAAAAAAAATGTTATATTCATTTAAATTCTTATGCTGGTAGAAGCAGGCGTAAGAGCTGCTTTTACCAGGCGTAAGAATTTCACGGGCATTCGCTGGGGAATAGTTGGCCAAATAGCCCAACTTTCCACCCGCGGATGCCCTTTTCCCGGGGATGCAGTGGATATTGCAAGTTTCGAGTTTCATGCATGCGCTTTGTATGTGAAAACCTGGAACTTGCGGGACCGTTACGGGTGTGTACGCACCCTTGGGCCCCAGAAAATATGGACCATTGTGTTTCTCTCCTGCAGTCAATGAAATATCCAAACAATTTCATACTTTCCTTGGAGCATTATCATTCTTGTGAACACACAGGAACCGCAGGAAAAAATCAGCACAAAGCAACTGTAAAATAACAAAATGCATAGGCTCCAGGAAAAGTCGGGCACAGTTCGTGAACATTGGGGGGGGGCCTTCGTTCAACAGGGTAGATCTTCCTCATCACTGGCTGGGTATTAGCATCGCCTGGTCAGAGCAGAGCTCACTCCATGCATAGCTCGCAGGTCAACTCTCCTTATCGTGCTCTGCGCAGGCGGTGCTTAATGGCCAAGACGGGAATCTACCCCGACCCATTCTAACCAGCAAGGTCACCTCACAGCACATTGCACCTTCTCTCTATATTTTAAAGGTAGATGAAGACTGCTCACTGGGATGAGGTACCATAGCCAATAGCGCAGCAAGAGACTCTGCAGTCAAGAGAGGACAGGAAGAATATCAGGGTTGAGGAGCGGGTGGAATTCTCCTCTCATCCTGATCACAAGCCAACCTGCACTCGACACTTGGTAAACACGACTGTCACACATGGAGCAGATTACAAGAATCGCAACAATAGATAGGGTAGATATAGAGAAGACGGGGGGGAATTTTTCAGGGGGAGGTGGTCAGTGGGCACGTTTGGTGGCGGATCAGTTGGGAATTTTTTTTTGACAGCAGGTAGAAAACCCGCCTCCATGCTAGTCTCCCAGATGTCGGGTCTGTCAGCGCTGAACAGACCCGACACCAAGCGACGGCGGAGGCAAATTTAGATCATTAGATACATTGTTAAGAGGCAATTAAATAGTATTTTCAGGTCACCTTTAGATTTTTAGAGTTTGCCAACAGCTTCCCCGCTGCACAGGGATCACCTCAGGTAAGGAGGTCGGCAGTTGTGTCAGCACGTGATGATTTCTAAACTTGACAGCTGCAAATGGTCTAGAAAAGCTCCCATTTCATAGCTGTTCACTTTCCAAGGTTAGAAGCTGTTGCTTACTGCATTTGGAAGACAGATTGAGCTTTATGCAGCTTGCAAGTATATGGAGCAAATTCTCTATCCAGTGTCACCTCATTGGAACAACCTCTCTCATCATTGACAGATCACTTCTGTCATCTCAACCTCACCCGCTATCTATTCCATCAGCATCGGTGCCTTTGAAAATATCTCACCTTGGTCCTCAGAATCCCACCATGATCAGCCCCAACACCAGCAGCACCAGGCACACCAGCAGCACCAACAACAACAACAACCTTCTCCGCAATCAACTGATGCTGCACAGGACAGAGGGCATCAGCACATTGCTGCCCGGGAGGCCAGTGATGAACTCACCATGGCCACATTTACTTCACTTGGCACTGTACACCCTGGCTGCCACATGATGCACCAGGTTGGCACCACCCTATACCAGCACCATAAAGCATCCCTACAATGCCCAAGCCATTCCTTTCACACTTATCACCATTGCGGGGGGTACGCTTATGTCTCACCATTCACTGCAACTTACTAAGCCACTCCCAAAGGTTCACACAGATCTGTCCAAGAACACAAAGTGTTGAAAATAAAGATTTCAATGTTTGACAGTGTAGAAATGTCTAGTTCCTATCCAAAAAACTGAGGTCCACTCAGGCGATCAAATAAACGAGGTTTAATGAAAACTAACAGAGTTTAACGGATAACTACAGGAGAACATCGAATATAGGTCTAGTCAGTTCGGAGGCTCCACGAGGACTGCTTGGGCGGTCCCGTGGCGGTCCCGGTGGGGGATCACGTGATGAACAGCGTGACGTCATCGCGTTTACCCGCGCTATTAAAGTGATCGCGCTCTGTACATGTAAACAGTGAAAACAAAGATACAGACTCAGGCTGTAGCTAACATATTATTAAAGGGAATTATATACAATTGATCGGAGTCCCTTAGTGGCTCTGCCACATGCGCCCCCCCAGAATTGTCTTTAATAGCAAAAGTAAAATGGCGAGGAGGCCTGACAAGCCTGTCAGATCGACTTCTGTAGCCTTGAAGTGGAAGCTGATGGACGGCGGGCGAGCTGGCGGGCGGTTGCGTTTGATCTGGCACGGCGACTGTGGGCGGTCGGCCATGCTTCGGCGGTTGTGCGATCTCGACTGGGCGGTCAAGGTCCAAGTGAGCCAGCTTCAACCGGTCAACCGAAATGTGGTCCGGTTTACCTCCGACATCGACCGAAAAAGATTTGTCTCCCGGCTCTATCACGCGGAAAGGACCAGTGTAAGGGGGTTTGAGCGGGTCCCGATGAGCGTCGTGGTGGATAAACACATAGTCGGCGTTCTTCAGATCAGCTGGAACGTGGGAGCTCTGCAAGCCGTGATGCGACGTAGGCACTGGAGCGATACATCTGGCTGCCTCCTGGTGGCTGATGAGCTGCTGGGACGCGGACCATGGCTCTGTTGGAGTCGGAAGGAAATCCCCTGGTACGCGTAGCGGCTGGCCATATACGAGCTCCGCCGAGGACGATTGAAGATCTTCTTTAGGTGCCGTACGAAGACCCAAAAGCACCCATGGAAGCCTGTCCACCCAGCCCGCGCCTTGAAGGCTGGCTCGCAGTGCGGCTTTGAGCGACCTGTGGAATCGTTCGCACAGGCCGTTCGCCTGTGGATGGTAGGCAGTGGTGCGATGTAGCTTGACGCCGAGCCCCTGAGCCACAGTGTTCCAGAGCTCCGAAGAAAACTGCGGCCCACGAACAGACGAGATGTCCGCCGGTACCCCGAAACGGGCAACCCAAGAGGAGATGAATGCCCTCGCAACGTCTGCGGAAGTGGTGGATGACAAAGGAACCGGCTCCAGCCATCGAGTGGTGCGGTCAACTTTGTAAGAAGATGAGTAAACCCGTGCGAAGGCGGAAGTGGCCCCACCAGGTCCACATGCACATGATCAAACCTACGTTCCGGAACAGCGAAAGTGGCCAATAGAGCCTTGACGTGACGCTGCACCTTGGCCTTTTGGCAGACCACGCAGGTGTTGGCCCAGTCGCGAACATCCATGTGCATGCCCCACCACACGAATTTGGATGACATCGGCCATTTCTAGGCCTTCATGCCAGGGTGCGACAACCCGTGTATGGCGTCAAAAACTTTTCGGCGCCAGGCGACCGAGATGATAGGGTGAGGATCTCCTACGGAGACGTCGCAGAGTAGCGTAGTGCCCGTGGCATGGAATTTGACGTTGGCCGCTTGGAGGCTAGAGGGGTTGGTTCTGTAAGATTGGACTTCCGGATCCGAGGCTTGATCCGCAGCCATGAGGGCAGAGTCGATGCCGAGCTGGACTGCGTGAACGGTCACGCGGGAGAGGCAATCCGCCACCAGGTTGTCTTTACCGGACACATGCTGAATGTCAGTGGTGAATTCTGAGATAAACGTCAACTGACGTTGTTGCCGAGCTGACCACGGTTCGGCGGTCTTGGCCATAGCGAACGTTAGTGGCTTATGGTCCACAAAAGACGTGAACGGACGTCCCTCTAGCAAGAACCGGAAATGGCGGATGGCCAGAAAAAGGGCCAGCAACTCCCGGTCGAACGTGCTGTACTTTCGTTCGTTTCGCCGTAGTTGACGGCTGAAAAATGCCAGCGGCTGCCACGTCCCATGCACCCACTGTTCCTGCACTGCGCCGATGGCGTAGTCTGACGCGTCGGTGGTAAGGGAGATGGTGGCACCTGGTAGCGGGTGTGCCAGCATGTTTGCGTTGGCTAAAGCGTCTTTTATGTCGACGAACGCCCGGTCCATGTCGACCGTCCAGCTAATCGGATCCTTGCCGGACTTGCCCTTGAGGGCCTCGTACAGGGGTTGCATGAGCAGAGCTGCATTAGGGACGAACCGGTGATAAAAATTTACCATCCCGAGGAACTCCTGCAGGGCCTTGATGGTCTGCAGGCGCGGGAACGAAGTAACTGCCTCCACCTTCGTTTGCAGGGGAATTGCACCGTCCAATGTGATGCGATGGCCTAAGAAATCAATCTGCTGCAGGCCGAACTGGCACTTGGCCGGGTTGCTGATCAAGCCGTGTTGACTGAGGCGTCTAAAGAGGGTGCGCAAATGGCAGATGTGTTCCTCTTTATTAGGGCTGGCGAGGAGGACGTCGTCGAGGTAGATGAATAGAAACTTGAGGTCCCGAAGCACGGAGTCCATCAAGCGCTGGAAAGCTTGTGCAGCATTCTACAATCCAAACGGCATCCGCAGAAATTCAAACAGGCCGAATGGGGTGATGACTGCAGTTTTCGGGAAGTCTTGCGGGTGTACGGGGGCCTGGTGGTAGCCACGGACAATGTCGACTTTTGAAAAAATGCTATTTCCCGCCAAATGGGCAGAGAAATCCTGAATATGAGGGATCGGGTACCGATCAGGAGTAGTGGCGTCGTTCAGGCATCGGTAGTCGCCGCAAAGCCGCCATCCGCCACCAGGTTTTGGAACAATGTGGAGAGGTGAAGACCAGGGACTATTCGACCGGCGAATAATCCCGAGCCGCTCCATCGTGTCGAACTCCGCTTTCGCAGCCGCGAGCTTGCCGGGTTCGAGACGCCGGGCCCGTGCGTAGACCGGGGAGCCAGTAGTGGTGATGTGATGTCATCCGGAGGTGGGAACGCGCAGGAGACAGTGCGCGCCACGGTGTTACTGCGGTGGCACGGGATGGAGTGAAAAGTGGCCGCATTGATCAACCGGCGGTGCCGTACATCCACCAGGAGGCCGTTGGCGCACAAAAAATCTGCCCCGAGGATGGCTTGAGAGACTTTGGCCGTGATGAAATCCCAGTAAAACCGCTGGCCGCCGAAGCACACCTGGACCCGCCGGCTTCCGAAGGTCCGAATGGCACCGCCTGTAACAACCGCGACTTTATCGTTTCATACTTGCAATCTTCTGGTGGATTACCAAGCAGGCTGACGATCCACAAGGCTGTGGCGCTGTCGAGAGCGGAGACCACGTGATAGTAACGGGTCTGATCCGCAACGATGTTCCTGATTGCGAACTGGGCTTCAGCCTGGATGAACCACGCGGCTGGCTGTTGCTCCCAGAACTGTGGTAGCTTCAAAGCAACGGAGTTCGATTCCATGTTCAGTAACTTCTGCGAAAACCGTTCGCAAAAGTCGGGGTCACCAATGTAGGAATGTCTAGTTCCTATCCAAAAGACTGAGGTCCACTCAGGCAATCAAATAAATGAGGTTTTGTTGAGATACCGCGGCAAACGTGGGAGTCGAGACAGAGCTATTGAAAACACAACTGCTTTATTCTGACCACATGGCAAACAGGAACTAGAAAAGCCCGCACATCCACTTAAATACTTCCCAGACAGGAAGTGCTCCCGGCAGCCTGTCCCTGCGGGAAACAAGTTGCTGGAGGAAAGGGCCCCCGGCTGGGGGCTTCTGCTTAGACTGTCTGTGCCGCCGTGAGCGGATTATGTCCAGTGGTGGCGTGTCGCCACAGAGCTGCCCCCAGAATCCGCTTAGGAGGAGTGGACGAGTCGTGACGGTGGTCTAATGGTTCTGCCGCAGCGGCTCTGAGTGGTCGCCGGTCTGGCTGGTTGGGTCGGGCGGTTCGCCGCCGGCTGTGCTGGCTTGCCGGGGGGACGGCCTCTGGCTGGAGGCTGGGCCACGGGGACCTGTTCCCCTGGTTCTGTGTGTGCTGGTTTGAGCCGGTCGATGGAGACTGTCTCGACCCTGTCGCCGAGTCGCAGCTTGAATACCTTGTCCCCGGTTTGTAGTACCTCGTACGGACCGTCGTACGGGGGTCGCAGGGGCCCGCGGTGCGCGTCGTGTCGCACGAAGACGAAGCGCGCCTGCTGTAAATTTGGCGGGACGTGAGGTGCGAGTTCGCCGTGTCGGTTGACCGGAAGTGGGGCGAACTGCTGAGCGGAAGAGAAAGAGTCGAGCCGCTGCTGTTCGGCCGACCAAGGCTTGGTAGGCTCCGGAAGGAATTCGCCTGGGACGCGGAGCGGTTGTCCGTAGACTAACTCCGCTGCCGTGGACTGGAGGTCTTCCTTGACCGCGGTGCGTAGGCCGAGTAGCACCCACGGTAGGCGGTCAGTCCAGGTACTGTCCTGCAGGCCGGCGCGGAGTGAGGCCTTGAGTGACCTGTGGAAGCGTTCACAAAGTCCGTTGGCCTGCGGGTGGTACACCATGGTGTGGTGGAGCGTCACCCCGAGGTTGCGTGCTGTGCCCGTCCAGAGTTCGGAGGTGAACTGGGCGCCTCTGTCGGAGGTTATGTGGCCGGTACGCCGAACCTCGCAACCCAGGTGTTAACGAACGCCCTGGCGATGTCGGCTGTGGTGGTGGAGGTCAGCGGCACTGCCTCAGGCCAGCGTGTGTAGCGGTCGACCATCGTGAGGAGATAAGTTTGGCCTTGCGATGGCGGCAGGGGACCGACGATGCCGACGTGTACGTGGTCGAAGCGGCGGCTGGGTACCTCGAAGTCTCCCAGGGGTGCTTTGGTGCGCAGCTGTACCTTAGCCCGTTGGCAGGCGAGGCAGGAGGTGGCCCAAGTCCGAACATCTCTGCTAAGGCCGCGCCAGACGAAGCGCTTGGAGAGGAGTTTGACGGATGCGCGGGAACCCGGGTGAGAGAGCCCGTGGAGCGCGTCGAAGACGCGGCGGCGCCAGGTCTCAGGGACGACCGGCCTGGGTTGGCCGAGTGAGACGTCGCACGTGACTGCCGTGGCTTCGGGCCCGTGCGCGACCTTGGCTAGGCGTAGCCCTGGCAGGCTGGTAGCCGCCGAGAGGAGGTCTGGGTCCGTGAGCTGGGCCGCTGCTAGTTGTGCGTAGTCGACCGCGAGGTGATTCGCACAGACGGCGGGACGGGAAAGGCAGTCGGCGACCACGTTGTCTCTACCGGAGACGTGCTGAATGTCGGTAGTAAACTCGGAGACGGCCGCGAGCTGGCGTTGCTGCCTAGCGGACCAGGGTTCGGTGTGCTTGGCCATCGCGTATGTGAGTGGCTTGTGGTCCACATACGCGGTGAAGGGGCGGCCTTCCAGGAGGAACCTGAAATGGCGGACCGACAGGTGGAGTGCGAGAAGCTCGCGGTCGAAAGTGGAGTATTTGACCTCCGGGGGGCGCAGTTGGCGGCTGTAGAAGGCAAGTGGCTGCCACGCGCCATTGACCCACTGCTCGAACACGGCCCCGACCGCGTAGTCGGAGGCGTCGGTGGTGAGCGCGACCCGGGCATCGGCCCTCGGGTGCGCGAGCAGAGTGGCGTCGGCGAGCGCGTTTTTGGTGGCGTCGAAGGCGGCTGCCGTGTCAGTGGTCCAGGCTACGTCCATCTTGCCGGATTTTCCTCGGAGGGAGTCGTATAGGGGCTTCATAAGGGCTGCGGCTCTGGGGACGAACCTGTTGTAGAAGTTCACCATCCCGAGGAACTCCTGGAGGCCCTTGATGGTTGTGGGGCGGGGGAATTGCTGGACGGCCTGCACCTTGTTGGGCAGGGGGACGGCCCCAGCAGGGGTGATGTGGTGACTGAGAAAATCGATCTCGGTTAGGCCGAATTGGCACTTCGCCGGGCTGAGGATGAGCCCGTGTTGGGCTCGGCGCCCGAACAGGATGCGAAGGTGTTCGAGGTGTTCCTGTTTGGAGGAGCTGGCCACGAGAATGTCGTCTAGATAGACGAATAGGAAGTTCAGGTCCCGGAGGACTGAGTCCATAAGGCGCTGGAAAGCCTGTGCTGCATTCTTGAGGCCGAAGGGCATCCTCAGGACCTCGAACAGGCTGAATGGGGTGATGACGGCCGTTTTGGGGATGTCTGCGGGGTGTACGGGGACTTGGTGGTAACCGCGCACCAGGTCGACTTTGGAAAAGACGGTTCGTCCGGCCAGTCGGGCCGAGAAGTCCTGGATGTGTGGCACCGGGTACCGATCAGGGGTGGTGGCGTCGTTGAGGCGGCGGTAGTCCCCGCAAGGGCGCCAGCCTCCGCCGGGCTTGGGGGCGATGTGGAGGGGCGAGGCCCAAGGGCTGCTGGAGCGGCGGATGATGCCGAGTTGTTCCATGTGGGTAAACTCGGCCCGCGCGATTTCCAGCTTGGCCGGGTTGAGTCTGCGGGCGTGGGCAGAAACTGGGGGGCCGGTGGTGGGGATATAGTGTTCCACACCGTGCTTGGCGGCTTTGGCCGAAAAGGTCGGGTTAGTGAGGGCGGGAAACTCAGCTAGGAGTGCCGAGTAGTTGTCCGTGGCTCTGGCGAGGCAGTAGGTCGTCGGGCCGGCCGAACGGGCCGGGGTAAAGGCGCCGGGGATGTGGGCCATAGTGTTGATGTCGACGAGGCGGTGCCTCGGAATGTCGACAAGGAGGCCGTGGGCGCGTAGGAAGTCGGCGCCAATGAGTGGGCAGAGGACCTTGGCTGTCAGGAACTCCCAGCGGTAGCGGCGGCCCGCGAGGTCGAGCGTGACCATGCGGGTGCCATATGTGCGGATTTCAGAGCCGTTGGCTGCAGCCAGTGTGATACCCCGTGTGCCGCGTTGGATCTCGAGGGCGGAGGCGGGGGTGATGCTGTGCTGGGCCCCTGTGTCGCACAGAAATCGGCGGTTGGTTCTGTCGTCAGTGACGTACAGTAGGGGCTCCTTCTGCCCCGTGGCCATCGCGGGGGCCGGTGCGGGGGGGGGTTTGAAGGAACACGGTGGCGTGCAGCGTTGAGCCCTAGCGCCAAAACGGGTGTGGTAGTAGCAGTGACCCGGAGTGGTAGGGCGGTCGGGCCTAGCGGCCCGGGAAGACCGCGTGGTCGTTGCCGTGAGGTCGGGCGCGACGTCGCGAGCGGCCTGTGCAGAGAGCAGCCGGTCGGCCTTTTCGGCTATCTCATTCAGGTCCGTGGAGTCAGACTCCACAAGGAATGGGCGGATGCTGGCGGGGAGCTGCCGAATGAAAAGCGTGCGAAAAAGGGCGCCGGGATTTTTGTCGTCTGAGAGGGACAGCATGTGGGAAAGCAGGTCTGATGGTGAAGCGTCACCAAGGCCGGGGAGGTCCAGGAGTTGGCAGTGGCGCTGGTAAGAGGACGTTTGAAATTTTTTAAGTAGCGCAGCCTTCAGATGCTCGTACTTGCCCTCCGTTAGTGGATTCTGCAGCGCTGCCCAAACCTTGGGGACTGTAGCGTAGGTGAGCGAGGCGACGAGGTAGTCGTACTTCATGGCGTCGACTGTAATGCCTTTCAGCCGGAATCTGGACTCAGCTTGAACGAACCAGGCTTCGGCGAGGTTCTCCCAAAAGTCAGGTAATTTAACCGTGACTACGTTTGTATCCGCCATGCTAGCTTAGGATTCGTCCTGAGCGTCGGGGTCACCAGTGTTGAGATACCGCGGCAAACGTGGGAGTCGAGACAGAGCTATTGAAAACACAACTGCTTTATTCTGACCACATGGCAAACAGGAACTAGAAAAGCCCGCACATCCACTTAAATACTTCCCAGACAGGAAGTGCTCCCGGCAGCCTGTCCCTGCGGGAAACAAGTTGCTGGAGGAAAGGGCCCCCGGCTGGGGGCTTCTGCTTAGACTGTCTGTGCCGCCGTGAGCGGATTATGTCCAGTGGTGGCGTGTCGCCACAGTTTAATGAAAACTAACAGAGTTTAACGGATAACTACAGCAGAACATCGAATATAGGTCTAGTTAGTTCGGAGGCTCCACGAGGACCTGCTTGGGCGGTCCCGTGGCTGACGTCATGACGTCATCACGTTTTTCCCGCCGGTGAGGGATCACGTGATGAACGGCGTGACGTCATCGCGTTTACCCGCGCTATTAAAGTGATCGCGCTCTGTACATGTAAACAGTGAAAACAAAGATACAGACTCAGGCTGTAGCTAACATATTATTAAAGGGAATTATATCCAATTGATCGGAGTCCCTTAGTGGCTCCGCCACAACAGCACATTAACAGAAACTTCACCTGAACATTGGCTAAAAGACACAAGTGCCTACCCTTGTGTGTTGTTAGTTGGTATCCTTGCACTAGGATGAGGGTGAGTGTGAGGGGTGGCTAGTGAGATGGGAAAGTGATAATGTCGATAGAGAGGGATGGGTGGAGGTGCAAGGTAAGTTGGTGTGAGTAAGGATGTGCAGGAGTAGGGTAGGGAAGGCAGAGTGATAGGGATGTGATGAGTGGCACAGCAGGATGAGGATGAGTGTGGCTTTGCAGTAACATTTCGTGATCTACTGAGATCATTGAAAGGTTTGCGCCACTGCAGCCTGGTCCTCCTGATGACATCCCTGCTTGTGCCCTCCTGTGCAATGTGCAACCAGGCTGTGTGATCTCCTGGGGAGGTCTCTTCCGCCCATGGAAAGGGAAGAAGACCTCTCTGTGTGCTGTGACTCTGGATGGTGTCATGGGAGAGCCTGGGTGCAGGCGTGCACCTCTGTGCAGTGCTTGTCAGTTTTTGCAGCACCTCAATGCTGTAGAACATGGACAGCAGAACTGTCAAAATCAATTTGCGCATGGTCCCTTTAAGGAAATCGGCTGATGACGCCATCAGACTTGCTTCCTTTAATTGGCCGGGAAACACGCTGGGTGGGCTTAACAAGCCTAATCAATGTAAAAAAAATTTCACAGAGCGGGCTGGAGCCAGCAGCAAGGTCGCAGCCCACCACCGACCCTGGCCCCACCGGCCCCACCACGGTAGGCAAAATCACGGCCGATGTATTCCACTTGTGGGGGAGAAGAAAACTAGGGGCCATAAATATAAGATAGTCACTAACAAATCCAACAGGGAATTCAGGAGAAACTTCTTTACCCAGAGTGGTGAGAATGTGGAACTCGCTACCACAAGGAGTGGCTGAGGCGAATAGCATTGATGTATTTAAGGTAAAGCTAGATAAGCACAAGAGGGAGAAAGGAATAGGATCTGCCGATAAGGTGAGATGAAGAGGGGCACGTGTAGAGCATAAATACCAGCATGGATCAGTTGGGCCGAATAGCCTGTTTCTGTGCCATACATTCTATGTAACAAACCACCTTGAAACTCTTCTGCCAGTAACAGAGCGATCGGTGGAAACAGACTCAGTCCACACACACACAGCCACTCAAAGGGTGTTGACATCCCAGCTACGGCAAGATAGTCAAAGTAAACACGACCAACTTGAAAAAGCCTCTGAAGGACTTGAATCACATTAAGTGGCTGTCCGGAAGGTGGAGTTACTCAGGGCATTCAGCTCCATATCCGCTTTTTGTTTTGTCCTGTTTACTTACAATAGGCTAACTATACAAACACACAGGAATTAGGCCTCGAGATCTTGTTTCTTTATAACTACGGTCCTCGCCCAAAGAAATATAAAAGAATACAGCTGGAGTGAGTCCCTCAGGCAGTGAGATGGCGCTGAATCAGATCTATCACTGTTTCTTATCAAAACAATCCCATCAATTAGAACATCTGTAATGTATAACTTTGCATTCTCTCAGTACACACTCTTTGTATTTCCAAGCAGAACCTCGGATCATGAGTTAAAGAAGGCCACCACGGAGATTAACTTTGTTGATCGGGAAGCCAGCCAAGGGGATTATTTTGATTTTCTGTAATAGTTTCCTCGTGCTGACACGTTCGCCAAAAAAATTAAACAAGCACAGCCTGAAAATGCATCGTTTGACACACATGGGACTCTGCGCTTAGGCCGGAAAACAGATCAACATAGATCAATCATCCTGGAGTAAAGGAAAGCAGCGAATGAGGAGGAGAGCGAGAGACAGAAAAACATTGCGGAGGAGAGAGACTCACAGAGAAACAGTGAGGAGAGAGAAACACAGAAAAACAGTGAGGAGGAGAGGCAGAGAAACAGTGAGGAGGAAAGAGAGACAGAGAAACAGTGAGGAGAGAGAGAGACAGAGAAACAGTGAGGAGAGAGAGAGACAGAGAAACAGTGAGGAGAGAGAGAGACAGAGAAACAGCGAGGAGAGAGAGAGACAGAGAAACAGTGAGGAGAGAGACAGAGAAACAGTGAGGAGGAGAGAGACACAGAGAAACAGTGAGGAGGAGAGAGAGACAGAGAAACAGTGAGGAGAGAGAGAGACAGAGAAACAGTGAGGAGGAGATAGAGACAGAGAAACAGTGAGGAGGAGAGAGAGACAGAGAAACAGTGAGGAGGAGAGAGAGACAGAGAAACAGTGAGGAGAAAGAGAGACAGAGAAACAGTGAGGAGGAGAGAGAGAGACAGAGAAACAGTGAGGAGGAGAGAGAGACAGAGAAACAGTGAGGAGGAGAGAGAGACAGAGAAACAGTGAGGAGAGAGAGACAGAGAAACAGTGAGGAGGACAGAGAGACAGAGAAACAGTGAGGAGGAGATAGAGACAGAGAAACAGTGAGGAGGAGAGAGTGACAGAGAAACAGTGAGGAGGAGAGAGAGACAGAGAAACAGTGAGGAGAGAGAGAGAGACAGAAAAACAGTGAGGAGGAGAGAGACAGAGAAACAGTGAGGAGAGAGAGAGAGACAGAGAAACAGTGAGGAGAGAGAGAGACAGAGAAACAGTGAGGAGAGAGAGAGACAGAGAAACAGTGAGGAGGAGAAAGACAGAGAAACAGTGGGGAGGAGAGAGACAGAGAAACAGTGAGGAGAGAGAGAGACAGAGAAACAGTGAGGAGAGAGAGACAGAGAAACAGTGAGGAGAGAGAGACAGAGAAACAGTGAGGAGAGAGAGAGACAGAGAAACAGTGAGGAGAGAGAGAGACAGAGAAACAGTGGGGAGGAGAGAGACAGAGAAACAGTGAGGAGAGAGAGACAGAGAAACAGTGGGGAGGAGAGAGACAGAGAAACAGTGAGGAGGAGAGAGAGACAGAGAAACAGTGAGGAGAGAGAGACAGAGAAACAGTGAGGAGAGAGAGACAGAGAAACAGTGAGGAGAGAGAGAGACAGAGAAACAGTGAGGAGAGAGAGAGAGACAGAGAAACAGTGAGGAGAGAGAGAGACAGAGAAACAGTGAGGAGAGAGAGAGAGACAGAGAAACAGTGAGGAGGAGAGAGAGACAGAGAAACAGTGAGGAGGAGAGACAGAAAAACAGTGAGGAGAGAGAGAGAGACAGAGAAACAGTGAGGAGGAGAGAGAGACAGAGAAACAGTGAGGAGAGAGGGAGAGACAGAGAAACAGTGAGGAGGAGAGAGACAGAGAAACAGTGGGGAGGAGAGAGACAGAGAAACAGTGAGGAGAGAGAGAGAGAAACAGTGAGGAGAGAGAGAGAGACAGAGAAACAGTGAGGAGGAGAGAGAGACAGAGAAACAGTGAGGAGGAGAGAGACAGAGAAACAGTGAGGAGGAGAGAGAGACAGAGAAACAGTGAGGAGGAGAGAGAGACAGAGAGAAACAGTGAGGAGGAGAGAGAGAGACAGAGAAACAGTGAGGAGAGAGAGAGAGACAGAGAAACAGTGAGGAGGAGAGAGACAGAGAAACACTGAGGAGAAGAGAGAGACAGAGAAACAGTGAGGAGGAGAGAGAGACAGAGAAACAGTGAGGAGAGAGAGAGACAGAGAAACAGTGAGGAGAGAGAGAGAGACAGAGAAACAGTGAGGAGGAGAGAGAGACAGAGAAACAGTGAGGAGGAGAGAGAGACAGAGAAACAGTGAGGAGAGAGAGAGACAGAGAAACAGTGAGGAGGAGAGAGAGACAGAGAAACAGTGAGGAGGAGAGAGAGAGAGAGAAACAGTGAGGAGAGAGAGAGAGACAGAGAAACAGTGAGGAGCAGAGAGACAGAGAAACAGTGAGGAGGAGAGAGAGACAGAGAAACAGTGAGGAGAGAGAGAGACAGAGAAACAGTGAGGAGGAGAGAGAGACAGAGAGAAACAGTGAGGAGGAGAGAGAGACAGAGAAACAGTGAGGAGGAGAGAGAGACAGAGAAAGAGTGAGGAGAGAGAGAGACAGAGAAACAGTGAGGAGGAGAGAGAGACAGAGAAACAGTCAGGAGGAGGAGAGAGACAGAGAAACAGTGAGGAGGAAAGAGACACAAAGAAACAGTGAGGAGGAGAGAGAGACAGAGAAACAGTGAGGAGGAGAGAGAGACAGAGAAACAGTGAGGAGGAGAGAGAGACAGAGAAACAGTGAGGAGAGAGAGAGAGACAGAGAAACAGTGAGGAGGAGAGAGAGACAGAGAAACAGTGAGGAGAGAGAGAGAGACAGAGAAACAGTGTCAAATCGATTGAAACCTACAGAATGTTGGAAAACTGTACCTTTTTGCTATGTAAGCTTTGGCAATATGGTTCTCTGTAAACTTTCATGCCAATAAAGCATTTGAATTGGAATTTGAATTGGAATTGGAATTGGACAGAGAAACAGTGAGGAGAGAGAGAGAGACAGAGAAACAATGAGGAGAGAGAGAGACAGAGAAACAGTGAGGAGAGAGAGAGAGACAGAGATACATCTACTCAAACAGCGGATGTGGGTCTTCGCAAGAAACCTCATAAACACTGCCAAAAGACGCAGCCCTCCCACCCCCCCTACCATTGGGAGCCCAAACAGGACCACCAATGTCCCCCACCCCCCTTTACAAAACCGACAACAGAACCGTGCTTTTATACCTGACCCAAGACCCCCCTCTAGACCACAGACTGTAGACCAAGAACTGAGAAAGATCATGACGATGCTGAACAGCCTGATAGAAAGCCGGAGAAATTATTAATATTGTTATTTATCATTATCATTATTGTTATCTTATCAGTATTATTACTATTATTAGATAGACATATGTGCATGCCTCATGAAATTTATACTAAATCATCACTTAGCATTATAGAAAATAGTGTTTCCACACTCATCCCACAAAATAGGTCCATTTTATTTTGTTTTATTGAACTATATAAATGCGTTCTTTCCACATAAGCTGCTGGAATATCCAGGGCCTCCGCTCCTCAACTTTTGGGATGAAGAGTACAGACCCTGAATTCCTAAAAGCTATAAAAGACATTGATATAATTGTGTTAACAGAAACATGGTGCCAAAAGGACATGCCGACCCACTGTCCTCCAATGTACCATGAAATCATTGTGCCCTCAGTAAAGAACACTAAAACACGCAAGGGCAGAACCTCCGGGGGAATATTGGTGTGGTATAAGGGAGAACTGGACAAACACATCTCACCGGTAAAACAGGGGAAATCACACGTATGGCTAAAACTAGATAAAAATATAGGAATAGCAAAAAAATATGTTTACTTATGTGCGATCTACATACCTCCAATAGATTCGCCATATTTCGAAGAGGAGTTATTTGATACTCTCCACATGGAAATCAGCCATTTCCAGGCCCAAGGAAAGGTGATAATATGTGGGGACCTAAATGCAAGGACCGGTTGTGAACCTGACTTCATAGACCCACAGGGAAACAACCATGTGTTTGGCCAGACCCCTTTAGATGTCACACCAGCCATCGCAAATCGGAACAACCTTGATCGTGAAATAAATAAAAGCGGTAGGGAGGTAGTGCAACTCTGCCGAGCCTTAGGCCTGTACATAGTTAATGGTAGGTTCAGAGGGGACTCCCTAGGGAGACTCACATACTCCTCAACTCTTGGGTCTAGTGTGGTGGACTATACAATCACTGACCTGGACCCCTGCGATATCAACGCATTCACTGTCAGGCAGCAATCCCCCCTCTCAGACCATAACCAAATAAATGTGTACCTTAAACTTTCTGCCCAAACTACAGACACAAAAAAGGAACACAGTAAGCTACATAAAATAAACCAGACATACAGATGGGCCCCAGACAGTGGAGATAAATTCATCACAGCACTAAATTCACCTGATCTCACAAGTAAAATTTCAAAATTTAAAGAAAATCTATATGAGATCACCAGAGATGGTGTAAACACGGCCATAGAGGATATAAATATGATCTTCCATGAGGCAGCTGTAAAAGCCGACCTCGTGAAACAGAAGAGGAAGCATCACAAAAGACAAAATAAAAATATGAAATGGTTTGACCACGAATGCAAAAATGCCAGAAAAGACCTGAGAAAAATATCAAACCAAAAGCATCGGCAACCAAACAATCCGGACCTACGTACTAGATACAATGAAACCCTCAAAAGATATAAACACACCATTAGGAACAAAACACAAAACTATACCCACAAAATACTCGAAGAAATTGAAAACTCCACCAATCCAAAACAATTCTGGGAAATGTGGAATAACCTGAGTACAACACAATTGCAAGCATTACCAATCCAAGATGGCGACATCTGGAGAACACATTTTGAAAACCTCTACAAAGACATCCCAAAAAACAAAACAAACCCAAGTCAACATCAGGTCACAGAAAAACTCCACACATTAGAAGCAACAATTAAAGACAACCAAAACCCTCTAGACTCCCCAATCACATGGAAAGAACTGGCCACAAAAACAAAATCTCTCCACCTAAAGAAAGCCTGTGGCCCAGACAACATCAAAAATGAAATGCTAAAGTTCAGCAATATGGAGATGCAGGGTGCGATACTCAAACTATTCAACATCATATTACGCTCAGGCTGTTTTCCCGATATCTGGTGCCAAGGACTAATCTCCCCCATATATAAAAGTGGAAACAAATCAGACCCAAATAACTACCGCGGCATCTGTGTCAACAGTTGTCTAGGGAAGTTATTCTGCAGTATTCTAAATAGTAGATTACTTGATTTTCTTAACAAACATAATATCCTCAGAAAAAACCAAATAGGCTTTCTTCCAAAACACCGCACCGCCGACCATATCTATACCCTTCACACCCTCATTGAAAAACATAAACACCAAACAAAAAATGGGAAAATATTCGCCTGTTTCATCGACTTCAAGAAAGCCTTTGACTCTATATGGCACGAAGGGCTCTATTATAAACTTCTTCAGTGTGGAATAGGGGGCAAAGTCTATGACCTTATTAAATCAATGTATCTGAAAAACAAATGCGGGGTCAAAATTGGAGACAAACGCACCGATTTCTTCACCCAGAGAAGAGGCGTCCGGCAGGGCTGCAATTTGAGCCCGACCCTGTTCAACATATACATAAATGAATTAGCAGACATGCTGGAGCAAAGCGAGTCACCAGGTCTCCGTCTCCTGGATGGAGAAGTGAAGTCCCTGTTCTATGCGGACGACCTGGTTCTGCTGTCTCCCACAGAACAGGGATTACAGCAACAACTAGACCTACTCGACAAATACTGCCAAAATTGGGCTCTAACAGTAAATCTAAAGAAAACCAACATCATGATTTTTCAGAAAAGACCCAGATGTCAGGAAAACAAATACCAGTTTACCCTCAGTGATACCACTATAGGACACACTATGAGCTACACCTACCTTGGTCTAACTATTACAGCATCAGGGAGCTTCAGCATAGCAGTGAATGCACTAAAAGAAAAAGCCCGAAGAGCCCTATATGCAATAAAAAGAAAATTCTACAACATCCAAATCCCAATCAAAATCTGGCTCAAAATTTTTGACAGCATAATCCTGCCCATTGCACTGTACGGTAGTGAAGTATGGGGCCCGCTAAATCACCAAAGCTACACTAAATGGGAAAAACACACAATAGAAGCCCTACATGCAGAATTCTGCCGAAGCATCCTTCGCACCCAAAGAAAAACGCCAACAAATGCATGCAGGGCCGAACTAGGCAGATACCCACTGATAATAAACATCCAAAAACGAGCACTAAACTTCCTAAATCACCTCAAATCCAGCTCCCCAGACACCCTTCATTTCAAAGCCTTTCAGACCCAAGAGGTAAACCCAGAAAAGAGTCCCCTGAGTCAGCTGCTACTGAAACGAAGTACTCAGCCGGACCCTGACCAGCCCCAGACCAACACAGCCGTCCAAACACCAATCCGAGTGAACCAAATCATTAAAAAATGCAAAGAAACCTACCTGGAACATTGGAACAAAATAACCGAAAGCCAAAGCAGATTAGAATGTTACCGGGCCCTAAAAAGAGAATATAAACTGGCAGACTACCTCACGACCATCAGAGACACAAAACAGAGACAGACCCTCACCAGGTACAGACTAAGCGACCACCAACTGGAAATTGAAAAAGGCAGATACAAGAAATCCTGGCAGCCTAGAGAGAATAGAATATGCGATCAATGTCTGGCTGGCGAGGTTGAAACAGAAATGCATTTCCTCCTAAAATGCGAAAAATTCAACACATCAAGAAACATATTATTCAACAAGCTAAGCCAAACAACCCCAGATTTCAAGGAATTGGATGATCTGTCAAAATTGAGATTAGTCCTAGGAGAAGGAGACAGACCATACCTTGGGGCCAAATATGTAACAACATGTCACAACCTGAGGACTGTTTAAAATTAAGACTGTTTAAAATTAATATTGAACGTACCAAATGAAGTACAAAGACTGATTAAAATTAATATTGTTTAAAAGTAATATTGTATGTACCCAACAAATGTCAAATCGATTAATGCCTACAGAATGTTAGAAAACTGTACCTTTTTGCAATGTAAGCTTTGGCAATATGGTTCTCTGTAAACTTTCATGCCAATAAAGCATTTGAATTGAATTGAATTGAATTGAGTAGGAGAGAGAGACAGAGAAACAGTGAGGAGGAGAGAGAGAGAGAAACAGTGAGGAGGAGAGAGAGACAGAGAGAAACAGTGAGGAGGAGAGAGAGACAGAGAAACAGTGAGGAGGAGAGAGAGACAGAGAAACATTGAGGAGGAGAGAGAGAGAGAGAAACAGTGAGGAGGAGAGAGAGACAGAGAAAGAGTGAGGAGGAGAGAGAGACAGAGAAACAGTGAGGAGGAGAGAGAGACAGAGAAACAGTGAGGGGGAGAGAGAGACAGAGAAACAGTGAGGAGGAGAGAGAGACAGAGAAACAGTGAGGAGAGAGAGAGAGACAGAGAAACAGTGAGGAGGAGAGAGAGGCAGAGAAACAGTGAGGAGGAGAGAGAGACAGAGAAACAGTGAGGAGGAGAGAGAGACAGAGAAACAGTGAGGAGGAGAGAGAGACAGAGAAACAGTGAGGAGGAGAGGGAGACAGAGAGAAACAATGAGGAGGAGAGAGAGACAGAGAAACAGTGAGGAGAGAGAGAGAGAGACAGAGAAACAGTGAGGAGGAGAGAGAGACAGAGAAACAGTGAGGAGGAGAGAGAGAGAGAAACAGTGAGGAGAGAGAGAGAGACAGAGAAACAGTGAGGAGGAGAGAGAGACAGAGAAACAGCGAGGAGGAGAGAGAGACAGAGAAACAGTGAGGAGAGAGAGAGAGACAGAGAAACAGTGAGGAGAGAGAGAGACAGAGAAACAGTGAGGAGGAGAGAGAGACAGAGAAACAGTGAGGAGGAGAGAGAGACAGAGAGAAACAATGAGGGGGAGAGAGAGAGACAGAGAAACAGTGAGGAGGAGAGAGAGACAGAGAAACAGTGAGGAGGAGAGAGAGACAGAGAAACAGTGAGGAGAGAGAGAGACAAAGAAACAGTGAGGAGGAGCGAGAGACAGAGAAACAGTGAGGAGAGAGAGAGACAGAGAGAAACAATGAGGAGGAGAGAGAGAGACAGAGAAACAGTGAGGAGGAGAGAGAGACAGAGAAACAGTGAGGAGAGAGAGAGAGACAGAGAAACAGTGAGGAGGAGAGAGAGACAGAGAAACAGTGAGGAGGAGAGAGAGAGACAGGGAAAAAGTGAGGAGGAGAGAGAGACAGAAACAATGAGGAGGAGAGAGAGAGACAGGGAAACAGTGAGGAGAGAGAGACAGAGAAACAGTGAGGAGGAGAGAGACAGAGAAACAGTGAGGAGGAGAGACAGACAGAGAAACAGTGAGGAGGAGAGAGAGACAGAGAAACAGGGAGGAGGAGAGAGAGACAGAGAAACAGTGAGGAGGAGAGAGAGACAGAGAAACAGTGAGGAGGAGAGAGAGACAGAGAAAAAGTGAGGAGGAGAGAGAGAGACAGAGAAACAGTGAGGAGGAGAGAGAGACAGAGAAACAGTGAGGAGAGAGAGAGACAGAGAAACAGTGAGGAGAGAGAGAGACAGAGAAACAGTGAGGAGGAGAGAGAGACAGAGAAACAGTGAGGAGGAGAGAGAGAGAGGGAAACAGTGAGGAGGAGAGAGACAGAGAAACAGTGAGGAGAGAGAGAGAGACAGAGAAACAGCGAGGAGGAGAGAGACAGAGAAACAGTGAGGAGGAGAGAGAGACAGAGAAACAGTGAGAAGAGAGAGAGAGACAGAGAAACAGTGAGGAGGAGAGAGACAGAGAAACAGTGAGTAGGAGAGAGAGACAGAGAAACAGTGGGGAGGAGAGAGAGAGAGAGAAAAAGTGAGGAGGAGAGAGAGACAGAGAGACAGTGAGGAGGAGAGAGAGACAGAGAAACAGTGAGGAGGAGAGAGACAGAGAAACAGTGAGGAGGAGAGAGAGACAGAGAAACAGTGAGGAGGAGAGAGAGACACAGAAACAGTGAGGAGGAGAGAGAGACAGAGAAACAGTGAGGAGGAGAGAGAGGCAGAGAGAAACAATGAGGAGGAGCGAGAGAGACAGAGAAACAGTGAGGAGGAGAGAGAGACAGAGAAACAGTGAGGAGGAGAGAGACAGAGAAACAGTGAGGAGGAGAGAGAGACAGAGAAAGAGTGAGGAGAGAGAGAGACAGAGAAACAGTGAGGAGGAGAGAGAGACAGAGAAACAGTGAGGAGGACAGAGACACAGAGAAACAGTGAGGAGGAGAGAGAGACAGAGAAACAGTGAGGAGGAGAGAGAGACAGAGAAACAGTGAGGAGGAGAGAGAGACAGAGAAACAGTGAGGAGGAGAGAGAGACAGAGAAACAGTGAGGAGGAGAGAGAGACAGAGAAACAGTGAGGAGGAGAGAGAGACAGAGAAACAGTGAGGAGGAGAGAGAGACAGAGAAACAGTGAGGAGGAGAGAGAGACAGAGAAACAGTGAGGAGGAGAGAGAGACAGAGAAACAGTGAGGAGGAGAGGGAGACAGAGAAACAGTGAGGAGGAGAGAGAGACAGAGAAACAGTGAGGAGAGAGAGAGAGAGACAGAGAAACAGTGAGGAGAGAGAGACAGAGAAACAGTGAGGAGAGAGAGAGAGAGAGAAACAGTGCAGAGGAGAGAGAGACAGAGAAACAGTGAGGAGAGAGAGAGACAGAGAAACAGTGAGGAGGAGAGATAGAGAGAGAGAAACAATGAGGAGAGAGAGAGACAGAGAAACAGTGAGGAGGAGAGAGAGACAGAGAAACAGAGAGGAGGAGAGAGAGAGAGAGAAACAGTGAGGAGAGAGAGAGACAGAGAAACAGTGAGGAGCGAGAGACAGAGAAACAGTGAGGAGGAGAGAGAGACAGAGAAACAGTGAGGAGGAGAGAGAGACAGAGAAACAGTGAGGAGGAGAGAGAGACAGAGAAACAGTGAGGAGGAGAGAGAGGCAGAGAGAAACAATGAGGAGGAGAGAGAGAGACAGAGAAACAGTGAGGAGGAGAGAGAGACAGAGAAACAGTGAGGAGGAGAGAGACAGAGAAACAGTGAGGAGGAGAGAGAGACAGAGAAACAGTGAGGAGGAGAGAGAGACAGAGAAACAGTGAGGAGGAGAGAGACAGAGAAACAGTGAGGAGGAGAGAGGGACAGAGAAACAGTGAGGAGGAGAGAGAGACAGAGAAACAGTGAGGAGGAGAGAGAGACAGAAACAGTGAGGAGGAGAGAGAGAGACAGAGAAACAGTGAGGAGGAGAGAGAGACAGAGAAACAGTGAGGAGGAGAGAGAGACAGAGAAACAGTGAGGAGGAGAGAGATAGAGAAACAGTGAGGAGGAGAGAGAGACAGAGAAAGAGTGAGGAGAGAGAGAGACAGAGAAACAGTGAGGAGGAGAGAGAGACAGAGAAACAGTGAGGAGGACAGAGACACAGAGAAACAGTGAGGAGGAGAGAGAGACAGAGAAACAGTGAGGAGGAGAGAGAGACAGAGAAACAGTGAGGAGGAGAGAGAGACAGAGAAACAGTGAGGAGGAGAGAGAGACAGAGAAACAGTGAGGAGGAGAGAGAGACAGAGAAACAGTGAGGAGGAGAGACAGAGAAACAGTGAGGAGGAGAGAGAGACAGAGAAACAGTGAGGAGGAGAGAGAGACAGAGAAACAGTGAGGAGGAGAGAGAGACAGAGAAACAGTGAGGAGGAGAGAGAGACAGAGAAACAGTGAGGAGGAGAGGGAGACAGAGAGAAACAATGAGGAGGAGAGAGAGACAGAGAAACAGTGAGGAGAGAGAGAGAGAGACAGAGAAACAGTGAGGAGGAGAGAGAGACAGAGAAACAGAGAGGAGGAGAGAGAGAGAGAAACAGTGAGGAGAGAGAGAGAGACAGAGAAACAGTGAGGAGGAGAGAGAGACAGAGAAACAGCGAGGAGGAGAGAGACATCATCCAAACATCAACACAAGGGACCTCTATGACGAAATACATCTACTCAAACAGCGGATGTGGGTCTTCGCAAGAAACCTCATAAACACTGCCAAAAGATGCAGACCTCCCACCCCCTCTACCATTGGGAGACCAAACAGGACCACCAATGTCCCCCACCCCCCTTTACAAAACCAACAACAGAACCGTGCTTTTATACCTGACCCAAGACCCCCCTCTAGACCACAGACTGTAGACCAAGAACTGAGAAAGATCATGACGATGCTGAACAGCCTGATAGAAAGCCGGAGAAATTATTAATATTGTTATTTATCATTATCATTATTGTTATCTTATCAGTATTATTACTATTATTAGATAGATATATGTGCATGCCTCATGAAATTTATACTAAATCATCATTTCGCATTATAGAAAATAGTGTTTCCACACTCATCCCACAAAATAGGTCCATTTTATTTCGTTTTATTGAACTATATAAATGCGTTCTTTCCACATAAGCTGCTGGAATATCCAGGGCCTCCGCTCCTCAACTTTTGGGATGAAGAGTACAGACCCTGAATTCCTAAAAGCTATAAAAGACATTGATATAATTGTGTTAACAGAAACATGGTGCCAAAAGGACGTGCCGACCCACTGTCCTCCAATGTACCATGAAATCATTGTGCCCTCAATAAAGAACACTAAAACACGCAAGGGCAGAACCTCCGGGGGAATATTGGTGTGGTATAAGGGAGAACTGGACAAACACATCTCACCGGTAAAACAGGGAAAATCACACGTATGGCTAAAACTAGATAAAAATATAGGAATAGCAAAAAAAGATGTTTACTTATGTGCGATCTACATACCTCCAATAGAATCGCCATATTTCGAAGAGGAGTTATTTGATCCTCTCCACATGGAAATCAGCCATTTCCAGGCCCAAGGAAAGGTGATAATATGTGGGGACCTAAATGCAAGGACCGGCTGTGAACCTGACTTCATAGACCCACAGGGAAACAACCATGTGTTTGGCCAGACCCCTTTAGATGTCACACCAGCCATCGCAAATCGGAACAACCTTGATCGTGAAATAAATAAAAGCGGTAGGGAGGTAGTGCAACTCTGCCGAGCCTTAGGCCTGTACATAGTTAACGGTAGGTTCAGAGGGGACTCCCTAGGGAGACTCACATACTCCTCAACTCTTGGGTCTAGTGTGGTGGACTATACAATCACTGACCTGGACCCCTGCGATATCAACGCATTCACTGTCAGGCAGCAATCCCCCCTCTCAGACCATAACCAAATAAATGTGTACCTTAAACTTTCTGCCCAAACTACAGACACAAAAAAAGAACCCAGTAAGCTACATAAAATAAACCAGACATACAGATGGGCCCCAGACAGTGGAGATAAATTCATCACAGCACTAAAGTCACCTGATCTCACAAGTAAAATATCAAAATTTAAAGAAAACCCATACGAGATCACCAGAGATGGTGTAAACATGGCCATAGAGGATATAAATATGATCTTCCATGAGGCAGCTGTAAAAGCCGACCTTGTGAAACAGAAGAGGAAGCGTCACAAAAGACAAAATAAAAATAAGAAATGGTTTGACCACGAATGCAAAATTGCCAGAAAAGACCTGAGAAAAATATCAAACCAAAAGCATCGCCAACCAAACAATCCGGACCTACGTACTAGATACAATGAAACCCTCAAAAGATATAAACACACCATTAGGAACAAAACACAAAACTATACCCACAAAATACTCGAAGAAATTGAAAACTCCACCAATCCAAAACAATTCTGGGAAATGTGGAATAACCTGAGTACAACACAATTGCAAGCATTACCAATCCAAGATGGCGACATCTGGAGAACACATTTTGAAAACCTCTACAAAGACATCCCAATAAACGAAACAAACCCAAGTCAACATCAGGTCACAGAAAAACTCCACACATTAGAAGCAACAATTAAAGACAACCAAAACCCTCTAGACTCCCCAATCACATGGAAAGAACTGGCCACAAAAACAAAATCTCTCCACCTAAAGAAAGCCTGTGGCCCAGACAACATCAAAAATGAAATGCTCAAGTTCAGCAATATGGAGATGCAGGGTGCGGTACTCAAATTATTCAACATCATATTACGTTCAGGCTGTTTTCCCGATATCTGGTGCCAAGGACTAATCTCCCCCATATATAAAAGTGGAAACAAATCAGACCCAAATAACTACCGCGGCATCTGTGTCAACAGTTGTCTAGGGAAGTTATTCTGCAGTATTCTAAATAGTAGATTACTTGATTTTCTTAACAAACATAATATCCTCAGAAAAAACCAAATAGGCTTTCTTCCAAAACACCGCACCGCCGACCATATCTATACCCTTCACACCCTCATTGAAAAACATATACACCAAACAAAAAATGGGAAAATATTCGCCTGTTTCATCGACTTCAAGAAAGCCTTTGACTCTATATGGCACGAAGGGCTCTATTATAAACTTCTTCAGTGTGGAATAGGGGGCAAAGTCTATGACCTTATTAAATCAATGTATCTGAAAAACAAATGCGGGGTCAAAATTGGAGACAAACGCACCGATTTCTTCACCCAGAGAAGAGGCGTCCGGCAGGGCTGCAATTTGAGCCCGACCCTGTTCAACATATACATAAATGAATTAGCAGACATGCTGGAGCAAAGCGAGTCACCAGGTCTCCGTCTCCTGGATGGAGAAGTGAAATCCCTGTTCTATGCGGACGACCTGGTTCTGCTGTCTCCCACAGAACAGGGATTACAGCAACAACTAGACCTACTCGACAAATACTGCCAAAATTGGGCTCTAACAGTAAATCTAAAGAAAACCAACATCATGATTTTTCAAAAAAGGCCCAGATGTCAGGAAAACAAATACCAGTTTACCCTCAGTGATACCACTATAGGACACACTATGAGCTACACCTACCTTGGTCTAACTATTACAGCATCAGGGAGCTTCAGCATAGCAGTGAATGCACTAAAAGAAAAAGCCCGAAGAGCCCTATATGCAATAAAAAGAAAATTCTACAACATCCAAATCCCAATCAAAATCTGGCTCAAAATATTTGACAGCATAATCCTGCCCATTGCACTGTACGGTAGTGAAGTATGGGGCCCGCTAAATCACCAAAGCTACACTAAATGGGAAAAACACACAATAGAAGCCCTACATGCAGAATTCTGCCGAAGCATCCTTCGCACCCAAAGAAAAACGCCAACAAATGCATGCAGAGCCGAACTAGGCAGATACCCACTGATAATAAACATCCAAAAACGAGCACTAAACTTCCTAAATCACCTCAAATCTAGCTCCCCAGACACCCTTCATTTCAAAGCCTTTCAGACCCAAGAGCTAAACCCAGAAAAGAGTCCCATGAGTCAGCTGCTACTGAAACTAAGTACTCAGCCGGACCCTGACCAGCCCCAGACCAACACAGCCGTCCAAACACCAATCCGAGTGAACCAAATCATTAAAAAATGCAAAGAAACCTACCTGGAACATTGGAACAAAATAACCGAAAGCCAAAGCAGATTAGAATGTTACCGGGCCCTAAAAAGAGAATATAAACTGGCAGACTACCTCACGACCATCAGAGACACAAAACAGAGACAGACCCTCACCAGGTACAGACTAAGCGACCACCAACTGGAAATTGAAAAAGGCAGATACAAGAAATCCTGGCAGCCTAGAGAGAATAGAATATGCGATCAATGTCTGGCTGGCGAGGTTGAAACAGAAATGCATTTCCTCCTAAAATGCGAAAAATTCAACACATCAAGAAACATATTATTCAACAAGCTAAGCCAAACAACCCCAGATTTCAAGGAATTGGATGATCTGTCAAAATTGAGATTAGTCCTAGGAGAAGGAGACAGACCATACCTTGGGGCCAAATATGTAACAACATGTCACAACCTGAGGACTGTTTAAAAGTAAGACTGTTTAAAATTAATATTGAACGTACCAAATGAAGTACAAAGACTGTTTAAAATTAATATTGTTTAAAAGTAATATTGTATGTACCCAACAAATGTCAAATCGATTGACACCTACAGAATGTTGGAAAACTGTACCTTTTTGCTATGTAAGCTTTGGCAATATGGTTCTCTGTAAACTTTCATGCCAATAAAGCATTTGAATTGAATTGAATTGAATTGAACAGAGAAACAGTGAGGAGGTGAGAGAGACAGAGAAACAGTGAGGAGGAGAGAGAGACAGAGAAACAGTGAGGAGGAGAGAGAGACAGAGAAACAGTGAGGAGGAGAGAGAGACAGAGAAACAGTGAGGAGGAGAGAGAGACAGAGAAACAGTGAGGAGGAGAGAGAGACAGAGAAACAGTGAGGAGGAGAGAGAGACAGAGAAACAGTGAGGAGGAGAGAGAGAGACAGAGAAACAGTGAGGAGGAGAGAGAGACAGAGAAACAGTGAGGAGGAGAGAGAGAGACAGAGAAACAGTGAGGAGGAGAGAGACAGAGAAACAGTGATGAGGAGAGAGAGACAGAGAAACAGTGAGGAGGAGAGAGAGACAGAGAAACAGTTAGGAGGAGAGAGAGACAGAGAAACAGTGAGGAGGAGAGCGAGACAGAGAAACAGTGAGGAGGAGAGAGAGACAGAGAAACAGTGAGGAGGAGAGAGAGACAGAGAAACAGTGAGGAGGAGAGAGAGACAGAGAAACAGTGAGGAGAGAGAGAGACAGAGAAACAGTGAGGAGGAGAGAGAGACAGAAAAACAGTGAGGAGGAGAGAGAGACAGAGAAACAGTGAGGAGGAGAGAGAGACAGAGAAACAGTGAGGAGAGAGAAACAGAGAAACAGTGAGGAGGAGAGAGAGAAAGAGAAACAGTGAGGAGGAGAGAGAGACAGAGAAACAGTGAGGAGAGAGAGACAGAGAAACAGTGAGGAGGAGAGAGAGACAGAGAAACAGTGAGGAGAGAGAGAGAGACAGAGAAACAGTGAGGAGGAGAGAGAGACAGAGAAACAGTGAGGAGAGAGAGACAGAGAAACAGTGAGGAGGAGAGAGAGAGACAGATAGAAAGAGTGAGGAGGAGAGAGAGAGACAGAGAAACAGTGAGGAGGAGAGAGAGACAGAGAAACAGTGAGGAGGAGAGAGAGACAGAGAAACAGTGAGGAGGAGAGAGACAGAGAAACAGTGAGGAGGAGCGAGAGACAGAGAAACAGTGAGGAGGAGAGAGAAACAGAGAAAGAGTGAGGAGGAGAGAGAGACAGAGAAACAGTGAGGAGAGAGAGAGAGAGCGAGAGAGCGGGGCGGAGAGAGAGAGAGAGAGAGAGAGAGCGGGGCGGAGAGAGAGAGAGAGAGAGAGCGGGGCGGAGAGAGAGAGAGAGAGAGCGGGGCGGGGAGAGAGAGAGAGCGGGGCGGGGAGAGAGAGAGCGGGGCGGGGAGAGAGAGAGCGGGGCGGAGAGAGAGAGCGAGCGAGAGCGGGGCGGAGAGAGAGCGAGAGCGGGGCGGAGAGAGCGAGAGCGGGGCGGAGAGAGAGAGAGCGGGGCGGAGAGAGAGCAGAGAGAGAGAGAGAGCGGGGCGGAGAGAGAGAGAGAGCGGGGCGGAGAGAGAGAGAGAGCGGGGCGGGGAGAGAGAGAGAGAGAGCGGGGCGGAGAGAGAGAGAGCAAGAGCGGGGCGGGGAGAGAGAGAGAGAGAGAGCGGGGCGGGGAGAGAGAGAGAGAGAGAGAGAGGCTGGCGAGGTTGAAACAGAAATGCATTTCCTCCTAAAATGCGAAAAATTCAACACATCAAGAAACATATTATTCAACAAGCTAAGCCAAACAACCCCAGATTTCAAGGAATTGGATGATCTGTCAAAATTGAGATTAGTCCTAGGAGAAGGAGACAGACCATACCTTGGGGCCAAATATGTAACAACATGTCACAACCTGAGGACTGTTTAAAATTAAGACTGTTTAAAATTAATATTGAACGTACCAAATGAAGTACAAAGACTGTTTAAAATTAATATTGTTTAAAAGTAATATTGTATGTACCCAACAAATGTCAAATCGATTGACACCTACAGAATGTTGGAAAACTGTACCTTTTTGCTATGTAAGCTTTGGCAATATGGTTCTCTGTAAACTTTCATGCCAATAAAGCATTTTAATTGGAATTGGAATTGGAGAGACAGAGAAACAGTGAGGAGGAGAGAGACAGAGAAACAGTGAGGAGGAGAGAGACAGAGAAACAGTGAGGAGGAGAGAGAGACAGAGAAACAGTGAGGAGGAGAGAGACAGAGAAACAGTGAGGAGGAGAGAGAGACAGAGAAACAGTGAGGAGGAGAGACAGTGAAACAGTGAGGAGGAGAGAGAGACAGAGAAACAGTGAGGAGAAGAGAGAGACAGAGAAACAGTGAGGAGAGAGACAGAGAAACAGTGAGGAGGAGAGAGAGACAGAGAAACAGTGAGGAGGAGAGAGACAGAGAAACAGTGAGGAGGAGAGAGACAGAGAAACAGTGAGCAGAGAGAGAGACAGAGAAACAGTGAGGAGGAGAGAGAGACAGAGAAACAGTGAGGAGAGAGAGAGACAGAGAAACAGTGAGGAGGAGAGAGAGACAGAGAAACAGTGAGGAGAGAGACAGAGAAACAGTGAGGAGGAGAGAGAGACAGAGAAACAGTGAGGAGGAGAGAGACAGAGAAACAGTGAGGAGGAGAGAGACAGAGAAACAGTGATGAGGAGAGAGAGACAGAGAAACAGTGAGGAGGAGAGAGAGACAGAGAAACAGTGAGGAGGAGAGAGATACAGAGAAACAGTGAGGAGGAGAGAGAGAGAAACGGTGAGGAGGAGAGAGAGACAGAGAAACAGTGAGGAGGAGAGAGAGACAGAGAAACAGTGAGGAGGAGAGACAGAGAAACAGTGAGGAGAGAGAGAGACAGAGAAACAGTGAGGAGGAGAGAGACAGAGAAACAGTGAGGAGGAGAGACAGACAGAGAAACAGTGAGCAGAGAGAGAGACAGAGAAACAGTGAGGAGGAGAGAGAGACAGAGAAACAGTGAGGAGAGAGAGAGACAGAGAAACAGTGAGGAGGAGAGAGAGACAGAGAAACAGTGAGGAGAGAGACAGAGAAACAGTGAGGAGGAGAGAGAGACAGAGAAACAGTGAGGAGGAGAGAGAGACAGAGAAACAGTGAGGAGGAGAGAGACAGAGAAACAGTGAGGAGCGAGAGACAGAGAAACAGTGAGGAGGAGAGAGAAACAGAGAAAGAGTGAGGAGGAGAGAGAGACAGAGAAACAGTGAGGAGAGAGAGAGAGACAGAGAAACAGTGAGGAGGAGAGAGACAGAGAAACAGTGAGGAGGAGAGAGACAGAGAAACAGTGAGGAGGAGAGAGAGACAGAGAAACAGTGAGGAGGAGAGAGACAGAGAAACAGTGAGGAGGAGAGAGAGACAGAGAAACAGTGAGGAGGAGAGACAGTGAAACAGTGAGGAGGAGAGAGAGACAGAGAAACAGTGAGGAGAAGAGAGAGACAGAGAAACAGTGAGGAGAGAGACAGAGAAACAGTGAGGAGGAGAGAGAGACAGAGAAACAGTGAGGAGGAGAGAGACAGAGAAACAGTGAGGAGGAGAGAGACAGAGAAACAGTGAGCAGAGAGAGAGACAGAGAAACAGTGAGGAGGAGAGAGAGACAGAGAAACAGTGAGGAGAGAGAGAGACAGAGAAACAGTGAGGAGGAGAGAGAGACAGAGAAACAGTGAGGAGAGAGACAGAGAAACAGTGAGGAGGAGAGACAGAGAAACAGTGAGGAGGAGAGAGACAGAGAAACAGTGAGGAGGAGAGAGACAGAGAAACAGTGATGAGGAGAGAGAGACAGAGAAACAGTGAGGAGGAGAGAGAGACAGAGAAACAGTGAGGAGGAGAGAGATACAGAGAAACAGTGAGGAGGAGAGAGAGAGAAACGGTGAGGAGGAGAGAGAGACAGAGAAACAGTGAGGAGGAGAGAGAGACAGAGAAACAGTGAGGAGGAGAGACAGAGAAACAGTGAGGAGAGAGAGAGACAGAGAAACAGTGAGGAGGAGAGAGACAGAGAAACAGTGAGGAGGAGAGACAGACAGAGAAACAGTGAGCAGAGAGAGAGACAGAGAAACAGTGAGGAGGAGAGAGAGACAGAGAAACAGTGAGGAGAGAGAGAGACAGAGAAACAGTGAGGAGGAGAGAGAGACAGAGAAACAGTGAGGAGAGAGACAGAGAAACAGTGAGGAGGAGAGAGAGACAGAGAAACAGTGAGGAGGAGAGAGAGACAGAGAAACAGTGAGGAGGAGAGAGACAGAGAAACAGTGAGGAGAGAGAGACAGAGAAACAGTGAGGACGAGAGAGAGACAGAGAAACAGTGAGGAGGAGAGAGAGAGACAGAGAAACAGTGAGGAGGAGAGAGAGACAGAGAAACCACCAAATCACCAAAGCTACACTAAATGGGAAAAACACACAATAGAAGCCCTACATGCAGAATTCTGCCGAAGCATCCTTCGCACCCAAAGAAAAACGCCAACAAATGCATGCAGAGCCGAACTAGGCAGATACCCACTGATAATAAACATCCAAAAACGAGCACTAAACTTCCTAAATCACCTCAAATCTAGCTCCCCAGACACCCTTCATTTCAAAGCCTTTCAGACCCAAGAGCTAAACCCAGAAAAGAGTCCCCTGAGTCAGCTGCTACTGAAACTAAGTACTCAGCCGGACCCTGACCAGCCCCAGACCAACACAGCCGTCCAAACACCAATCCGAGTGAACCAAATCATTAAAAAATGCAAAGAAACCTACCTGGAACATTGGAACAAAATAACCGAAAGCCAAAGCAGATTAGAATGTTACCGGGCCCTAAAAAGAGAATATAAACTGGCAGACTACCTCACGACCATCAGAGACACAAAACAGAGACAGACCCTCACCAGGTACAGACTAAGCGACCACCAACTGGAAATTGAAAAAGGCAGATACAAGAAATCCTGGCAGCCTAGAGAGAATAGAATATGCGATCAATGTCCGGCTGGCGAGGTTGAAACAGAAATGCATTTCCTCCTAAAATGCGAAAAATTCAACACATCAAGAAACATATTATTCAACAAGCTAAGCCAAACAACCCCAGATTTCAAGGAATTGGATGATCTGTCAAAATTGAGATTAGTCCTAGGAGAAGGAGACAGACCATACCTTGGGGCTAAATATGTAACAACATGTCACAACCTGAGGACTGTTTAAAAGTAAGACTGTTTAAAATTAATATTGAACATACCAAATGAAGTAGAAAGACTGTTTAAAATTAATATTGTTTAAAAGTAATATTGTATATACCCAACAAATGTCAAATCGATTGACACCTACAGAATGTTGGAAAACTGTACCTTTTTGCTTTGTAAGCTTTGGCAATATGGTTCTCTGTAAACTTTCATGCCAATAAAGCATTTGAACTGAACTGAACTGAACTGACAGAGAAACAGTGAGGATGAGAGAGAGACAGACAACCAGTGAGGAGGAGAGACACAGAGAAACAGTGAGGAGAGAGAGAGAGACAGAGAAACAGTGAGGAGGAGAGAGAGACAGAGAAACAGTGAGAAGGAGAGAGAGACTAAGTACTCCTACTCAGCCGGACCCTGACCAGTCCCAGACCAACACTGCCGTCCAAACACCAGTCCGAGTGAACCAAATCATTAAACAAAGCAAAGAAACCTACCTGGAACATTGGAACAAAATAACCAAAAGCCAAAGCAGATTAGAATGTTACCGGGCCCTAAAAAGAGAATATAAACTGGCAGACTATCTCTCGACCATCAGAGACCCAAAACAGACACAGGCCCTCACCAGGTACAGACTAAGCGACCACCAACTGGCAATTGAAAAAGGAAGATACAAGAAATCCTGGCAGCCTAGAGAGAATAGAATATGTGATCAATGTCTGGCCGGCAAGGTTGAGACAGAGATGGATTTCCTCCTGAAATGCGAAAAATTCGACACATCAAGAAACATATTATTTGACAAGTTCAGCCAAACAACCCCAGATTTCAAGGAATAGGATGACCTGTCAAAATTAAGATTAGTCCTGGGAGAAGGAGACAGACCATACCTTGGTGCCAAATATGTAACAACATGTCACAACCTGAGGACTGTTTAAAATTAATACTAAATGTACCCACTGATGTACAAAGACTGTTTAAATTAATATTGTTTAAAGTAATATTGTATGTACTCAACGAAGGTCAGAATTGTTTGACACATACAGAATGTTGGAAAACTGTACTTTTTGTTATGTAAGCTTTGGCAATATGGTTCCCTGTAAACTTTCATGCCAATAAAGCATTTGAATTGAATTGAATTGAATTGACAGAGAAACAGTGAGGAGGAGAGAGAGACAGAGAAGTAGTGAGGAGGAGAGAGAGACAGAGAAACAGAGAGGAAAGAGAGAGACAGAGAAACAGTGAGCAGAGAGATACAGAGAAACAGTGAGGAGGAGAGAGAGACGGAGAAACATTGAGGAGAGAGAGAGACAGAGAAACAGTGAGGAGAGAGAGACAGAGAAATATTGAGGAGGAGAGAGAGACAGAGAAACAGTGAGGAGGAGAGAGAGACAGAGAAACAGTGAGGAGGAGAGAGAGACAGAGAAACAGTGAGGAGGAGAGAGACAGAGAAACAGTGAGGAGGAGAGAGACAGAGAAACAGTGAGGAGGAGAGATAGACAGAGAAACAGTGAGGAGAGAGAGAGAGACAGAGAAACAGTGAGGAGGAGAGAGAGACAGAGAAACAGTGAGGAGGAGAGAGAGACAGAGAAACAGTGAGGAGAGAGAGAGACAGAGAAACAGTGAGGAGAGAGAGAGCCAGAGAAATAGTGAGGAGGAGAGAGAGACAGAGAAACAGTGAGGAGGAGAGAGAGACAGAGAAACAGTGAGGAGGAGAGAGACAGAGAAACAGTGAGGAGGAGAGAGAGTCAGAGAAACAGTGAGGAGGAGAGAGAGACAGAGAAACAGTGAGCAGAGAGAGAGACAGAGAAACAGTGAGGAGGAGAGAGAGACAGAGAAACAGTGAGGAGAGAGAGAGACAGAGAAACAGTGAGGAGGAGAGAGAGACAGAGAAACAGTGAGGAGAGAGACAGAGAAACAGTGAGGAGGAGAGAGAGACAGAGAAACAGTGAGGAGGAGAGAGAGACAGAGAAACAGTGAGGAGGAGAGAGACAGAGAAACAGTGAGGAGGAGAGATACAGAGAAACAATGAGGAGGAGAGAGAGACAGAGAAACAGTGAGGAGGAGAGAGAGATGGAGAAACAGTGAGGAGGAGAGAGAGACAGAGAAACAGTGAGGAGGAGAGAGACAGAGAAACAGTGAGGAGAGAGAGACAGAGAAACAGTGAGAACGAGAGAGAGACAGAGAAACAGTGAGGAGGAGAGAGAGAGACAGAGAAACAGTGAGGAGGAGAGAGAGACAGAGAAACAGTGAGGATGAGAGAGAGACAGAGAACCAGTGAGGAGGAGAGACACAGAGAAACAGTGAGGAGATAGAGAGAGACAGAGAAACAGTGAGGAGGAGAGAGAGACAGAGAAACAGTGAGAAGGAGAGAGAGACTAAGTACTCCTACTCAGCCGGACCCTGACCAGTCTCAGACCAACACTGCCGTCCAAACACCAGTCCGAGTGAACCAAATCATTAAACAAAGCAAAGAAACCTACCTGGAACATTGGAACAAAATAACCAAAAGCCAAAGCAGATTAGAATGTTACCGGGCCCTAAAAAGAGAATATAAACTGGCAGACTATCTCTCGACCATCAGATACCCAAAACAGACACAGGCCCTCACCAGGTACAGACTAAGCGACCACCAACTGGCAATTGAAAAAGGAAGATACAAGAAATCATGGCAGCCTAGAGAGAATAGAATATGTGATCAATGTCTGGCCGGCAAGGTTGAGACAGAGATGGATTTTATCCTGAAATGCGAAAAATTCGACACATCAAGAAACATATTATTTGACAAGCTCAGCCAAACAACCCCAGATTTCAAGGAATAGGATGACCTGTCAAAATTAAGATTAGTCCTGGGAGAAGGAGACAGACCATACCTTGGTTCCAAATATGTAACAACATGTCACAACCTGAGGACTGTTTAAAATTAATACTAAATGTACCCACTGATGTACAAAGACTGTTTAAATTAATATTGTTTAAAGTAATATTGTATGTACTCAACGAAGGTCAGAATTGTTTGACACATACAGAATGTTGGAAAACTGTACTTTTTGTTATGTAAGCTTTGGCAATATGGTTCCCTGTAAACTTTCATGCCAATAAAGCATTTGAATTGAATTGAATTGAATTGACAGAGAAACAGTGAGGAGGAGAGAGAGATAGAGAAGCAGTGAGGAGGAGAGAGAGACAGAGAAACAGAGAGGAAAGAGAGAGACAGAGAAACAGTGAGAAGAGAGATACAGAGAAACAGTGAGGAGGAGAGAGAGACGGAGAAACATTGAGGAGAGAGAGAGACAGAGAAACAGTGAGGAGAGAGAGACAGAGAAATATTGAGGAGGAGAGACAGAGAAACAGTGAGGAGGAGAGAGAGACAGAGAAACAGTGAGGAGGAGAGAGAGACAGAGAAACAGTGAGGAGGAGAGAGACAGAGAAACAGTGAGGAGGAGAGAGACAGAGAAACAGTGAGGAGGAGAGATAGACAGAGAAACAGTGAGGAGAGAGAGAGAGACAGAGAAACAGTGAGGAGGAGAGAGAGACAGAGAAACAGTGAGGAGGAGAGAGAGACAGAGAAACAGTGAGGAGGAGAGAGAGAGACAGAGAAACAGTGAGGAGGAGAGAGAGACAGAGAAACAGTGAGGAGGAGAGAGAGACAGAGAGAAACAGTGAGGAGGAGAGAGAGACAGAGAAACAGTGAGGAGGAGAGAGAGACAGAGAAACAGTGAGGAGAGAGAGAGACAGAGAAACAGTGCGGAGGAGAGAGAGAGGCAGAGAAACAGTGAGGAGGAGAGAGAGACAGAGAAACAGTGAGGAGAGAGAGAGAGACAGAGAAACAGTGAGGAGGAGAGAGAGACAGAGAAACAGTGAGGAGAGAGAGAGACCGAGAAACAGTGAGGAGGAGAGAGAGACAGAGAAACAGTGAGGAGGAGAGAAAGACAGATAAACAGCGAGGAGGAGAGAGAGACAGAGAAACAGTGAGGAGAGAGACAGAGAAACAGTAAGGAGGAGAGAGAGACAGAGAAACATTGAGGAGGAGAGAGAGACAGAGAAACAGTGAGGAGGAGAGAGACAGAGAAACAGTGAGGAGGAGAGAGAGACAGAGAAACAGTGAGGCATCCTTCGCACCCAAAGAAAAACGCCAACAAATGCATGCAGAGCCGAACTAGGCAGATACCCACTGATAATAAACATCCAAAAATGAGCACTAAACTTCCTAAATCACCTCAAATCTAGCTCCCCAGACACCCTTCATTTCAAAGCCTTTCAGACCCAAGAGCTAAACCCAGAAAAGAATCCCCTGAGTCAGCTGCTACTGAAACTAAGTACTCAGCCGGACCCTGACCAGCCTCAGACCAACACAGCCGTCCAAACACCAATCCGAGTGAACCAAATCATTAAAAAATGCAAAGAAACCTACCTGGAACATTGGAACAAAATCACCGAAAGCCAAAGCAGATTAGAATGTTACCGGGCCCTAAAAAGAGAATATAAACTGGCAGACTACCTCACGACCATCAGAGACACAAAACAGAGACAGACCCTCACCAGGTACAGACTAAGCGACCACCAACTGGAAATTGAAAAAGGCAGATACAAGAAATCCTGGCAGCCTAGAGAGAATAGAATATGCGATCAATGTCTGGCCGGCGAGGTTGAAACAGAAATGCATTTCCTCCTAAAATGCAAAAAATTCAACACATCAAGAAACATATTATTCAACAAGCTAAGCCAAACAACCCCAGATTTCAAGGAATTGGATGACCTGTCAAAATTGAGATTAGTCCTAGGAGAAGGAGACAGACCATACCTTGGGGCCAAATATGTAACAATATGTCACAACCTGAGGACTGTTTAAAATTAAGACTGTTTAAAATTAATATTGAACGTACCAAATGAAGTACAAAGACTGTTTAAAATTAATATTGTTTAAAAGTAATATTGTATGTACCCAACAAATGTCAAATCGATTGACACCTACAGAATGTTGGAAAACTGTACCTTTTTGCTATGTAAGCTTTGGCAATATGGTTCTCTGTAAACTTTCATGCCAATAAAGCATTTGAATTGAATTGAATTGAATTGAGGAGAGAGAGAGACAGAGAAACAGTGAGGAGAGAGAGAGAGAGAAACAGTGAGGAGGAGAGAGAGACAGAGAAACAGTGAAGAGGAGAGAGAGCCAGAGAAACAGTGAGGAGGAGAGAGACAGAGAAACAGTGAGGAGAGAGAGAGACAGAGAAACAGTGAGGAGGAGAGAGAGACAGAGAAACAGTGAGGAGGAGAGACAGAGAGACAATGAGGAGGAGAGAGAGACAGAGAAACAGTGAGGAGGAGAGAGAGACAGAGAAACAGAGGAGGAGAGAGAGACAGAGAAACAGTGAGGAGAGAGAGAGACACAGAAACAGTGAGGAGGAGAGAGAGAGACAGAGAAACAGTGAGGAGGAGAGAGAGAGAGAGAGAAACAGTGACGAGAGAGAGACAGAGAAACAGTGAGGAGAGCGAGAGAGACAGAGAAACAGTGAGGAGGAGAGAGAGACAGAGAAACAGTGAGGAGGAGAGAGAGACAGAGAAACAGTGAGGAGGAGAGAGAGACAGAGAAACAGTGAGGAGGAGAGAGGCAGAGAAACAGTGAGGAGAGAGAGAGACAGAGAAACAGTGAGGAGGAGAGACAGAGAAACAGTGAGGAGGAGAGAGAGACAGAGAAACAGCATGGAGAGAGAGAGACACAGAGAAACAGTGAGGAGAGAGAGAGACACAGAAACAGTGAGGAGGAGAGAGAGAGACAGAGAAACAGTGAGGAGGAGGAGAGAGAGACAGAGAAACAGTGAGGAGGAGAGAGAGACAGAGAAACAGTGAGGAGGAGAGAGAGACAGAGAAACAGTGAGGAGGAGAGAGAGACAGAGAAACAGTGAGGAGAGAGAGAGACAGAGAAACAGTGAGGAGGAGAGAGAGACAGAGAAACAGTGAGGAGGAGAGAGAGACAGAGAAACAGTGAGGAGGAGAGAGAGACAGAGAAACAGTGAGGAGGAGAGAGAGACAGAGAAACAGTGAGGAGAGAGAGTGACAGAGAAACAGTGAGGAGGAGAGAGAGACAGAGAAACAGTGAGGAGGAGAGAGAGACAGAGAAACAGTGAGGAGGAGAGAGAGACAGAGAAACAGTGAGGAGGAGAGAGAGACAGAGAGAAACAGTGAGGAGGAGAGAGACAGAGAAACAGTGAGGAGGAGAGAGACAGAGAAACAGTGAGGAGGAGAGAGACCCAGAAAAGACTTGAAGAAATTGAAAACTCCATTAATCCAAATCAATTCTGGGATATGTGGAATAACCTGAGTACAACACAATTACAAGCATTACCAATCCAAGATGGTGACATCTGGAGAACACATTTTGAAAACCTCTACAAAGACATCCCAGTAAACGAAACAAACTCAAGTCAACATCATGTCACAGAAAAACTCCACACATTAGAAGGAACAATTAAAGACAACCAAAACCCTCTGGACTCCCCAATCACTTGGAAAGAACTGGCCACAAAAACAAAATCTCTCCACCTAAAGAAAGCCTGTGGTCCAGACAACATCAAAAATGAGATGCTCAAGCTCAGCACTATGGAGATGCAGGGTGCTGTACTCAAGTTATTCAACATCATATTACGTTCAGGCTGTTTTCCCGATATCTGGTGCCAAGGACTCAACTCTCCCATATATAAAAGTGGAAACAAATCAGACCCAAATAACTACCGTGGCATCTGTGTCAACAATTGTCTAGGGAAGTTATTCTGCAGTATTCTAAATCGTAGATTACTGGATTTTCTTAACAAACATAATATCCTTAGAAAAAATCAAATAGGCTTTCTTCCAAAACACCGCACCACCGACCATATGTATACCCTTCACACTCTCATTGAAAAACATATACACCAAACAAAAAATGGGAAAATATTCGCTTGTTTCATTGACTTCAAGAAAGCTTTTGACTCTATTTGGCACGAAGGGCTCTATTACAAACTTCTTCAGTGTGGAATAGGGGCAAAGTCTATGACCTTATTAAATCGATGTATCTGAAAAATAAATGCGGTGTCAAAATTGGAGACAAACGCACCGGTTTCTTCACCCAGAGAAGAGGCGTCCGGCAGGGTTGCAATTTGAGTCCGACCCTGTTCAACATATACATAAATGAGTTAAAGCGAGTCACCGGGTCTCTGTCTCCTGGATGGGGAAGTGAAATCCCTGTTCTATGCGGACGACCTGGTTCTGCTGTCTCCCACAGAACAGGGATTACAGCAACATTTAGACCTACTCGACAAATACTGCCAAAATTGGGCCCTGACAGTAAATCTAAAGAAAACCAACATCATGATTTTTCAAAAAAGGCCCAGATGTCAGGAAAACAAATACCAGTTTACTCTCAGTGATACCATCATAGGACACACTATGAGCTACACTTACCTTGGCCTAATCATTATAGCATCAGGGAGCTTCAGCATAGCAGTGAATGCACTAAAAGAAAAAGCCCGAAGAGCCCTATATGCAATAAAAAGAAAACTCTACAACATCCAAATCCCAATCAAAATCTGGCTCAAAATATTTGATAGTATAATCCTGCCCATTGCGCTGTATGGTAGTGAAGTATGGGGCCCACTCAATCACCATAGCTACACTAAATGGGAAAAACACACAATAGAAGCCCTACATGCAGAATTTTGCCGAAGCATTCTTCGCACCCAAAGGAAAACACCAACAAATGCATGTAGAGCCGAACTAGGCAGATACCCACTGATAATAAACATCCCAAAACGAGCACTAAACTTTCTAAATCACCTCAAATCTAGTTCACTAGACACCCTTCATTTTAAAGCCCTCCAGACCCAAGAGCTGAACCCAGAAATGAGTCCCCTGAGTCAGTTGTTACTGAAACTAAGTACTCCTACCCAGCTGGACCCTGACCAGTCCCAGACCAACACTGCTCTCCAAACACCAATCCGAGTGAACCAAATCATTAAACAATGCAAAGAAACCTACCTGGAACATTGGAACAAAATAACCAAAAGCCAAAGCAGATTAGAATGCTACCGGACCCTAAAAAGAGAATATAAACTGGCAGACTATCTCTCGACCATCAGAGACACAAAACAGAGAAAGACCCTCACCAGATACAGACTAAGCGACCACCAACTGGCAATTGAAAAAGGAAGATACAAGAAATCCTGGCAACCTAAAGAAAATAGAATATGTGATCACTGTCTGGCCGGCGAGGTTGAGACAGAGGTGCACTTCCTCCTAAAATGCGAAAAATTCAACAAAATAAGAAACATATATTTTGACAAGCTCAGCCTTACAACCCCAGATTTCAAAGAATTGGATGACCTGTCAAAATTAAGAATAGTCCTGGGGGAAGGAGACAGACCATATCTTGGTGCCCAATATGTAACAACATGTCACAGCCTGAGGAACAGTGAATGACTAACGAGCACACCCATAGCATATATACTCTAAGAAAAAAATGTTTAAATCAATACCGAATGTACCCAACGACTGTTTAAATTAATACTGAATGTACCCAACGAGGGTCAACGACTGTTTAAATTAATACTGTCTGTACCCAACGAAGGTCAAAATTGTTTGACACCTACAGAATGTTGGAAACCTGTACTTTTTGTTATGTAAGCTTTGGCAATATGGTTCCCTGTAAACTTTCATGCCAATAAAGCATTTGAATTTGAATTTGAATTTGACAGAGAAACAGTGAGGAGGAGAGAGAGACAGAGAAACAGAGAGGAGGAGAGAGAGACAGAGAAACAATGAGGAGGAGAGAGAGACAGAGAAACAGAGAGGAGGAGAGAGAGACAGAGAAACAGTGAGGAGGAGAGAAGGACAGAGAAACGGTGAGGAGTAGAGAGACAGAGAAACAGTGAGGAGGAGAGAGAGACAGAGAAACAGTGAGGAGGAGAGAGAGACAGAGAAACAGTGAGGAGGAGAGAGAGACAGAGAAACAGTGAGGAGAGAGAGAGACAGAGAAACAGTGAGGAGGAGAGAGAGACAGAGAAACAGTGAGGAGAGAGAGGGACACAGAAACAGTGAGGAGGAGAGAGAGACAGAGAAACAGTGAGGAGGAGGAGAGAGAGACAGAGAAACAGTGAGGAGGAGAGAGAGACAGAGAAACAGTGAGGAGGAGAGAGAGAGAGAGAAACAGTGAGGAGGAGAGAGACAGAGAAACAGTGAGGAGGAGAGAGACAGAGAAACAGTGAGGAGGAGAGAGAGAGACAGAGAAACAGTGAGGAGGAGAGAGAGACAGAGAAAAAGTGAGGAGGAGAGAGAGACAGAGAAACAGTGAGGAGGAGAGAGAGACAGAGAAACAGAGACGAGGAGAGAGAGACAGAGAAACAGTGAGGAGGAGAGAGGGACAGAGAAACGGTGAGGAGTAGAGAGACAGAGAAACAGTGAGGAGGAGAGAGGGACAGAGAAACGGTGAGGAGTAGAGAGACAGAGAAACAGTGAGGAGGAGAGAGAGACAGAGAAACAGTGAGGAGGAGAGAGAGACAGAGAAACAGTGAGGAGGAGAGAGAGAGAGAGAAACAGTGAGGAGGAGAGAGAGACAGAGAAAGAGTGAGGAGGAGAGAGAGACAGAGAAACAGTGAGGAGGAGAGAGAGAGAGAGAAACAGTGAGGAGGAGAGAGACAGAGAAACAGTGAGGAGGAGAGAGACAGAGAAACAGTGAGGAGGACAGAGAGAGACAGAGAAACAGTGAGGAGGAGAGAGAGACAGAGAAACAGTGAGGAGGAGAGAGAGACAGAGAAACAGTGAGGAGGAGAGAGAGACCAAACACCAATCCGAGTGAACCAAATCATTAAAAAATGCAAAGAAACCTACCTGGAACATTGGAACAAAATAACCGAAAGCCAAAGCAGATTAGACTGTTACCGGGCCCTAAAAAGAGAATATAAACTGGCAGACTACCTCACGACCATCAGATGCACAAAACAGAGACAGACCCTCACCAGGTACAGACTAAGCGACCACCAACTGGAAATTGAAAAAGGCAGATACAAGAAATCCTGGCAGCCTAGAGAGAATAGAATATGCGATCAATGTCTGGCCGGCGAGGTTGAAACAGAGATGCATTTCCTCCTAAAATGCGAAAAATTCAACACATCAAGAAACATATTATTCAACCAGCTAAGCCAAACAACCCCAGATTTCAAGGAATTGGATGACCTGTCAAAATTGAGATTAGTCCAAGGAGAAGGAGACAGACCATACCTTGGGGAAAAATATGTAACAACATGTCACAACCTGAGGACTGTTTTAAATTAAGACTGTTTAAAATTAATATTGAACGTACCAAATGAAGTACAAAGACTGTTTAAAATTAATATTGTTTAAAAGTAATATTATATGTACCCAACAAATGTCAAATCGATTGACACCTACAGAATGTTGGAAAACTGTACTTTTTTGCTATGTAAGCTTTGGCAATATGGTTCTCTGTAAACTTTCATGACAATAAAGCATTTGAATTGGAATTGGAATTGGAATTGGAGAGACAGAGAAACAGTGAGGAGGAGAGAGAGACAGAGAAACAGTGAGGAGAGAGAGACACACAGAAACAGTGAAGAGGAGAGAGAGAGACAGAGAAACAGTGAGGAGGAGAGAGAGAGAGAAACAGTGAGGAGAGAGAGAGAGAGAAACAGTGAGGAGGAGAGAGAGACAGAGAAACAGTGAGGAGGAGAGAGAGACAGAGAAACAGTGAGGAGGAGAGAGAGACAGAGAAACAGTGAGGAGAGAGAGAGAGACAGAGAAACAGTGAGGAGGAGAGAGAGACAGAGAAACAGTGAGGAGGAGAGAGAGACAGAGAAACAGTGAGGAGAGAGAGAGACACAGAAACAGTGAGGAGGAGAGAGAGAGACAGAGAAACAGTGAGGAGGAGAGAGAGAGAGAGAGAAACAGTGAGGAGAGAGAGAGAGAGAAACAGTGAGGAGGAGAGAGAGACAGAGAAACAGTGAGGAGGAGAGAGAGACAGAGAAACAGTGAGGAGGAGAGAGAGACAGAGAAACAGTGAGGAGAGAGAGAGAGACAGAGAAACAGTGAGGAGGAGAGAGAGACAGAGAAACAGTGAGGAGGAGAGAGAGACAGAGAAACAGTGAGGAGAGAGAGAGACAGAGAAACAGTGAGGAGAGAGACAGAGAAACAGTGAGGAGGAGAGAGAGATAGAGAAACAGTGAGGAGGAGAGAGAGACAGAGAAACAGTGAGGAGGAGAGAGACAGAGAAACAGTGAGGAGGAGAGAGAGACAGAGAAACAGTGAGGAGGAGAGAGAGACAGAGAAACAGTGAGGAGGAGAGAGAGACAGAGAAACAGTGAGGAGGAGAGAGACAGAGAAACAGTGAGGAGGAGAGAGAGAGGTTCTGCTGTCTCCCACAGAACAGGGATTACAGCAACAACTAGACCTACTCGACAAATACTGCCAAAATTGGGCTCTAACAGTAAATCTAAAGAAAACCAACATCATGATTTTTCAAAAAAGGCCCAGATGTCAGGAAAACAAATACCAGTTTACCCTCAGTGATACCACTATAGGACACACTATGAGCTACACCTACCTTGGTCTTACTATTACAGCATCAGGGATCTTCAGCATAGCAGTGAATGCACTAAAAGAAAAAGCCCGAAGAGCCCTATATGCAATAAAAAGAAAATTCTACAACATCCAAATCCCAAGCAAAATCTGGCTCAAAATATTTGACAGCATAATCCTGCCCATTGCACTGTACGGTAGTGAAGTATGGGGCCTGCTAAATCACCAAAGCTACACTAAATGGGAAAAACACACAATAGAAGCCCTACATGCAGAATTCTGCCGAAGCATCCTTCGCACCCAAAGAAAAACGCCAACAAATGCATGCAGAGCCGAACTAGGCAGATACCCACTGATAATAAACATCCAAAAACGAGCACTAAACTTCCTAAATCACCTCAAATCTAGCTCCCCAGACACCCTTCATTTCAAAGCCTTTCAGACCCAAGAGCTAAACCCAGAAAAGAGTCCCCTGAGTCAGCTGCTACTGAAACTAAGTACTCAGCCGGACCCTGACCAGCCCCAGACCAACACAGCCGTCCAAACACCAATCCGAGTGAACCAAATCATTAAAAAATGCAAAGAAACCTACCTGGAACATTGGAACAAAATAACCGAAAGCCAAAGCAGATTAGAATGTTACCAGGCCCTAAAAAGAGAATATAAACTGGCAGACTACCTCACGACCATCAGAGACACAAAACAGAGACAGACCCTCACCAGGTACAGACTAAGCGACCACCAACTGGAAATTGAAAAAGGCAGATACAAGAAATCCTGGCAGCCTAGAGAGAATAGAATATGCGATCAATGTCTGGCTGGCGAGGTTGAAACAGAAATGCATTTCCTCCTAAAATGCGAAAAATTCAACACATCAAGAAACATATTATTCAACAAGCTAAGCCAAACAACCTCAGATTTCAAGGAATTGGATGATCTGTCAAAATTGAGATTAGTCCTGGGAGAAGGAGACAGACCACACCTTGGGGCCAAATATGTAACAACATGACACAACCTGAGGACTGTTTAAAATTAAGACTGTTTAAAATTAATATTGAACGTACCAAATGAAGTACAAAGACTGTTTAAAATTAATATTGTTTAAAAGTAATATTGTATGTACCCAACAAATGTCAAATCGATTGACACCTACAGAATGTTAGAAAACTGTACCTTTTTGCAATGTAAGCTTTGGCAATATGGTTCTCTGTAAACTTTCATGCCAATAAAGCATTTGAACTGAAAATTATAAAAAAATTGAGAAACAGTGAGGAGGAGAGAGACAGAGAAACAGTGAGGAGAGAGACAGAGAAACAGTGAGGAGGAGAGAGAGACAGAGAAACAGTGAGGAGGAGAGAGAGACAGAGAAACAGTGAGGAGGAGAGAGAGACAGAGAAACAGTGAGGAGAGAGAGACAGAGAAACAGTGAGGAGGAGAGAGAGACAGAGAAACAGTGAGGAGGAGAGACAGACAGAGAAACAGTGAGGAGGAGAGAGAGACAGAGAAACAGTGAGGAGAGAGAGACAGAGAAACAGTGAGGAGGAGAGAGAGACAGAGAAAAAGTGAGGAGGAGAGTGAGACAGAGAAACAGTGAGGAGAGAGAGAGACAGAGAAACAGTGAGGAGGAGAGAGAGACAGAGAAACAGTGAGGAGAGAGAGAGACAGAGAAACAGTGAGGAGAGAGAGAGACAGAAAAACAGTGAGGAGGAGAGAGAGACAGAGAAACAGTGAGGAGAGAGAAACAGAGAAACAGTGAGGAGGAGAGAGAGAAAGAGAAACAGTGAGGAGGAGAGAGAGACAGAGAAACAGTGAGGAGAGAGAGACAGAGAAACAGTGAGGAGGAGAGAGGGGCAGAGAAACAGTGAGGAGAGAGAGAGAGACAGAGAAACAGTGAGGAGGAGAGAGAGACAGAGAAACAGTGAGGAGGAGAGAGAGAGACAGATAGAAACTGTGAGGAGGAGAGAGAGACAGAGAAACAGTGAGGAGGAGAGAGAGACAGAGAAACAGTGAGGAGAGAGAGACAGAGAAACAGTGAGGAGGAGAGAGAGAGACAGATAGAAACAGTGAGGAGGAGAGAGAGACAGAGAAACAGTGAGGAGGAGAGAGACAGGGAAACAGTGAGGAGGAGAGAGAGACAGAGAAACAGTGAGGAGGAGAGAGACAGGGAAACAGTGAGCAGGAGAGAGATGAACCGTGCTTTTATACCTGACCCAAGACCCCCCTCTAGACCACAGACTGTAGACCAAGAACTGAGAAAGATCATGACGATGCTGAACAGCCTGATAGAAAGCCGGAGAAATTATTAATATTGTTATTTATCATTATCATTATTGTTATCTTATCAGTATTATTACTATTATTAGATAGATATATGTGCATGCCTCATGAAATTTATACTAAATCATCACTTAGCATTATAGAAAATAGTGTTTCCACACTCATCCCACAAAATAGGTCCATTTTATTTCGTTTTATTGAACTATATAAATGCGTTCTTTCCACATAAGCTGCTGGAATATCCAGGGCCTCCGCTCCTCAACTTTTGGGATGAAGAGTACAGACCCTGAATTCCTAAAAGCTATAAAAGACATTGATATAATTGTGTTAACAGAAACATGGTGCCAAAAGGACATGCCGACCCACTGTCCTCCAATGTACCATGAAATCATTGTGCCCTCAGTAAAGAACACTAAAACACGCAAGGGCAGAACCTCCGGGGGAATATTGGTGTGGTATAAGGGAGAACTGGACAAACACATCTCACCGGTAAAACAGGGGAAATCACACGTATGGCTAAAACTAGATAAAAATATAGGAATAGCAAAAAAAGATGTTTACTTATGTGCGATCTACATACCTCCAATAGATTCGCCATATTTCGAAGAGGAGTTATTTGATACTCTCCACATGGAAATCAGCCATTTCCAGGCCCAAGGAAAGGTGATAATATGTGGGGACCTAAATGCAAGGACTGGTTGTGAACCTGACTTCATAGACCCACAGGGAAACAACCATGTGTTTGGCCAGACCCCTTTAGATGTCACACCAGCCATCGCAAATCGGAACAACCTTGATCGTGAAATAAATAAAAGCGGTAGGGAGGTAGTGCAACTCTGCCGAGCCTTAGGCCTGTACATAGTTAATGGTAGGTTCAGAGGGGACTCCCTAGGGAGACTCACATACTCCTCAACTCTTGGGTCTAGTGTGGTGGACTATACAATCACTGACCTGGACCCCTGCGATATCAACGCATTCACTGTCAGGCAGCAATCCCCCCTCTCAGACCATAACCAAATAAATGTGTACCTTAAACTTTCTGCCCAAACTACAGACACAAAAAAAGAACACAGTAAGCTACATAAAATAAACCAGACATACAGATGGGCCCCAGACAGTGGAGATAAATTCATCACAGCACTAAATTCACCTGATCTCACAAGTAAAATTTCAAAATTTAAAGAAAATCTATATGAGATCACCAGAGATGGTGTAAACACGGCCATAGAGGATATAAATATGATCTTCCATGAGGCAGCTGTAAAAGCCGACCTCGTGAAACAGAAGAGGAAGCATCACAAAAGACAAAATAAAAATATGAAATGGTTTGACCACGAATGCAAAAATGCCAGAAAAGACCTGAGAAAAATATCAAACCAAAAGCATCGGCAACCAAACAACCCGGACCTACGTACTAGATACAACGAAACCCTCAAAAGATATAAACACACCATTAGGAACAAAACACAAAACTATACCCACAAAATACTCGAAGAAATTGAAAACTCCACCAATCCAAAACAATTCTGGGAAATGTGGAATAACCTGAGTACAACACAATTGCAAGCATTACCAATCCAAGATGGCGACATCTGGAGAACACATTTTGAAAACCTCTACAAAGACATCCCAAAAAACAAAACAAACACAAGTCAACATCAGGTCACAGAAAAACTCCACACATTAGAAGCAACAATTAAAGACAACCAAAACCCTCTAGACTCCCCAATCACACGGAAAGAACTGGCCACAAAAACAAAATCTCTCCACCTAAAGAAAGCCTGTGGCCCAGACAACATCAAAAATGAAATGCTAAAGTTCAGCAATATGGAGATGCAGGGTGCGATACTCAAACTATTCAACATCATATTACGCTCAGGCTGTTTTCCCGATATCTGGTGCCAAGGACTAATCTCCCCCATATATAAAAGTGGAAACAAATCAGACCCAAATAACTACCGCGGCATCTGTGTCAACAGTTTTCTAGGGAAGTTATTCTGCAGTATTCTAAATAGTAGATTACTTGATTTTCTTAACAAACATAATATCCTCAGAAAAAACCAAATAGGCTTTCTTCCAAAACACCGCACCGCCGACCATATCTATACCCTTCACACCCTCATTGAAAAACATAAACACCAAACAAAAAATGGGAAAATATTCGCCTGTTTCATCGACTTCAAGAAAGCCTTTGACTCTATATGGCACGAAGGGCTCTATTATAAACTTCTTCAGTGTGGAATAGGGGGCAAAGTCTATGACCTTATTAAATCAATGTATCTGAAAAACAAATGCGGGGTCAAAATTGGAGACAAACGCACCGATTTCTTCACCCAGAGAAGAGGCGTCCGGCAGGGCTGCAATTTGAGCCCGACCCTGTTCAACATATACATAAATGAATTAGCAGACATGCTGGAGCAAAGCGAGTCACCAGGTCTCCGTCTCCTGGATGGAGAAGTGAAGTCCCTGTTCTATGCGGACGACCTGGTTCTGCTGTCTCCCACAGAACAGGGATTACAGCAACAACTAGACCTACTCGACAAATACTGCCAAAATTGGGCTCTAACAGTAAATCTAAAGAAAACCAACATCATGATTTTTCAGAAAAGACCCAGATGTCAGGAAAACAAATACCAGTTTACCCTCAGTGATACCACTATAGGACACACTATGAGCTACACCTACCTTGGTCTAACTATTACAGCATCAGGGAGCTTCAGCATAGCAGTGAATGCACTAAAAGAAAAAGCCCGAAGAGCCCTATATGCAATAAAAAGAAAATTCTACAACATCCAAATCCCAATCAAAATCTGGCTCAAAATTTTTGACAGCATAATCCTGCCCATTGCACTGTACGGTAGTGAAGTATGGGGCCCGCTAAATCACCAAAGCTACACTAAATGGGAAAAACACACAATAGAAGCCCTACATGCAGAATTCTGCCGAAGCATCCTTCGCACCCAAAGAAAAACGCCAACAAATGCATGCAGAGCCGAACTAGGCAGATACCCACTGATAATAAACATCCAAAAACGAGCACTAAACTTCCTAAATCACCTCAAATCTAGCTCCCCAGACACCCTTCATTTCAAAGCCTTTCAGACCCAAGAGCTAAACCCAGAAAAGAGTCCCCTGAGTCAGCTGCTACTGAAACTAAGTACTCAGCCGGACCCTGACCAGCCCCAGACCAACACAGCCGTCCAAACACCAATCCGAGTGAACCAAATCATTAAAAAATGCAAAGAAACCTACCTGGAACATTGGAACAAAATAACCGAAAGCCAAAGCAGATTAGAATGTTACCGGGCCCTAAAAAGAGAATATAAACTGGCAGACTACCTCACGACCATCAGAGACACAAAACAGAGACAGACCCTCACCAGGTACAGACTAAGCGACCACCAACTGGAAATTGAAAAAGGCAGATACAAGAAATCCTGGCAGCCTAGAGAGAATAGAATATGCGATCAATGTCTGGCTGGCGAGGTTGAAACAGAAATGCATTTCCTCCTAAAATGCGAAAAATTCAACACATCAAGAAACATATTATTCAACAAGCTAAGCCAAACAACCCCAGATTTCAAGGAATTGGATGATCTGTCAAAATTGAGATTAGTCCTAGGAGAAGGAGACAGACCATACCTTGGGGCTAAATATGTAACAACATGTCACAACCTGAGGACTGTTTAAAAGTAAGACTGTTTAAAATTAATATTGAACGTACCAAATGAAGTAGAAAGACTGTTTAAAATTAATATTGTTTAAAAGTAATATTGTATATACCCAACAAATGTCAAATCGATTGACACCTACAGAATGTTGGAAAACTGTACCTTTTTGCAATGTAAGCTTTGGCAATATGGTTCTCTGTAAACTTTCATGCCAATAAAGCATTTGAACTGAACTGAACTGAACTGAACTGAAACAGTGAGGAGGAGAGAGACAGAGAAACAGTGAGGAGAGAGACAGAGAAACAGTGAGGAGGAGGGAGAGACAGAGAAACAGTGAGGAGGAGAGAGAGACAGAGAAACAGTGAGGAGGAGAGAGAGACAGAGAAACAGTGAGGAGGAGAGAGACAGAGAAACAGTGAGGAGGAGAGAGAGAAACAGTGAGGAGGAGAGAGACAGAGAAACAGTGAGGAGAGAGACAGAGAAACAGTGAGGAGGAGAGAGAGACAGAGAAACAGTGAGGAGGAGAGAGAGACAGAGAAACAGTGAGGAGGAGAGAGAGACAGAGAAACAGTGAGGAGGAGAGAGAGACAGAGAAACAGTGAGGAGGAGAGAGAGACAGAGAAAAAGTGAGGAGGAGAGAGAGACAAAGAAACAGTGAGGAGGAGAGAGAGACAGAGAAACAGTGAGGAGAGAGAGACAGAGAAACAGTGAGGAGCAGAGAGAGACAGAGAAACAGTGAGGAGGAGAGAGAGACAGAGAAACAGTGAGGAGGAGAGAGAGACAGAGAAACAGTGAGGAGAGAGAGACAGAGAAACAGTGAGGAGGAGAGAGAGACAGAGAAACAGTGAGGAGGAGAGAGAGACAGAGAAACAATGAGGAGGAGAGAGAGACAGAGAAACAGTGAGGAGGAGAGAGAGACAGAGAAATAGTGAGGAGGAGAGAGAGACAGAGAAACAGTGAGGAGGAGAGAGAGACAGAGAAACAGTGAGGAGGAGAGAGAGACAGAGAAACAGTGAGGAGAGAGAGAGACAGAGAAACAGTGAGGAGAGAGAGAGACAGAAAAACAGTGAGGAGGAGAGAGAGAGACAGAGAAACAGTGAGGAGAGAGAAACAGAGAAACAGTGAGGAGGAGAGAGAGAAAGAGAAACAGTGAGGAGGAGAGAGAGACAGAGAAACAGTGAGGAGAGAGAGACAGAGAAACAGTGAGGAGGAGAGAGAGGCAGAGAAACAGTGAGGAGAGAGAGAGAGACAGAGAAACAGTGAGGAGGAGAGAGAGACAGAGAAACAGTGAGGAGGAGAGAGAGAGACAGATAGAAACTGTGAGGAGGAGAGAGAGACAGAGAAACAGTGAGGAGGAGAGAGAGACAGAGAAACAGTGAGGAGGAGAGAGAGACAGAGAAACAGTGAGGAGGAGAGAGAGACAGAGAAACAGTGAGGAGGAGAGAGAGAGACAGATAGAAACAGTGAGGAGGAGAGAGAGACAGAGAAACAGTGAGGAGGAGAGAGAGACAGAGAAACAGTGAGGAGGAGAGAGAGACAGAGAAACAGTGAGGAGGAGAGAGAGACAGAGAAACAGTGAGGAGGAGAGAGACAGAGAAACAGTGAGGAGGAGAAAGAGACAGAGAAACATTGAGGAGGAGAGAGAGAGAGAGAAACAGTGAGGAGGAGAGAGAGACAGAGAAACAGTGAGGAGGAGAGAGAGAGACAGAGAAACAGTGAGGAGGAGAGAGAGACAGAGAAACAGCGAGGAGGAGAGAGAGACAGTGAAACAGTGAGGAGGAGAGAGACAGAGAAACAGTGAGGAGGAGAAAGAGACAGAGAAACAGTGAGGAGGAGAGAGAGACAGAGAAACAGTGAGGAGGAGAGGGACAGAGAAACAGTGAGGAGGAGAGAGAGACAGAGAAACAGTGAGGAGGAGAGAGAGAGACAGAGAAACAGGGAGGAGGAGAGAGAGACAGAGAAACAGCGAGGAGGAGAGAGAGACAGTGAAACAGTGAGGAGGAGAGAGAGACAGAGAAACAGTGAGGAGAGAGAGAGAGACAGAGAAACAGTGAGGAGGAGAGAGAGGCAGAGAAACAGTGAGGAGAGAGAGAGAGACAGAGAAACAGTGAGGAGGAGAGAGAGACAGAGAAACAGTGAGGAGGAGAGAGACAGAGAAACAGTGATGAGGAGAGAGAGACAGAGAAACAGTGAGGAGTAGAGAGAGACAGAGAAACAGTGAGGAGGAGAGAGAGACAGAGAAACAGTGAGGAGGAGAGAGAGACAGAGAAACAGTGAGGAGGAGAGAGAGACAGAGAAACAGTGAGGAGGAGAGAGAGACAGAGAAACAGTGAGGAGAGAGAGAGACAGAGAAACAGTGAGGAAAGAGAGAGACAGAGAAACAGTGAGGAGGAGAGAGAGACAGAGAAACAGTGAGGAGGAGAGAGAGACAGAGAAACAGTGAGGAGGAGAGAGAGACAGAGAAACAGTGAGGAGGAGAGAGAGAGACAGAGAAACAGTGAGGAGGAGAGAGAGACAGAGAAACAGTGAGGAGAGAGAGAGAGAGACCCAGAAAAGAGTCCCCTGAGTCAGCTGCTACGGAAACTAAGTACTCAGCCGGACCCTGACCAGCCCCAGACCAACACAGCCGCCCAAACACCAATCCGAGTGAACCAAATCATTAAAAAATGCAAAGAAACCTACCTGGAACATTGGAACAAAATAACCGAAAGCCAAAGCAGATTAGAATGTTACCGGGCCCTAAAAAGAGAATATAAACTGGCAGACTACCTCACGACCATCAGAGACACAAAACAGAGACAGACCCTCACCAGGTACAGACTAAGCGACCACCAACTGGAAATTGAAAAAGGCAGATACAAGAAATCCTGGCAGCCTAGAGAGAATAGAATATGCGATCAATGTCTGGCTGGCGAGGTTGAAACAGAAATGCATTTCCTCCTAAAATGCGAAAAATTCAACACATCAAGAAACATATTATTCAACAAGCTAAGCCAAACAACCCCAGATTTCAAGGAATTGGATGATCTGTCAAAATTGAGATTAGTCCTAGGAGAAGGAGACAGACCATACCTTGGGGCCAAATATGTAACAACATGTCACAACCTGAGGACTGTTTAAAATTAAGACTGTTTAAAATTAATATTGAACGTACCAAATGAAGTACAAAGACTGTTTAAAATTAATATTGTTTAAAAGTAATATTGTATGTACCCAACAAATGTCAAATCGATTGACACCTACAGAATGTTGGAAAACTGTACCTTTTTGCTATGTAAGCTTTGGCAATATGGTTCTCTGTAAACTTTCATGCCAATAAAGCATTTTAATTGGAATTGGAATTGGAATTGGACTATAAACTGGCAGACTACCTCACGATCATCAGAGACACAAAACAGAGACAGACCCTCACCAGGTACAGACTAAGCGACCACCAACTGGAAATTGAAAAAGGCAGATACAAGAAATCCTGGCAGCCTAGAGAGAATAGAATATGCGATCAATGTCTGGCTGGCGAGGTTGAAACAGAAATGCATTGCCTCCTAAAATGCGAAAAATTCAACACATCAAGAAACATATTATTCAACAAGCTAAGCCAAACAACCCCAGATTTCAAGGAATTGGATGATCTGTCAAAATTGAGATTAGTCCTAGGAGAAGGAGACAGACCATACCTTGGGGCTAAATATGTAACAACATGTCACAACCTGAGGACTGTTTAAAAGTAAGACTGTTTAAAATTAATATTGAACGTACCAAATGAAGTAGAAAGACTGTTTAAAATTAATATTGTTTAAAAGTAATATTGTATATACCCAACAAATGTCAAATCGATTGACACCTACAGAATGTTGGAAAACTGTACCTTTTTGCTATGTAAGCTTTGGCAATATGGTTCTCTGTAAACTTTCATGCCAATAAAGCATTTGAACTGAGAACCCAGGAACAGAGAGAGAGAGAACCCGGGAACAGGGAGAGAGAGAAACCGGGAACAGAGAGAGAGAGAACCCAGGAACAGAGAGAGAGAGAACGCTGGAACAGAGAGAGAGAAACCGGGAACAGAGAGAGAGAACTCAAGAACAGGGAGAGAGAGAACTCGGGAACAGAGAGAGAGAACCCGGGAACAGAGAGAGAGAAAACCCGGTAACAGAGAGAGAAAACCCGGGAATAGGGAGAGAGGACCCGGGCACAGAGAGAGAGAACCCAGGAACAGAGAGAGAGAGAACCCGGGAAGAGAGAGAGAGAAACCGTGAACAGAGAGAGAGAACCCAGGAAGAGAGAGAGAGAACCTGGGCACAGAGCGAGAGAACCCGGGAACAGAGAGAGAGAAGCTCGGAACAGAGAGAGAGAACCCAGGAACAGAGAGAGAGAGAATCCGGGAACAAAGAGTGATACCCCGGGAACAGAGAGAGAGAGAACCCGGGAACAGAGAGAGAGAACCTGGGAACAGAGAGAGAGAGAACCCGGGAACAGAGAGAGAGAACCTGGGAACAGAGAGAGAGAGAACCCGGGAACAGAGTGAGAGAGAACCGGGGAACAGAGAGAGTCTCTGTAAACTTTCATGCCAATAAAGCATTTTAATTGGAGAACCCGGGAACAGAGAGAGAGAACCCGGGAACAGAGAGAGAGAGAACCCGGGAACAGAGAGTGAGAGAATCCGGGTTTAAAAGTAATATTGTATGTACCCAACAAATTGTATGTACCCAACAAATGTCAAATCGATTGACACCTACAGAATGTTGGAAAACTGTACCTTTTTGCTATGTAAGCTTTGGCAATATGGTTCTCTGTAAACTTTCATGCCAATAAAGCATTTGAACTGAACTGAAACTGACAGAGAAACAGTGAGGAGGAGAGAGAGACAGAGAAACAGTGAGCAGAGAGACAGAGAAACAGTGAGGAGGAGAGAGAGACAGAGAAACAGTGAGGAGGAGAGAGAGACAGAGAAACAGTGAGGAGGAGAGAGAGACAGAGAAACAGTGGGGAGAGAGAGACAGAGAAACAGTGAGTAGAGAGAGAGACAGAAAAACAGCGAGGAGGAGAGAGAGACAGAGAAACAGTGAGGAGGAGAGAGAGACAGAGAAACAGTGAGGAGAGAGAAACAGAGAAACAGTGAGGAGGAGAGAGAGACAGAGAAACAATGAGGAGGAGAGAGAGACAGAGAAACAGTGAGGAGGAGAGAGAGACAGAGAAACAGTGAGGAGGAGAGAGAGACAGAGAAACAGTGGGGAGAGAGAGATAGAGAAACAGTGAGGAGAGAGAGAGACAGAAAAACAGCGAGGAGCAGAGAGAGACAGAGAAACAGTGAGGAGAGAGAGACAGAGAAACAGTGAGGAGGAGAGAGAGACAGAGAAACAGTGAGGAGAGAGAGAGAGACAGAGAAACAGTGAGGAGGAGAGAGAGACAGAGAAACAGCGAGGAGAGAGACAGAGAAACAGTGAGGAGAGAGAAACAGAGAAACAGTGAGGAGGAGAGAGAGACAGAGAAACAGTGAGGAGAGAGAGAGAGACAGAGAAACAGTGAGGAGGAGAGAGAGACAGAGAAACAGTGAGGAGAGAGAGACAGAGAAACAGTGAGGAGGAGAGAGAGAGACAGATAGAAACAGTGAGGAGGAGAGAGAGACAGAGAAACAGTGAGGAGGAGAGAGAGACAGAGAAACAGTGAGGAGGAGAGAGAGACAGAGAAACAGTGAGGAGGAGAGAGACAGAGAAACAGTGAGGAGGAGCGAGAGACAGAGAAACAGTGAGGAGGAGAGAGAAACAGAGAAAGAGTGAGGAGGAGAGAGAGACAGAGAAACAGTGAGGAGGAGAGAGACAGAGAAACAGTGAGGAGGAGAGAGAAAGAGAAACAGTGCGGAGGAGAGAGACAGAGAAACATTGAGGAGGAGAGAGAGACAGAGAAACAGCGAGGAGGAGAGAGAGACAGTGAAACAGTGAGGAGGAGAGAGAGACAGAGAAACAGTGAGGAGAAGAGAGAGACAGAGAAACAGTGAGGAGGAGAGAGAGACAGAGAAACAGTGAGGAGGAGAGAGAGACAGAGAAACAGTGAGGAGAGAGAGACAGAGAAACAGTGAGGAGGAGAGAGAGAGACAGATAGAAACAGTGAGGAGGAGAGAGAGACAGAGAAACAGTGAGGAGGAGAGAGAGACAGAGAAACAGTGAGGAGGAGAGAGAGACAGAGAAACAGTGAGGAGGAGACAGAGACAGAGAAACAGTGAGGAGGAGAGAGAGAGAAACAGTGAGGAGGAGAGAGAGACAGAGAAACAGTGAGGAGGAGAGAGAGACAGAGAAACAGTGAGGAGGAGAGAGAGACAGAGAAACAGTGAGGAGAGAGAGAGAGACAGAGAAACAGTGAGGAGGAGAGACAGAGAAACAGTGAGGAGGAGAGAGAGACAGAGAAACAGTGAGGAGGAGAGAGACAGAGAAACAGTGAGGAGGAGAGAGAGTCAGAGAAACAGTGAGGAGGAGAGAGAGTCTGGCCGGCGAGGTTGAAACAGAAATGCATTTCCTCCTAAAATGCGAAAAATTCAACACATCAAGAAACATATTATTCAACAAGCTAAGCCAAACAACCCCAGATTTCAAGGAATTGGATGATCTGTCAAAATTGAGATTAGTCCTAGGAGAAGGAGACAGACCATACCTTGGGGCTAAATATGTAACAACATGTCACAACCTGAGGACTGTTTAAAAGTAAGACTGTTTAAAATTAATATTGAACGTACCAAATGAAGTAGAAAGACTGTTTAAAATTAATATTGTTTAAAAGTAATATTGTATATACCCAACAAATGTCAAATCGATTGACACCTACAGAATGTTGGAAAACTGTACCTTTTTGCTATGTAAGCTTTAGCAATATGGTTCTCTGTAAACTTTCATGCCAATAAAGCATTTGAACTGAGAACCCAGGAACAGAGAGAGAGAGAACCCGGGAACAGGGAGAGAGAGAAACCGGGAACAGAGAGAGAGAGAACCCAGGAACAGAGAGAGAGAGAACGCTGGAACAGAGAGAGAGAAACCGGGAACAGAGAGAGAGAACTCAAGAACAGGGAGAGAGAGAACTCGGGAACAGAGAGAGAGAACCCGGGAACAGAGAGAGAGAAAACCCGGTAACAGAGAGAGAAAACCCGGGAATAGGGAGAGAGGACCCGGGCACAGAGAGAGAGAACCCAGGAACAGAGAGAGAGAGAACCCGGGAAGAGAGAGAGAGAAACCGTGAACAGAGAGAGAGAACCCAGGAAGAGAGAGAGAGAATGATCTTTCATGAGGCAGCTGTAAAAGCCGACCTCGTGAAACAGAAGAGGAAGAGTCACAAAAGACAAAATAAAAATAAGAAATGGTTTGACCACGAATGCAAAAATGCCAGAAAAGACCTGAGAAAAATATCAAACCAAAAGCATCGCCAACCAAACAATCCGGACCTACGTACTAGATACAATGAAACCCTCAAAAGATATAAACACACCATTAGGAACAAAACACAAAACTATACCCACAAAATACTAGAAGAAATTGAAAACTCCACCAACCCAAAACAATTCTGGGAAATGTGGAATAACCTGAGTACAACACAATTGCAAGCATTACCAATCCAAGATGGCGACATCTGGAGAACACATTTTGAAAACCTCTACAAAGACATCCCAATAAACGAAACAAACCCAAGTCAACATCAGGTCACAGAAAAACTCCACACATTAGAAGCAACAATCAAAGACAACCAAAACCCTCTAGACTCCCCAATCACATGGAAAGAAATGGCCACAAAAACAAAATCTCTCCACCTAAAGAAAGCCTGTGGCCCAGACAACATCAAAAATGAAATGCTCAAGTTCAGCAATATGGAGATGCAGGGTGCGGTACTCAAATTATTCAACATCATATTACGTTCAGGCTGTTTTCCCGATATCTGGTGCCAAGGACTAATCTCCCCCATATATAAAAGCGGAAACAAATCAGACCCAAATAACTACCGCGGCATCTGTGTCAACAGTTGTCTAGGGAAGTTATTCTGCAGTATTCTAAATAGTAGATTACTTGATTTTCTTAACAAACATAATATCCTCAGAAAAAACCAAATAGGCTTTCTTCCAAAACACCGCACCGCCGACCATATCTATACCCTTCACACCCTCATTGAAAAACATATACACCAAACAAAAAATGGGAAAATATTCGCCTGTTTCATCGACTTCAAGAAAGCCTTTGACTCTATATGGCACGAAGGGCTCTATTATAAACTTCTTCAATGTGGAATAGGGGGCAAAGTCTATGACCTTATTAAATCAATGTATCTGAAAAACAAATGCGGGGTCAAAATTGGAGACAAACGCACCGATTTCTTCACCCAGAGAAGAGGCGTCCGGCAGGGCTGCAATTTGAGCCCGACCCTGTTCAACATATACATAAATGAATTAGCAGACATGCTGGAGCAAAGCGAGTCACCAGGTCCCCGTCTCCTAGATGGAGAAGTGAAATCCCTGTTCTATGCGGACGACCTGGTTCTGCTGTCTCCCACAGAACAGGGATTACAGCAACAACTAGACCTACTCGACAAATACTGCCAAAATTGGGCTCTAACAGTAAATCTAAAGAAAACCAACATCATGATTTTTCAAAAAAGGCCCAGATGTCAGGAAAACAAATACCAGTTTACCCTCAGTGATATCACTATAGGACACACTATGAGCTACACCTACCTTGGTCTAACTATTACAGCATCAGGGAGCTTCAGCATAGCAGTGAATGCACTAAAAGAAAAAGCCCGAAGAGCCCTATATGCAATAAAAAGAAAATTCTACAACATCCAAATCCCAATCAAAATCTGGCTCAAAATATTTGACAGCATAATCCTGCCCATTGCACTGTACGGTAGTGAAGTATGGGGCCCGCTAAATCACCAAAGCTACACTAAATGGGAAAAACATACAATAGAAGCCCTACATGCAGAATTCTGCCGAAGCATCCTTCGCACCCAAAGGAAAACGCCAACAAATGCATGCAGAGCCGAACTAGGCAGATACCCACTGATAATAAACATCCAAAAACGAGCACTAAACTTCCTAAATCACCTCAAATCTAGCTCCCCAGACACCCTTCATTTCAAAGCCTTTCAGACCCAAGAGCTAAACCCAGAAAAGAGTCCCCTGAGTCAGCTGCTACGGAAACTAAGTACTCAGCCGGACCCTGACCAGCCCCAGACCAACACAGCCGCCCAAACACCAATCCGAGTGAACCAAATCATTAAAAAATGCAAAGAAACCTACCTGGAACATTGGAACAAAATAACCGAAAGCCAAAGCAGATTAGAATGTTACCGGGCCCTAAAAAGAGAATATAAACTGGCAGACTACCTCACGACCATCAGAGACACAAAACAGAGACAGACCCTCACCAGGTACAGACTAAGCGACCACCAACTGGAAATTGAAAAAGGCAGATACAAGAAATCCTGGCAGCCTAGAGAGAATAGAATATGCGATCAATGTCTGGCTGGCGAGGTTGAAACAGAAATGCATTTCCTCCTAAAATGCGAAAAATTCAACACATCAAGAAACATATTATTCAACAAGCTAAGCCAAACAACCCCAGATTTCAAGGAATTGGATGATCTGTCAAAATTGAGATTAGTCCTAGGAGAAGGAGACAGACCATACCTTGGGGCCAAATATGTAACAACATGTCACAACCTGAGGACTGTTTAAAATTAAGACTGTTTAAAATTAATATTGAACGTACCAAATGAAGTACAAAGACTGTTTAAAATTAATATTGTTTAAAAGTAATATTGTATGTACCCAACAAATGTCAAATCGATTGACACCTACAGAATGTTGGAAAACTGTACCTTTTTGCTATGTAAGCTTTGGCAATATGGTTCTCTGTAAACTTTCATGCCAATAAAGCATTTTAATTGGAAATTGGAATTGGAAATTGGAGAACCTGGGCACAGAGCGAGAGAACCCGGGAACAGAGAGAGAGAAGCTCGGAACAGAGAGAGAGAACCCAGGAACAGAGAGAGAGAGAATCCGGGAACAAAGAGTGATACCCCGGGAACAGAGAGAGAGAGAACCCGGGAACAGAGAGAGAGAACCTGGGAACAGAGAGAGAGAGAACCCGGGAACAGAGAGAGAGAACCTGGGAACAGAGAGAGAGAGAACCCGGGAACAGAGTGAGAGAGAACCGGGGAACAGAGAGAGAGAGAACCCGGGAACAGAGAGAGAGAACCCGGGAACAGAGAGAGAGAGAACCCGGGAACAGAGAGTGAGAGAATCCGGGTTTAAAAGTAATATTGTATGTACCCAACAAATTGTATGTACCCAACAAATGTCAAATCGATTGACACCTACAGAATGTTGGAAAACTGTACCTTTTTGCTATGTAAGCTTTGGCAATATGGTTCTCTGTAAACTTTCATGCCAATAAAGCATTTGAACTGAACTGAAACTGACAGAGAAACAGTGAGGAGGAGAGAGAGACAGAGAAACAGTGAGCAGAGAGACAGAGAAACAGTGAGGAGGAGAGAGAGACAGAGAAACAGTGAGGAGGAGAGAGAGACAGAGAAACAGTGAGGAGGAGAGAGAGACAGAGAAACAGTGGGGAGAGAGAGACAGAGAAACAGTGAGTAGAGAGAGAGACAGAAAAACAGCGAGGAGGAGAGAGAGACAGAGAAACAGTGAGGAGGAGAGAGAGACAGAGAAACAGTGAGGAGAGAGAAACAGAGAAACAGTGAGGAGGAGAGAGAGACAGAGAAACAATGAGGAGGAGAGAGAGACAGAGAAACAGTGAGGAGGAGAGAGAGACAGAGAAACAGTGAGGAGGAGAGAGAGACAGAGAAACAGTGGGGAGAGAGAGACAGAGAAACAGTGAGGAGAGAGAGAGACAGAAAAACAGCGAGGAGCAGAGAGAGACAGAGAAACAGTGAGGAGAGAGAGACAGAGAAACAGTGAGGAGGAGAGAGAGACAGAGAAACAGTGAGGAGAGAGAGAGAGACAGAGAAACAGTGAGGAGGAGAGAGAGACAGAGAAACAGCGAGGAGAGAGACAGAGAAACAGTGAGGAGAGAGAAACAGAGAAACAGTGAGGAGGAGAGAGAGAAAGAGAAACAGTGAGGAGGAGAGAGAGACAGAGAAACAGTGAGGAGAGAGAGACAGAGAAACAGTGAGGAGGAGAGAGAGACAGAGAAACAGTGAGGAGAGAGAGAGAGACAGAGAAACAGTGAGGAGGAGAGAGAGACAGAGAAACAGTGAGGAGAGAGAGACAGAGAAACAGTGAGGAGGAGAGAGAGAGACAGATAGAAACAGTGAGGAGGAGAGAGAGACAGAGAAACAGTGAGGAGGAGAGAGAGACAGAGAAACAGTGAGGAGGAGAGAGAGACAGAGAAACAGTGAGGAGGAGAGAGACAGAGAAACAGTGAGGAGGAGCGAGAGACAGAGAAACAGTGAGGAGGAGAGAGAAACAGAGAAAGAGTGAGGAGGAGAGAGAGACAGAGAAACAGTGAGGAGGAGAGAGACAGAGAAACAGTGAGGAGGAGAGAGAAAGAGAAACAGTGCGGAGGAGAGAGACAGAGAAACATTGAGGAGGAGAGAGAGACAGAGAAACAGCGAGGAGGAGAGAGAGACAGTGAAACAGTGAGGAGGAGAGAGAGACAGAGAAACAGTGAGGAGAAGAGAGAGACAGAGAAACAGTGAGGAGGAGAGAGAGACAGAGAAACAGTGAGGAGGAGAGAGAGACAGAGAAACAGTGAGGAGAGAGAGACAGAGAAACAGTGAGGAGGAGAGAGAGAGACAGATAGAAACAGTGAGGAGGAGAGAGAGACAGAGAAACAGTGAGGAGGAGAGAGAGACAGAGAAACAGTGAGGAGGAGAGAGAGACAGAGAAACAGTGAGGAGGAGACAGAGACAGAGAAACAGTGAGGAGGAGAGAGAGAGAAACAGTAAGGAGGAGAGAGAGACAGAGAAACAGTGAGGAGGAGAGAGAGACAGAGAAACAGTGAGGAGGAGAGAGAGACAGAGAAACAGTGAGGAGAGAGAGAGAGACAGAGAAACAGTGAGGAGGAGAGAGAGACAGAGAAACAGTGAGGAGGAGAGAGAGACAGAGAAACAGTGAGGAGGAGAGAGACAGAGAAACAGTGAGGAGGAGAGAGAGTCAGAGAAACAGTGAGGAGGAGAGAGAGTCTGGCCGGCGAGGTTGAAACAGAAATGCATTTCCTCCTAAAATGCGAAAAATTCAACACATCAAGAAACATATTATTCAACAAGCTAAGCCAAACAACCCCAGATTTCAAGGAATTGGATGACCTGTCAAAATTGAGATTAGTCCTGGGAGAAGGAGACAGACCATACCTTGGGGCCAATTATGTAACAACATGTCACAACCTGAGGACTGTTTAAAAGTAAGACTGTTTAAAATGAATATTGAACGTACCAAATGAAGTAGAAAGACTGTTTAAAATTAATATTGTTTAAAAGTAATATTGTATGTACCCAACAAATGTCAAATCGATTGACACCTACAGAATGTTGGAAAACTGTACCTTTTTGCTTTGTAAGCTTTGGCAATATGGTTCTCTGTAAACTTTCATGCCAATAAAGCATTTGAATTGGACAGAGAAACAGTGAGCAGAGAGAGAGACAGAGAAACAGTGAGGAGGAGAGAGAGACAGAGAAACAGTGAGGAGAGAGAGAGACAGAGAAACAGTGAGGAGGAGAGAGAGACAGAGAAACAGCGAGGAGAGAGACAGAGAAACAGTGAGGAGGAGAGAGAGACAGAGAAACAGTGAGGAGGAGAGAGAGACAGAGAAACAGCGAGGAGGAGAGAGACAGAGAAACAGTGAGGAGGAGAGATACAGAGAAACAATGAGGAGGAGAGAGAGACAGAGAAACAGTGAGGAGGAGAGAGAGACAGAGAAATCGACCACCAACTGGAAATTGAAAAAGGCAGATACAAGAAATCCTGGCAGCCTGGAGAGAATAGAATATGCGATCAATGTCTGGCGGGCGAGGTTGAAACAGAAATGCATTTCCTCCTAAAATGCGAAAAATTCAACACATCAAGAAACATATTATTCAACAAGCTAAGCCAAACAACCCCAGATTTCAAGGAATTGGATGATCTGTCAAAATTGAGATTAGTCCTAGGAGAAGGAGACAGACCATACCTTGGGGCTAAATATGTAACAACATGTCACAACCTGAGGACTGTTTAAAAGTAAGACTGTTTAAAATTAATATTGAACGTACCAAATGAAGTAGAAAGACTGTTTAAAATTAATATTGTTTAAAAGTAATATTGTATGTACCCAACAAATGTCAAATCGATTGACACCTACAGAATGTTGGAAATCTGTACCTTTTTGCTATGTAAGCTTTGGCAATATGGTTCTCTGTAAACTTTCATGCCAATAAAGCATTTGAACTGAACTGAACTGAACTGACAGAGAAACAGTGAGGAGGAGAGAGAGACAGAGAAACAGTGAGGAGGAGAGAGAGACAGACAAACAGTGAGGAGGAGAGAGAGACAGAGAAACAGTGAGGAGGAGGGAGAGACAGAGAAACAGCGAGGAGGAGAGAGACAGAGAAACAGTGAGGAGAGAGAGAGAGACAGAGAAACAGTGAGGAGAGAGAGAGACAGAGAAACAGTGAGGAGAGAGAGAGACAGAGAAACAGTGAGGAGGAGAGAGAGACAGAGAAACAGTGAGGAGGAGGGAGAGACAGAGAAACAGTGAGGAGAGAGAGAGACAGAGAAACAGTGAGGAGGAGAGAGAGACAGAAAAACAGTGAGGAGAGAGCGAGACAGAGAAACAGTGAGGAGGAGAGAGAGACAGAGAAACAGTGAGGAGAGAGAGACAGAGAAACAGTGAGGAGAGAGAGAGACAGAGAGAAAGACAAGAACACACAATAAAAGCCCTACATGCAGAATTTTGCCGAAGCATCCTTCGCACCCAAAGGAAAACACCAACAAATGCATGCAGAGCCGAACTAGGCAGATACCCAATGATAATAAACATCCAAAAGCGAGCACTAAAATTCCTAAATCACCTCAAAACTAGCTCCCCAGACACCCTTCATTTTAAAGCCTTCCAGACCCAAGAGCTAAACCCAGAAAAGAGTCCCCTGAGTCAGCTGCTACTGAAACTAAGTACTCAGCCGGACCCTGACCAGCCCCAGACCAACACAGCCGTCCAAACACCAATCCGAGTGAACCAAATCATTAAAAAATGCAAAGAAACCTACCTGGAACATTGGAACAAAATAACCAAAAGCCAAAGCAGATTAGAATGTTACCGGGCCCTAAAAAGAGAATATAAACTGGCAGACTATCTCTCGACCATCAGAGACACAAAACAGAGACAGACCCTCACCAGGTACAGACTAAGCGACCACCAACTGGCAATTGAAAAAGGGAGATACAAGAAAACCTGGCAGCCCAGAGAGAATAGAATATGCGATCATTTTCTGACCGGCGAGGTTGAAACAGAAATGCATTTCCTCCTAAAATGCGAAAAATTCAACACATCAAGAAACATATTATTTAACAAGCTCAGCCAAACAACCCCAGATTTCATGGATTTGGATGACCTGTCAAAATTAAGATTAGTCCTGGGAGAAGGAGACAGACCATACCTTGGTGCCAAATATGTAACAACATGTCACAACCTGAGGACTGTTTAATATTAATATTGAATGTACCCAATGATGTAGAAAGACTGTTTAAATTAATATTGTTTAAAAGTAATATTGTATGCACCCAACAAGGGTCAAAATTGTTTGACACCTACAGAATGTTGGAAAACTGTACTTTTTTGTTGTGTAAGCTTTGGCAATATGGTTCTCTGTAAACTTTCATGCCAATAAAGCATTTGAATTGAATTGAATTCAATTGAATTCAATTGAATTCAATTGACAGAAAACAGTGAGGAGAGAGAGAGAGAGAGAGAAACAGTGAGCAGAGAGAGAGAGACAGAGAAACAGTGAGGAGGAGAGAGAGACAGAGAAACAGTGAGGAGAGAGAGACAGAGAAACAGTGAGGAGAGAGAGACAGAGAAACAGTGAGGAGGAGAGAGAGAGACAGATAGAAACAGTGCGGAGGAGAGAGAGACAGAGAAACAGTGAGGAGAGAGAGAGACAGAGAAACAGTGAGGAGGAGAGAGAGACAGAGAAACAGTGAGGAGGAGAGAGAGACAGAGAAACAGCGAGGAGGAGAGAGAGACAGAGAAACAGCGAGGAGGAGAGAGAGACAGAGAAACAGTGAGGAGGAGAGAGAGAGACAGAGAAACAGTGAGGAGGAGAGAGAGACAGAGAAGCAGTGAGGAGCAGAGAGAGAGACAGATAGAAACAGTGAGGAGGAGAGAGAGACAGAGAAACAGTGAGGAGAGCGAGAGAGACAGAAAAACAGTGAGGAGGAGAGAGAGAAAGAGAAACAGTGAGGAGGAGAGAGAGACAGAGAAACAGTGAGGAGAGAGAGAGAGAGACAGAGAAACAGTGAGGAGGAGAGAGACACAGAAACAGTGAGGAGGAGAGAGAGACGGAGAAACAGTGAGGAGGAGAGAGAGACAGAGAAACAGTGAGGAGCAGAGAGAGAGACAGATAGAAACAGTGAGGAGGAGAGAGAGACAGAGAAACAGTGAGGAGAGCGAGAGAGACAGAGAAACAGTGAGGAGGAGAAGAGACAGAGAAACAGTGAGGATGAGAGAGAGACAGAGAAACAGTGAGGAGAGAGAGAGAGAGACAGAGAAACAGTGAGGAGGAGAGAGAGACACAGAAACAGTGAGGAGGAGAGAGAGACGGAGAAACAGTGAGGAGGAGAGAGAGACAGAGAAACAGTGAGGAGAGAGAGAGACAGAGAAACAGTGAGGACAGAGAGAGACAGAGAAACAGTGAGGAGGAGAGAGAGACAGAGAAACAGTGAGGAGGAGAGAGAGACAGAGAAACAGTGAGGAGGAGAGAGAGACAGAGAAACAGTGAGGAGAGAGAGAGACAGAGAAACAGTGAGGAGGAGAGAGAGACAGAGAAACAGTGAGGAGGAGAGAGAGACAGAAAGACAGCGAGGAGGAGAGAGAGACAGAGAAACAGTGAGGAGGAGAGAGAGACAGAGAAACAGTGAGGAGAGAGAGAGACAGAGAAACAGTGAGGAGAGAGACAGAGAAACAGTGAGAAGGAGGGAGAGACAGAGAAACAGTGAGGAGGAGAGAGACACAGAGAAACAGTGAGGAGGAGAGAGACAGAGAAACAGTGAGGAGGAGAGGGAGACAGAGAAACAGTGAGGAGGAGAGAGAGACAGAGGTTGAAACAGAAATGCATTTCCTCCTAAAATGCGAAAAATTCAACACATCAAGAAACATATTATTCAACAAGCTAAGCCAAACAACCCCAGATTTAAAGGAATTGGATGATCTGTCAAAATTGAGATTAGTCCTAGGAGAAGGAGACAGACCATACCTTGGGGCTAAATATGTAACAACATGTCACAACCTGAGGACTGTTTAAAAGTAAGACTGTTTAAAATTAATATTGAACGTACCAAATGAAGTAGAAAGACTGTTTAAAATTAATATTGTTTAAAAGTAATATTGTATATACCCAACAAATGTCAAATCGATTGACACCTACAGAATGTTGGAAAACTGTACCTTTTTGCAATGTAAGCTTTGGCAATATGGTTCTCTGTAAACTTTCATGCCAATAAAGCATTTGAACTGAAAATTATAAAAAAATTGAGAAACGGTGAGGAGGAGAGAGACAGAGAAACAGTGAGGAGAGAGACAGAGAAACAGTGAGGAGGAGAGAGACACAGAGAAACAGTGAGGAGGAGAGAGAGACAGAGAAACAGTGAGGAGGAGAGAGAGACAGAGAAACAGTGAGGAGAGAGAGACAGAGAAACAGTGAGGAGGAGAGAGAGACAGAGAAACAGTGAGGAGGAGAGACAGACAGAGAAACAGTGAGGAGGAGAGAGAGACAGAGAAACAGTGAGGAGAGAGAGACAGAGAAACAGTGAGGAGGAGAGAGAGACAGAGAAAAAGTGAGGAGGAGAGAGAGACAGAGAAACAGTGAGGAGAGAGAGAGACAGAGAAACAGTGAGGAGGAGAGAGAGACAGAGAAACAGTGAGGAGAGAGAGAGACAGAGAAACAGTGAGGAGAGAGAGAGACAGAAAAACAGTGAGGAGGAGAGAGAGACAGAGAAACAGTGAGGAGAGAGAAACAGAGAAACAGTGAGGAGGAGAGAGAGAAAGAGAAACAGTGAGGAGGAGAGAGAGACAGAGAAACAGTGAGGAGAGAGAGACAGAGAAACAGTGAGGAGGAGAGAGGGGCAGAGAAACAGTGAGGAGAGAGAGAGAGACAGAGAAACAGTGAGGAGGAGAGAGAGACAGAGAAACAGTGAGGAGGAGAGAGAGAGACAGATAGAAACTGTGAGGAGGAGAGAGAGACAGAGAAACAGTGAGGAGGAGAGAGAGACAGAGAAACAGTGAGGAGAGAGAGACAGAGAAACAGTGAGGAGGAGAGAGAGAGACAGATAGAAACAGTGAGGAGGAGAGAGAGACAGAGAAACAGTGAGGAGGAGAGAGACAGGGAAACAGTGAGGAGGAGAGAGAGACAGAGAAACAGTGAGGAGGAGAGAGACAGGGAAACAGTGAGGAGGAGAGAGAGAAACAGTGAGGAGGAGAGAGACAGAGAAACAGTGAGGAGAGAGACAGAGAAACAGTGAGGAGGAGGGAGAGACAGAGAAACAGTGAGGAGGAGAGAGAGACAGAGAAACAGTGAGGAGGAGAGAGAGACAGAGAAACAGTGAGGAGGAGAGAGACAGAGAAACAGTGAGGAGGAGAGAGAGAAACAGTGAGGAGGAGAGAGACAGAGAAACAGTGAGGAGAGAGACAGAGAAACAGTGAGGAGGAGAGAGAGACAGAGAAACAGTGAGGAGGAGAGAGAGACAGAGAAACAGTGAGGAGGAGAGAGAGACAGAGAAACAGTGAGGAGGAGAGAGAGACAGAGAAACAGTGAGGAGGAGAGAGAGACAGAGAAAAAGTGAGGAGAGAGAGACAGAGAAACAGTGAGGAGGAGAGAGAGACAGAGAAACAGTGAGGAGAGAGAGACAGAGAAACAGTGAGGAGCAGAGAGAGACAGAGAAACAGTGAGGAGGAGAGAGAGACAGAGAAACAGTGAGGAGGAGAGAGAGACAGAGAAACAGTGAGGAGAGAGAGACAGAGAAACAGTGAGGAGGAGAGAGAGACAGAGAAACAGTGAGGAGGAGAGAGAGACAGAGAAACAATGAGGAGGAGCGAGAGACAGAGAAACAGTGAGGAGGAGAGAGAGACAGAGAAATAGTGAGGAGGAGAGAGAGACAGAGAAACAGTGAGGAGGAGAGAGAGACAGAGAAACAGTGAGGAGAGAGAGAGACAGAGAAACAGTGAGGAGAGAGAGAGACAGAAAAACAGTGAGGAGGAGAGAGAGAGACAGAGAAACAGTGAGGAGAGAGAAACAGAGAAACAGTGAGGAGGAGAGAGAGAAAGAGAAACAGTGAGGAGGAGAGAGAGACAGAGAAACAGTGAGGAGAGAGAGACAGAGAAACAGTGAGGAGGAGAGAGAGGCAGAGAAACAGTGAGGAGAGAGAGAGAGACAGAGAAACAGTGAGGAGGAGAGAGAGACAGAGAAACAGTGAGGAGGAGAGAGAGAGACAGATAGAAACTGTGAGGAGGAGAGAGAGACAGAGAAACAGTGAGGAGGAGAGAGAGACAGAGAAACAGTGAGGAGGAGAGAGAGACAGAGAAACAGTGAGGAGAGAGAGACAGAGAAACAGTGAGGAGGAGAGAGAGAGACAGATAGAAACAGTGAGGAGGAGAGAGAGACAGAGAAACAGTGAGGAGGAGAGAGAGACAGAGAAACAGTGAGGAGGAGAGAGAGACAGAGAAACAGTGAGGAGGAGAGAGAGACAGAGAAACAGTGAGGAGGAGAGAGACAGAGAAACAGTGAGGAGGAGAAAGAGACAGAGAAACATTGAGGAGGAGAGAGAGAGAGAGAAACAGTGAGGAGGAGAGAGAGACAGAGAAACAGTGAGGAGGAGAGAGAGAGACAGAGAAACAGTGAGGAGGAGAGAGAGACAGAGAAACAGCGAGGAGGAGAGAGAGACAGTGAAACAGTGAGGAGGAGAGAGACAGAGAAACAGTGAGGAGGAGAAAGAGACAGAGAAACAGTGAGGAGGAGAGAGAGACAGAGAAACAGTGAGGAGGAGAGGGACAGAGAAACAGTGAGGAGGAGAGAGAGACAGAGAAACAGTGAGGAGGAGAGAGAGAGACAGAGAAACAGGGAGGAGGAGAGAGAGACAGAGAAACAGCGAGGAGCAGAGAGAGACAGTGAAACAGTGAGGAGGAGAGAGAGACAGAGAAACAGTGAGGAGAGAGAGAGAGAGACAGAGAAACAGTGAGGAGGAGAGAGAGGCAGAGAAACAGTGAGGAGAGAGAGAGAGACAGAGAAACAGTGAGGAGGAGAGAGAGACAGAGAAACAGTGAGGAGGAGAGAGACAGAGAAACAGTGATGAGGAGAGAGAGACAGAGAAACAGTGAGGAGGAGAGAGAGACAGAGAAACAGTGAGGAGGAGAGAGAGACAGAGAAACAGTGAGGAGGAGAGAGAGACAGAGAAACAGTGAGGAGGAGAGAGAGACAGAGAAACAGTGAGGAGGAGAGAGAGACAGAGAAACAGTGAGGAGAGAGAGAGACAGAGAAACAGTGAGGAAAGAGAGAGACAGAGAAACAGTGAGGAGGAGAGAGAGACAGAGAAACAGTGAGGAGGAGAGAGAGGCAGAGAAACAGTGAGGAGGAGAGAGAGACAGAGAAACAGTGAGGAGGAGAGAGAGAGACAGAGAAACAGTGAGGAGGAGAGAGAGACAGAGAAACAGTGAGGAGAGAGAGAGACTATAAACTGGCAGACTACCTCACGATCATCAGAGACACAAAACAGAGACAGACCCTCACCAGGTACAGACTAAGCGACCACCAACTGGAAATTGAAAAAGGCAGATACAAGAAATCCTGGCAGCCTAGAGAGAATAGAATATGCGATCAATGTCTGGCTGGCGAGGTTGAAACAGAAATGCATTGCCTCCTAAAATGCGAAAAATTCAACACATCAAGAAACATATTATTCAACAAGCTAAGCCAAACAACCCCAGATTTCAAGGAATTGGATGATCTGTCAAAATTGAGATTAGTCCTAGGAGAAGGAGACAGACCATACCTTGGGGCTAAATATGTAACAACATGTCACAACCTGAGGACTGTTTAAAAGTAAGACTGTTTAAAATTAATATTGAACGTACCAAATGAAGTAGAAAGACTGTTTAAAATTAATATTGTTTAAAAGTAATATTGTATATACCCAACAAATGTCAAATCGATTGACACCTACAGAATGTTGGAAAACTGTACCTTTTTGCTATGTAAGCTTTGGCAATATGGTTCTCTGTAAACTTTCATGCCAATAAAGCATTTGAACTGAGAACCCAGGAACAGAGAGAGAGAGAACCCGGGAACAGGGAGAGAGAGAAACCGGGAACAGAGAGAGAGAGAACCAAATCATTAAAAAATGCAAAGAAACCTACCTGGAACATTGGAACAAAATAACCGAAAGCCAAAGCAGATTAGAATGTTACCGGGCCCTAAAAAGAGAATATAAACTGGCAGACTACCTCACGACCATCAGAGACACAAAACAGAGACAGACCCTCACCAGGTACAGACTAAGCGACCACCAACTGGAAATTGAAAAAGGCAGATACAAGAAATCCTGGCAGCCTAGAGAGAATAGAATATGCGATCAATGTCTGGCTGGCGAGGTTGAAACAGAAATGCATTTCCTCCTAAAATGCGAAAAATTCAACACATCAAGAAACATATTATTCAACAAGCTAAGCCAAACAACCCCAGATTTCAAGGAATTGGATGATCTGTCAAAATTGAGATTAGTCCTAGGAGAAGGAGACAGACCATACCTTGGGGCCAAATATGTAACAACATGTCACAACCTGAGGACTGTTTAAAATTAAGACTGTTTAAAATTAATATTGAACGTACCAAATGAAGTACAAAGACTGTTTAAAATTAATATTGTTTAAAAGTAATATTGTATGTACCCAACAAATGTCAAATCGATTGACACCTACAGAATGTTGGAAAACTGTACCTTTTTGCTATGTAAGCTTTGGCAATATGGTTCTCTGTAAACTTTCATGCCAATAAAGCATTTTAATTGGAATTGGAAATTGGAATTGGAGAACCCAGGAACAGAGAGAGAGAGAACGCTGGAACAGAGAGAGAGAAACCGGGAACAGAGAGAGAGAACTCAAGAACAGGGAGAGAGAGAACTCGGGAACAGAGAGAGAGAACCCGGGAACAGAGAGAGAGAAAACCCGGTAACAGAGAGAGAAAACCCGGGAATAGGGAGAGAGGACCCGGGCACAGAGAGAGAGAACCCAGGAACAGAGAGAGAGAGAACCCGGGAAGAGAGAGAGAGAAACCGTGAACAGAGAGAGAGAACCCAGGAAGAGAGAGAGAGAACCTGGGCACAGAGCGAGAGAACCCGGGAACAGAGAGAGAGAAGCTCGGAACAGAGAGAGAGAACCCAGGAACAGAGAGAGAGAGAATCCGGGAACAAAGAGTGATACCCCGGGAACAGAGAGAGAGAGAACCCGGGAACAGAGAGAGAGAACCTGGGAACAGAGAGAGAGAGAACCCGGGAACAGAGAGAGAGAACCTGGGAACAGAGAGAGAGAGAACCCGGGAACAGAGTGAGAGAGAACCGGGGAACAGAGAGAGAGAGAACCCGGGAACAGAGAGAGAGAACCCGGGAACAGAGAGAGAGAGAACCCGGGAACAGAGAGTGAGAGAATCCGGGTTTAAAAGTAATATTGTATGTACCCAACAAATTGTATGTACCCAACAAATGTCAAATCGATTGACACCTACAGAATGTTGGAAAACTGTACCTTTTTGCTATGTAAGCTTTGGCAATATGGTTCTCTGTAAACTTTCATGCCAATAAAGCATTTGAACTGAACTGAAACTGACAGAGAAACAGTGAGGAGGAGAGAGAGACAGAGAAACAGTGAGCAGAGAGACAGAGAAACAGTGAGGAGGAGAGAGAGACAGAGAAACAGTGAGGAGGAGAGAGAGACAGAGAAACAGTGAGGAGGAGAGAGAGACAGAGAAACAGTGGGGAGAGAGAGACAGAGAAACAGTGAGTAGAGAGAGAGACAGAAAAACAGCGAGGAGGAGAGAGAGACAGAGAAACAGTGAGGAGGAGAGAGAGACAGAGAAACAGTGAGGAGAGAGAAACAGAGAAACAGTGAGGAGGAGAGAGAGACAGAGAAACAATGAGGAGGAGAGAGAGACAGAGAAACAGTGAGGAGGAGAGAGAGACAGAGAAACAGTGAGGAGGAGAGAGAGACAGAGAAACAGTGGGGAGAGAGAGACAGAGAAACAGTGAGGAGAGAGAGAGACAGAAAAACAGCGAGGAGCAGAGAGAGACAGAGAAACAGTGAGGAGAGAGAGACAGAGAAACAGTGAGGAGGAGAGAGAGACAGAGAAACAGTGAGGAGAGAGAGAGAGACAGAGAAACAGTGAGGAGGAGAGAGAGACAGAGAAACAGCGAGGAGAGAGACAGAGAAACAGTGAGGAGAGAGAAACAGAGAAACAGTGAGGAGGAGAGAGAGAAAGAGAAACAGTGAGGAGGAGAGAGAGACAGAGAAACAGTGAGGAGAGAGAGACAGAGAAACAGTGAGGAGGAGAGAGAGACAGAGAAACAGTGAGGAGAGAGAGAGAGACAGAGAAACAGTGAGGAGGAGAGAGAGACAGAGAAACAGTGAGGAGAGAGAGACAGAGAAACAGTGAGGAGGAGAGAGAGAGACAGATAGAAACAGTGAGGAGGAGAGAGAGACAGAGAAACAGTGAGGAGGAGAGAGAGACAGAGAAACAGTGAGGAGGAGAGAGAGACAGAGAAACAGTGAGGAGGAGAGAGACAGAGAAACAGTGAGGAGGAGCGAGAGACAGAGAAACAGTGAGGAGGAGAGAGAAACAGAGAAAGAGTGAGGAGGAGAGAGAGACAGAGAAACAGTGAGGAGGAGAGAGACAGAGAAACAGTGAGGAGGAGAGAGAAAGAGAAACAGTGCGGAGGAGAGAGACAGAGAAACATTGAGGAGGAGAGAGAGACAGAGAAACAGCGAGGAGGAGAGAGAGACAGTGAAACAGTGAGGAGGAGAGAGAGACAGAGAAACAGTGAGGAGAAGAGAGAGACAGAGAAACAGTGAGGAGGAGAGAGAGACAGAGAAACAGTGAGGAGGAGAGAGAGACAGAGAAACAGTGAGGAGAGAGAGACAGAGAAACAGTGAGGAGGAGAGAGAGAGACAGATAGAAACAGTGAGGAGGAGAGAGAGACAGAGAAACAGTGAGGAGGGGAGAGAGACAGAGAAACAGTGAGGAGGAGAGAGAGACAGAGAAACAGTGAGGAGGAGACAGAGACAGAGAAACAGTGAGGAGGAGAGAGAGAGAAACAGTGAGGAGGAGAGAGAGACAGAGAAACAGTGAGGAGGAGAGAGAGACAGAGAAACAGTGAGGAGGAGAGAGAGACAGAGAAACAGTGAGGAGAGAGAGAGAGACAGAGAAACAGTGAGGAGGAGAGAGAGACAGAGAAACAGTGAGGAGGAGAGAGAGACAGAGAAACAGTGAGGAGGAGAGAGACAGAGAAACAGTGAGGAGGAGAGAGAGTCAGAGAAACAGTGAGGAGGAGAGAGAGTCTGGCCGGCGAGGTTGAAACAGAAATGCATTTCCTCCTAAAATGCGAAAAATTCAACACATCAAGAAACATATTATTCAACAAGCTAAGCCAAACAACCCCAGATTTCAAGGAATTGGATGACCTGTCAAAATTGAGATTAGTCCTGGGAGAAGGAGACAGACCATACCTTGGGGCCAATTATGTAACAACATGTCACAACCTGAGGACTGTTTAAAAGTAAGACTGTTTAAAATGAATATTGAACGTACCAAATGAAGTAGAAAGACTGTTTAAAATTAATATTGTTTAAAAGTAATATTGTATGTACCCAACAAATGTCAAATCGATTGACACCTACAGAATGTTGGAAAACTGTACCTTTTTGCTTTGTAAGCTTTGGCAATATGGTTCTCTGTAAACTTTCATGCCAATAAAGCATTTGAATTGGACAGAGAAACAGTGAGCAGAGAGAGAGACAGAGAAACAGTGAGGAGGAGAGAGAGACAGAGAAACAGTGAGGAGAGAGAGAGACAGAGAAACAGTGAGGAGGAGAGAGAGACAGAGAAACAGCGAGGAGAGAGACAGAGAAACAGTGAGGAGGAGAGAGAGACAGAGAAACAGTGAGGAGGAGAGAGAGACAGAGAAACAGTGAGGAGGAGAGAGACAGAGAAACAGTGAGGAGGAGAGATACAGAGAAACAATGAGGAGGAGAGAGAGACAGAGAAACAGTGAGGAGGAGAGAGAGACAGAGAAATCGACCACCAACTGGAAATTGAAAAAGGCAGATACAAGAAATCCTGGCAGCCTGGAGAGAATAGAATATGCGATCAATGTCTGGCGGGCGAGGTTGAAACAGAAATGCATTTCCTCCTAAAATGCGAAAAATTCAACACATCAAGAAACATATTATTCAACAAGCTAAGCCAAACAACCCCAGATTTCAAGGAATTGGATGATCTGTCAAAATTGAGATTAGTCCTAGGAGAAGGAGACAGACCATACCTTGGGGCTAAATATGTAACAACATGTCACAACCTGAGGACTGTTTAAAAGTAAGACTGTTTAAAATTAATATTGAACGTACCAAATGAAGTAGAAAGACTGTTTAAAATTAATATTGTTTAAAAGTAATATTGTATGTACCCAACAAATGTCAAATCGATTGACACCTACAGAATGTTGGAAAACTGTACCTTTTTGCTATGTAAGCTTTGGCAATATGGTTCTCTGTAAACTTTCATGCCAATAAAGCATTTGAACTGAACTGAACTGAACTGACAGAGAAACAGTGAGGAGGAGAGAGAGACAGAGAAACAGTGAGGAGGAGAGAGAGACAGAGAAACAGTGAGGAGGAGAGAGAGACAGAGAAACAGTGAGGAGGAGGGAGAGACAGAGAAACAGCGAGGAGGAGAGAGACAGAGAAACAGTGAGGAGAGAGAGAGAGACAGAGAAACAGTGAGGAGAGAGAGAGACAGAGAAACAGTGAGGAGAGAGAGAGACAGAGAAACAGTGAGGAGGAGAGAGAGACAGAGAAACAGTGAGGAGGAGGGAGAGACAGAGAAACAGTGAGGAGAGAGAGAGACAGAGAAAGAGTGAGGAGGAGAGAGAGACAGAAAAACAGTGAGGAGAGAGCGAGACAGAGAAACAGTGAGGAGGAGAGAGAGACAGAGAAACAGTGAGGAGAGAGAGACAGAGAAACAGTGAGGAGAGAGAGAGACAGAGAGAAAGACAAGAACACACAATAAAAGCCCTACATGCAGAATTTTGCCGAAGCATCCTTCGCACCCAAAGGAAAACACCAACAAATGCATGCAGAGCCGAACTAGGCAGATACCCAATGATAATAAACATCCAAAAGCGAGCACTAAAATTCCTAAATCACCTCAAAACTAGCTCCCCAGACACCCTTCATTTTAAAGCCTTCCAGACCCAAGAGCTAAACCCAGAAAAGAGTCCCCTGAGTCAGCTGCTACTGAAACTAAGTACTCAGCCGGACCCTGACCAGCCCCAGACCAACACAGCCGTCCAAACACCAATCCGAGTGAACCAAATCATTAAAAAATGCAAAGAAACCTACCTGGAACATTGGAACAAAATAACCAAAAGCCAAAGCAGATTAGAATGTTACCGGGCCCTAAAAAGAGAATATAAACTGGCAGACTATCTCTCGACCATCAGAGACACAAAACAGAGACAGACCCTCACCAGGTACAGACTAAGCGACCACCAACTGGCAATTGAAAAAGGGAGATACAAGAAAACCTGGCAGCCCAGAGAGAATAGAATATGCGATCATTTTCTGACCGGCGAGGTTGAAACAGAAATGCATTTCCTCCTAAAATGCGAAAAATTCAACACATCAAGAAACATATTATTTAACAAGCTCAGCCAAACAACCCCAGATTTCATGGATTTGGATGACCTGTCAAAATTAAGATTAGTCCTGGGAGAAGGAGACAGACCATACCTTGGTGCCAAATATGTAACAACATGTCACAACCTGAGGACTGTTTAATATTAATATTGAATGTACCCAATGATGTAGAAAGACTGTTTAAATTAATATTGTTTAAAAGTAATATTGTATGCACCCAACAAGGGTCAAAATTGTTTGACACCTACAGAATGTTGGAAAACTGTACTTTTTTGTTGTGTAAGCTTTGGCAATATGGTTCTCTGTAAACTTTCATGCCAATAAAGCATTTGAATTGAATTGAATTCAATTGAATTCAATTGAATTCAATTGACAGAAAACAGTGAGGAGAGAGAGAGAGAGAGAGAAACAGTGAGCAGAGAGAGAGAGGCAGAGAAACAGTGAGGAGGAGAGAGAGACAGAGAAACAGTGAGGAGAGAGAGACAGAGAAACAGTGAGGAGAGAGAGACAGAGAAACAGTGAGGAGGAGAGAGAGAGACAGATAGAAACAGTGCGGAGGAGAGAGAGACAGAGAAACAGTGAGGAGAGAGAGAGACAGAGAAACAGTGAGGAGGAGAGAGAGACAGAGAAACAGTGAGGAGGAGAGAGAGACAGAGAAACAGCGAGGAGGAGAGAGAGACAGAGAAACAGCGAGGAGGAGAGAGAGACAGAGAAACAGTGAGGAGGAGAGAGAGAGACAGAGAAACAGTGAGGAGGAGAGAGAGACAGAGAAGCAGTGAGGAGCAGAGAGAGAGACAGATAGAAACAGTGAGGAGGAGAGAGAGACAGAGAAACAGTGAGGAGAGCGAGAGAGACAGAAAAACAGTGAGGAGGAGAGAGAGAAAGAGAAACAGTGAGGAGGAGAGACAGAGAAACAGTGAGGAGAGAGAGAGAGAGACAGAGAAACAGTGAGGAGGAGAGAGACGGAGAAACAGTGAGGAGGAGAGAGAGACAGAGAAACAGTGAGGAGCAGAGAGAGAGACAGATAGAAACAGTGAGGAGGAGAGAGAGACAGAGAAACAGTGAGGAGAGCGAGAGAGACAGAGAAACAGTGAGGAGGAGAAGAGACAGAGAAACAGTGAGGATGAGAGAGAGACAGAGAAACAGTGAGGAGAGAGAGAGAGAGACAGAGAAACAGTGAGGAGGAGAGAGAGACACAGAAACAGTGAGGAGGAGAGAGAGACGGAGAAACAGTGAGGAGGAGAGAGAGACAGAGAAACAGTGAGGAGAGAGAGAGACAGAGAAACAGTGAGGACAGAGAGAGACAGAGAAACAGTGAGGAGGAGAGAGAGACGGAGAAACAGTGAGGAGGAGAGAGAGACAGGACTAATCTCCCCCATATATAAAAGCGGAAACAAATCAGACCCAAATAACTACCGCGGCATCTGTGTCAACAGTTGTCTAGGGAAGTTATTCTGCAGTATTCTAAATAGTAGATTACTTGATTTTCTTAACAAACATAATATCCTCAGAAAAAACCAAATAGGCTTTCTTCCAAAACACCGCACCGCCGACCATATCTATACCCTTCACACCCTCATTGAAAAACATATACACCAAACAAAAAATGGGAAAATATTCGCCTGTTTCATCGACTTCAAGAAAGCCTTTGACTCTATATGGCACGAAGGGCTCTATTATAAACTTCTTCAATGTGGAATAGGGGGCAAAGTCTATGACCTTATTAAATCAATGTATCTGAAAAACAAATGCGGGGTCAAAATTGGAGACAAACGCACCGATTTCTTCACCCAGAGAAGAGGCGTCCGGCAGGGCTGCAATTTGAGCCCGACCCTGTTCAACATATACATAAATGAATTAGCAGACATGCTGGAGCAAAGCGAGTCACCAGGTCTCCGTCTCCTAGATGGAGAAGTGAAATCCCTGTTCTATGCGGACGACCTGGTTCTGCTGTCTCCCACAGAACAGGGATTACAGCAACAACTAGACCTACTCGACAAATACTGCCAAAATTGGGCTCTAACAGTAAATCTAAAGAAAACCAACATCATGATTTTTCAAAAAAGGCCCAGATGTCAGGAAAACAAATACCAGTTTACCCTCAGTGATACCACTATAGGACACACTATGAGCTACACCTACCTTGGTCTAACTATTACAGCATCAGGGAGCTTCAGCATAGCAGTGAATGCACTAAAAGAAAAAGCCCGAAGAGCCCTATATGCAATAAAAAGAAAATTCTACAACATCCAAATCCCAATCAAAATCTGGCTCAAAATATTTGACAGCATAATCCTGCCCATTGCACTGTACGGTAGTGAAGTATGGGGCCCGCTAAATCACCAAGGCTACACTAAATGGGAAAAACATACAATAGAAGCCCTACATGCAGAATTCTGCCGAAGCATCCTTCGCACCCAAAGGAAAACGCCAACAAATGCATGCAGAGCCGAACTAGGCAGATACCCACTGATAATAAACATCCAAAAACGAGCACTAAACTTCCTAAATCACCTCAAATCTAGCTCCCCAGACACCCTTCATTGCAAAGCCTTTCAGACCCAAGAGCTAAACCCAGAAAAGAGTCCCCTGAGTCAGCTGCTACGGAAACTAAGTACTCAGCCGGACCCTGACCAGCCCCAGACCAACACAGCCGCCCAAACACCAATCCGAGTGAACCAAATCATTAAAAAATGCAAAGAAACCTACCTGGAACATTGGAACAAAATAACCGAAAGCCAAAGCAGATTAGAATGTTACCGGGCCCTAAAAAGAGAATATAAACTGGCAGACTACCTCACGACCATCAGAGACACAAAACAGAGACAGACCCTCACCAGGTACAGACTAAGCGACCACCAACTGGAAATTGAAAAAGGCAGATACAAGAAATCCTGGCAGCCTAGAGAGAATAGAATATGCGATCAATGTCTGGCTGGCGAGGTTGAAACAGAAATGCATTTCCTCCTAAAATGCGAAAAATTCAACACATCAAGAAACATATTATTCAACAAGCTAAGCCAAACAACCCCAGATTTCAAGGAATTGGATGATCTGTCAAAATTGAGATTAGTCCTAGGAGAAGGAGACAGACCATACCTTGGGGCCAAATATGTAACAACATGTCACAACCTGAGGACTGTTTAAAATTAAGACTGTTTAAAATTAATATTGAACGTACCAAATGAAGTACAAAGACTGTTTAAAATTAATATTGTTTAAAAGTAATATTGTATGTACCCAACAAATGTCAAATCGATTGACACCTACAGAATGTTGGAAAACTGTACCTTTTTGCTATGTAAGCTTTGGCAATATGGTTCTCTGTAAACTTTCATGCCAATAAAGCATTTTAATTGGAATTGGAAATTGGAATTGGACAGAGAAACAGTGAGGAGGAGAGAGAGACAGAGAAACAGTGAGGAGGAGAGAGAGACAGAGAAACAGTGAGGAGAGAGAGAGACAGAGAAACAGTGAGGAGGAGAGAGAGACAGAGAAACAGTGAGGAGGAGAGAGAGACAGAAAGACAGTGAGGAGGAGAGAGAGACAGAGAAACAGTGAGGAGGAGAGAGAGACAGAGAAACAGTGAGGAGAGAGAGAGACAGAGAAACAGTGAGGAGAGAGACAGAGAAACAGTGAGAAGGAGGGAGAGACAGAGAAACAGTGAGGAGGAGAGAGAGACAGAGAAACAGTGAGGAGGAGAGAGACAGAGAAACAGTGAGGAGGAGAGGGAGACAGAGAAACAGTGAGGAGGAGAGAGAGACAGAGGTTGAAACAGAAATGCATTTCCTCCTAAAATGCGAAAAATTCAACACATCAAGAAACATATTATTCAACAAGCTAAGCCAAACAACCCCAGATTTAAAGGAATTGGATGATCTGTCAAAATTGAGATTAGTCCTAGGAGAAGGAGACAGACCATACCTTGGGGCTAAATATGTAACAACATGTCACAACCTGAGGACTGTTTAAAAGTAAGACTGTTTAAAATTAATATTGAACGTACCAAATGAAGTAGAAAGACTGTTTAAAATTAATATTGTTTAAAAGTAATATTGTATATACCCAACAAATGTCAAATCGATTGACACCTACAGAATGTTGGAAAACTGTACCTTTTTGCAATGTAAGCTTTGGCAATATGGTTCTCTGTAAACTTTCATGCCAATAAAGCATTTGAACTGAACTGAACTGACAGAGAAACAGTGAGGAGGAGAGAGACAGAGAAACAGTGAGGAGGAGAGGGAGACAGAGAAACAGTGAGGAGGAGGGAGAGACAGTGAAACAGTGAGGAGGAGAGAGAGACAGAGAAACAGTGAGGAGGAGAGAGACAGAGAAACAGTGAGGAGCAGAGAGAGACAGAGAAACAGTGAGGAGAGAGACAGAGAAACAGTGAGGAGGAGAGAGAGACAGAGAAACAGTGAGGAGAGAGACAGAGAAACAGTGAGGAGGAGAGAGAGACAGAGAAACAGTGAGGAGAGAGAGAGACAGAGAAACAGTGAGGAGGAGAGAGACAGAGAAACAGTGAGGAGGAGAGAGAGACAGAGAAACAATGAGGAGGAGAGAGAGACAGAGAAACAGTGAGGAGGAGAGAGACAGAGAAACAGTGAGGAGGAGAGAGAGACAGAGAAACAGTGAGGAGGAGAGAGAGAGACAGATAGAAACAGTGAGGAGGAGAGAGAGACAATGAAACAGTGAGGAGAGCGACGGAGACAGAGAAACAGTGAGGAGGAGAGAGAGACAGAGAAACAGTGAGGAGGAGAGAGAGACAGAGAAACAGTGAGGAGGAGAGAGAGACAGAGAAACAGTGAGGAGGAGAAAGAGACACAGAAACAGTGAGGAGGAGAGAGAGACGGAGAAACAGTGAGGAGGAGAGAGAGACAGAGAAACAGTGAGGAGAGAGAGAGACAGAGAAACAGTGAGGAGAGAGAGACAGAGAAACAGTGAGGAGGAGAGAGAGACAGAGAAACAGTGAGTAGGAGAGAGAGAGAGACAGAGAAACAGTGAGGAGGAGAGAGAGACAGAGAAACAGTGAGGAGGAGAGAGAGACAGAGAAACAGTGAGGAGGAGAGAGACAGAGAAACAGTGAGGAGCAGAGAGAGACAGAGAAAAAGTGAGGAGCAGAGAGAGACAGAGAAACAGTGAGGAGAGAGAGAGACAGAGAAACAGTGAGGAGGAGAGAGAGACAGAGAAACAGTGAGGAGGAGAGAGGCAGAGAAACAGTGAGGAGGAGAGAGAGACAGAGAAACAGTGAGGACAGAGAGAGACAGAGAAACAGTGAGGAGGAGAGGGAGACAGAGAAACAGTGAGGAGGAGAGAGAGACAGAGAAACAGTGAGGAGGAGAGAGAGACAGAGAAACAGTGAGGAGAGAGAGAGACAGAGAAACAGTGAGGAGGAGAGAGAGACAGAAGGAACAGTGAGGAGGAGAGAGAGACAGAGAAACAGTGAGGAGGAGAGAGAGACAGAGAAACAGTGAGGAGAGAGAGAGACAGAGAAACAGTGAGGAGACAGACAGAGAAACAGTGAGGAGGAGGGAGAGACAGAGAAACAGTGAGGAGGAGAGAGAGACAGAGAAACAGTGAGGAGGAGAGAGAAGAGAAACAGTGAGGAGGAGAGGGAGACAGAGAAACAGTGAGGAGGAGAGAGAGACAGAGAAACAGTGAGGAGGAGAGAGACAGAGAAACAGTGAGGAGGAGAGGGAGACAGAGAAACAGTGAGGAGGAGGGAGAGACAGAGAAACAGTGAGGAGGAGAGAGAGACAGAGAAACAGTGAGGAGGAGAGAGACAGAGAAACAGTGAGGGAGAGAGAGAGACAGAGAAACAGTGAGGAGGAGAGAGAGACAGAGAAACAGTGAGGAGAGAGAGAGACAGAGAAACAATGAGGAGGAGAGGAGAGACAGAGAAACAGTGAGGAGGAGAGAGAGACAGAGAAACAGTGAGAGGAGAGAGAGACAGAGAAACAGTGAGGAGGAGAGACAGAGAAACAGTGAGGAGGAGAGAGAGACAGAGAAACAGTGAGGAGGAGAGAGAGACAGAGAAACAGTGAGGAGGAGAGAGAAAGAGAAACAGTGAGGAGGAGAGGGAGACAGAGAAACAGTGAGGAGGAGAGAGAGACAGAGAAACAGTGAGGAGGAGAGGAGACAGAGAAACAGTGAGGAGGAGAGAGACAGAGAAACAGTGAGAGGAGGGAGAGACAGAGAAACAGTGAGGAGGAGAGAGAGACAGAGAAACAGTGAGGAGGAGAGAGACAGAGAAACAGTGAGGAGAGAGAGAGAGACAGAGAAACAGTGAGGAGGAGAGAGAGACAGAGAAACAGTGAGGAGAGAGAGAGACAGAGAAACAATGAGGAGGAGAGAGAGACAGAGAAACAGTGAGGAGGAGAGAGAGACAGAGAAACAGTGAGGAGGAGAGAGAGACAGAGAAACAGTGAGGAGAGAGACAGAGAAACAGTGAGGAGGAGAGGAGAGACAGAGAAACAGTGAGGAGAGAGACAGAGAAACAGTGAGGAGGAGAGAGAGACAGAGAAACAGTGAGGAGGAGAGAGAGAGACAGAGAAACAGTGAGGAGGAGAGAGAGACAGAGAAACAGTGAGGAGGAGAGAGAGACAGAGAAACAGTGAGGAGGAGAGAGACAGAGAAACAGTGAGGAGGCAGAGAGAGACAGAGAAAAAGTGAGGAGCAGAGAGAGACAGAGAAACAGTGAGGAGAGAGAGAGACAGAGAAACAGTGAGGAGGAGAGAGAGACAGAGAAACAGTGAGGAGGAGAGAGGCAGAGAAACAGTGAGGAGGAGAGAGAGACAGAGAAACAGTGAGGACAGAGAGAGACAGAGAAACAGTGAGGAGGAGAGGAGACAGAGAAACAGTGAGGAGGAGAGAGAGACAGAGAAACAGTGAGGAGGAGAGAGAGACAGAGAAACAGTGAGGAGAGAGAGAGACAGAGAAACAGTGAGGAGGAGAGAGAGACAGAAGGACAGTGAGGAGGAGAGAGAGACAGAGAAACAGTGAGGAGGAGAGAGAGACAGAGAAACAGTGAGGAGAGAGAGAGACAGAGAAACAGTGAGGAGACAGACAGAGAAACAGTGAGGAGGAGGGAGAGACAGAGAAACAGTGAGGAGGAGAGAGAGACAGAGAAACAGTGAGGAGGAGAGAGAAAGAGAAACAGTGAGGAGGAGAGGAGACGAGAACAGTGAGAGAGACAGAGAAACAGTGAGGAGGAGAGAGAGACAGAGAAACAGTGAGGAGGAGAGAGAGACAGAGAAACAGTGAGGAGGAGAGGAGAGACAGAGAAACAGTGAGGAGGAGGAGAGACAGAGAAACAGTGAGGAGGAGAGAGAGACAGAGAAACAGTGAGGAGAGAGAGAGACAGAGAAACAGTGAGGAGGAGAGAGAGAGACAGAGAAACAGTGAGGAGGAGAGAGAGACAGAGAAACAGTGAGGAGAGAGAGAGACAGAGAAACATGAGGAGGAGAGAGAGACAGAGAACAGTGAGGAGGAGAGAGAGAGACAGAGAAACAGTGAGGAGGAGAGAGAGACAGAGAAACAGTGAGGAGAGAGAGACAGAGAAACAGTGAGGAGGAGAGAGAGACAGAGGAAACAGTGAGGAGGAGAGAGAGACAGAGAAACAGTGAGGAGGAGAGAGACAGAGAAACAGTGAGGAGGAGAGAGAGACAGAGAAACAGTGAGGAGGAGAGAGAGACAGAGAAACAGTGAGGAGGAGAGAGAGACAGAGAAACAGTGAGGAGGAGAGGAGACAGAGAAACAGTGAGGAGGAGGGAGAGACAGAGAAACAGTGAGGAGGAGAGAGAGACAGAGAAACAGTGAGGAGGAGAGAGACAGAGAAACAGTGAGGAGAGAGAGAGAGACAGAGAAACAGTGAGGAGGAGAGAGAGACAGAGAAACAGTGAGGAGAGAGAGAGACAGAGAAACAGTGAGGAGGAGAGAGAGACAGAGAAACAGTGAGGAGGAGAGAGAGACAGAGAAACAGTGAGGAGGAGAGAGAGACAGAGAAACAGTGAGGAGAGAGACAGAGAAACAGTGAGGAGGAGAGAGAGACAGAGAAACAGTGAGGAGAGAGAGACAGAGAAACAGTGAGGAGGAGAGAGAGACAGAGAAACAGTGAGGAGAGAGAGAGACAGAGAAACAGTGAGGAGGAGAGAGACAGAGAAACAGTGAGGAGGAGAGAGAGACAGAGAAACAGTGAGGAGGAGAGAGAGACAGAGAAACAGTGAGGAGGAGAGAGACAGAGAAACAGTGAGGAGGAGAGAGAGACAGAGAAACAGTGAGGAGGAGAGAGAGACAGAGAAACAGTGAGGAGGAGAGAGACAGAGAAACAGTGAGGAGGAGAGAGAGACAGAGAAACAGTGAGGAGGAGAGAGAGACAGAGAAACAGTGAGGAGGAGAGAGACAGAGAAACAGTGAGGAGGAGAGAGAGACAGAGAAACAGTGAGGAGGAGAGAGAGACAGAGAAACAGTGAGGAGGAGAGAGAGACAGAGAAACAGTGAGGAGGAGAGAGAGACAGAGAAACAGTGAGGAGGAGAGAGACAGAGAAACAGTGAGGAGGAGAGAGAGACAGAGAAACAGTGAGGAGGAGAGAGAGACAGAGAAACAGTGAGGAGAGAGAGAGACAGAGAAACAGTGAGGAGGAGAGAGAGACAGAGAAACAGTGAGGAGGAGAGAGAGACAGAGAAACAGTGAGGAGGAGAGAGACAGAGAAACAGTGAGGAGGAGAGAGAGACAGAGAAACAGTGAGGAGGAGAGAGAGACAGAGAAACAGTGAGGAGGAGAGAGAGACAGAGAAACAGTGAGGAGGAGAGAGAGACAGAGAAACAGTGAGGAGGAGAGAGAGACAGAGAAACAGTGAGGAGGAGAGAGACAGAGAAACAGTGAGGAGGAGAGAGAGACAGAGAAACAGTGAGGAGAGAGAGAGACAGAGAACAGTGAGGAGAGAGACAGAGAAACAGTGAGGAGGAGAGAGACAGAGAAACAGTGAGGAGGAGAGAGAGACAGAGAAACAGTGAGGAGGAGAGAGACAGAGAAACAGTGAGGAGGAGAGAGACAGAGAGAACAGTGAGGAGGAGAGAGAGACAGAGAAACAGTGAGGAGGAGAGAGAGACAGAGAAACAGTGAGGAGGAGAGAGAGACAGAGAAACAGTGAGGAGGAGAGAGAGACAGAGAAACAGTGAGGAGAGAGAGAGACAGAGAAACAGTGAGGAGGAGAGAGAGACAGAGAAACAGTGAGGAGGAGAGAGGACAGAGAAACAGTGAGGAGGAGAGAGACAGAGAAACAGTGAGGAGGAGAGACAGAGAAACAGTGAGGAGGAGAGAGAGACAGAGAAACAGTGAGGAGGAGAGAGACAGAGAAACAGTGAGGAGGAGAGAGACAGAGAAACAGTGAGGAGGAGAGAGAGACAGAGAAACAGTGAGGAGGAGAGAGAGACAGAGAAACTGTGAGGAGGAGAGAGAGACAGAGAAACAGTGAGAGGAGAGAGACAGAGAAACAGTGAGGAGGAGAGAGAGACAGAGAAACAGTGAGGAGGAGAGAGACAGAGAAACAGTGAGGAGGAGAGAGAGACAGAGAAACAGTGAGGAGGAGAGAGAGACAGAGAAACAGTGAGGAGAGAGAGAGACAGAGAAACAGTGAGGAGGAGAGAGAGACAGAGAAACAGTGAGGAGAGAGAGAGACAGAGAAACAGTGAGGAGAGAGAGAGACAGAGAAACAGTGAGGGAGGAGAGAGAGACAGAGAAACAGTGAGGAGGAGAGAAGACAGAGAAACAGTGAGGAGGAGAGGAGACAGAGAAACAGTGAGGAGGAGAGAGAGACAGAGAAACAGTGAGGAGGAGAGAGACAGAGAAACAGTGAGGAGGAGAGAGAGACAGAGAAACATGAGGAGGAGAGAGAGACAGAGAAACAGTGAGGAGGAGAGAGACAGAGAAACCAGTGAGGAGGAAGAGAGAGACAGAGAAACAGAGAGGAGAGAGAGAGACAGAGCAAACAGTGAGAGAGATGAGAGACAGAGAAAACAGTGAGAGGCGAGAGAGACAGAGAAACAGTGAGGAGAGAGAAAGAGGCAGAGCAACAGTGAGGAGCGAGAG